>NC_133898.1:107231793-107536003 GCF_964199755.1 Larus michahellis
TAATTTTTTTTAACTATGAAATAAAATACAAAATGCCTACTCAATCAACACCTAGTAACAGTAACTCTACGTTCATTCCATTTTACAGCTTAGCTTAAATACAGTTAATGAGGAAGGGGGAGAAGGTTTTGGGAGACAGGTTCCACGGGCTTTCAGTCTGCTATGACATTTGTTTCAGTACACAACAAAAGAAAAACATCCAAAAGAAGACTCAGTTTATTATTTCTCTTATAAGCATTTCTGTTCCTTTCTTGAATTGCTTAGGCTGGCTGTAATAAATGATTTGGACACCGTGTTTCCTGTTTTTTGGTCTCCATTCACTTGTCCCCTCTCCTTAAAGTCTAACAAAACTCTAATTTAAACTTCTGGTATAGTTGAATTTACACATTTGATTTTTTGCCTTTAATATTTCTAATTAAAAGGATCCATGATTTTTCAGATTATTTTTACTTAGAAGGACATTTCTACAATAAAAAAGGTTCATAAATAAGTGGGTTGTCTCTGAACAGTGCTCAAATGACATCTCTGGAGTGACAGTGCAGTAACTTGGCCAGCAGAAAATCCATGGTGTTAGCAGCAGTTCACCATCTCAGTAGTTTTCTTCAGTCCTTTTATAAATGGGAGAATAATTCAGTTGCATGAAATAACGGCTTTTAATTGTGTCGATAAGGATTTAATAAGGACTTGTTCGTATGGGGATGTTACTTCCAGGTAGTGCGTCAATGTAACACATACTGACTGTCTTTGAGGATGCTGTTAGTATACAGCAAATGTAGGATAGCGTACTTCATTTTTAGACTTTGAAATAGAAGAAAACAACTTTGCCCAGAGCATTTTAAGAAGACTAATGAGATGCTTATGCTACCTAGTTTAGTTAGCAAACTCACGTAGCTCTGAAATCAAGAGGCTTACCTGGTTCCGTGTCTTGGAGAGAGGTAGGAAGCAGTTCAGAGCCCCTGCCTTTGCGTGCTGCCTAATCCACTGGCTTTCAGTCAGCCTTGGAAGATGCCTACTTCTCTTGCTTTATTAATACAGGTTTCCGGTATGGTATTGCCTTACTAGCAGTATTCACAGAGGGACTTAGCACACAATTGCTAGCAAATTGTAATTCATGTAAGAACTATTACTTTGCACAAACCTTCCAATGCAGACTACCTTTAAGAAGCAGACCATGGTCATTAATTCCACACTAATAGACTATTGCATGGCAACGAGAGGCAGCTTGCAGTCCATACTCAGAATATTTAACAAATGACAAAAATGCTCTTCTCACTGTTTTTTTCAATATCTAATGAAGACTTAATCTACATCAAAAAACTTTATGTGTACTGACAGGGGGTTTAAAATTCTCAACAAACTCATGACAAAACCCCCGTGATGACTGCTAAATACACAGAAACTACCCACGACTTAGGAAGTCCCTGAGCAATTGTTGGAAGCTAAAAGAGTATGAAAGAAGTTTTATCACTGAATGCATGCTCCATTCCTATAATTCTCCTTAGATATCCATTATTGGCTGCCGTCTGAGCTGGAATACTGAAGTAGCGGATGGTTGGTCTGATCCAGCACAGTTGGTCTTATGTTAACTGAGGTGGCTACGGGAAGGAGGCAGGGAGAGTTGGCTGATTTTGACCAATAGGCTTGAAAAATATTGCCCACATACTTATACCAGTAAAAGCTGGAGTAAGAATGCAGTCACCTTCATTCTCAAACCAGAATTTATTTCAGTGTTATCACTACAGGCTTACTCCTAGGTTTAGGGGAAGGCAGGTCTTGTTGCTAAAGGTTAACGTAGTGAACGTAACAGAATTTTTGAATTTTGCCGTTACAATACAAGAAAACTAAACAACTAAGAAAATGTATTCATGAGATTAGATTATTTGTATGCCGCTGAGCTTCCATGGTATTGTTATTGATGACGTGTTAGGAAGCTTAGAGCTTAGGGTAGGCATCTTTTAAAATTAGTATTTCAAATTAAATATATAAGATAAAACTAGATTGCAAAAGGTATGTGTCCTAGTTTCAGCTGGGGTAGAGTTAATTTGCTTCCTAGTAGCTACTGTCTTTTGGATTTAGTATGAGAATGTTATGTTGATAACACATATTGTTTTAGTTGTTGCTAAGTAATGCTTGTGTTAAGTCAAGGACTTTTTTAGCTTCCTACAGAAGCTGAGAAGGAGCATAGTCAGGACAAGCTGGCCAAAGGAATATTCTATACCATAGACATCATACTCAGGATATAAATGGGGGTTGGCTGGGGGACAGGAATCCACGATCGGTGCTTGGGATGCGCTGGGCAACTGATCATTGGGTCATGGGCTGGGCAACTGATCATTGGGTCACGGGCAATTGTATTGCACCACTCCTTTTGTATATTCTTTTACCATCATTATTATTTTCTCTTCCATTACAGTTATATTAAACTGTCTTTATCTTAAACCATGAGTTTTGTTCGTTTTTTTTTTTCCTTTTTCTCCCTCTTCTCCCTATTGTACTGGGGGCAGTGGGGGAAAGTGAGTGAACAGCGGCATGGTCCTAGTTGCTGGCTGGGGTTAAACCACAGCAGTATGTGATTTGGAAAAACAGTTTTACCTAAAATAAAAATAAAATGACATGATATATAGAACACATATATAGATAAGGTTGTCAATCATTACTGTACAGACCACACTTCGTATAGAGGTTATTATACCCATTTTATCATATATTCTTCTCTTCTATCATAAGAATGTGACAAACAGCAATTTCCAAAATCAACTAATTAAAGAAGAGGAACATTGAGAACTATGATTAACAAAACTTAAACCAAAGGTCCATTCAGGAGAAGAGTGATTTAGAGAATCAGATAAAGTCAAAGATCCTTTTCTTGGTGTGCGGGGATTGTCACAAACCCACAGATGAAGGCAAGGATGCTAGATTAGGGGCTTCCTAATATTTCTGCATCAGCAATGTGTGTGATCATAACAGAGATCCCTAATCTGATACAATTAGTTGTTTCCACTCAGTTCCACTGCAAATTCAAGGGCATCATTTCATCCGTAATCTGGGAACAGATCAAAAGTATTAAATAAAGTAACAAAATAACCTTATGTTGTGATCCTTTGCCATATGTTTCATGGCTTATCACACCTCTGAAAGCACTCGGTGATTGAATGATGATACCAACATGCAACTGAAACAAAGACCTGCAGTTTAGGGCTTTCTTGTCTGATCTGGAGCTTGCATCCCACTGTCTCCAACTGCGACTTGCTCATTTGTGTAGTGCCCCAGGGATCTTTGTGAGGCTCAGTCAGTAGGTGCTTCTCAGCATGGTGTGATTTAGCAGATGAAAGGTGTGCAGAGTACAGATTTATTTTAACAATTTCTACAAAAATCATCTTTCCTGTGGTGTACAATTATGTGTTTCACAGTAGCAAGTATCTCCAGTTTCTGTTTATTCTCCTTCCTTGGAGACAGTCTGTCTGTGCACAGATTTTTTTCACTGACCTAGAAAAAGATAACATCCAGTGTTGACCACGATAAATTCTTAGGCATAAACAGAGTTTATTTGACGGCTCTGCAGGCTCACGGGTATGAGAAGACTTCTCAGCATTTTTACCTTGCTTACATTCGGTAAAAATATGAATACCAAAGTCGTCTGTAGAGTCTCCAGAACTGTGTATTTTAGCACTGTAGTGGAAAGCATAAAAGACAGGTTCTTCCAGATCTTATGTAGAAAAAAATGCTACTGCTGCAAGATAAAAGAATGATCAACTGAACTTCCTTTCAGCTAGAAATGATCAAGCTTTCATCAAAGTTACCATCAAACATTTGTTTCTGCAATATAAAAGAGATCAACAGAATGGTCTTAGAGGAATGTGTTCCATTTGTATTAAAATGGGGATAAACAAAGTTTCTGGGACCATTTATTTTAACTTATTTGAATTGAGAAAAAAAAAAGATCCTCTTAGTAGCTGAAGAGAGCTACTCTTTAAAAGTAGCTCTGTTTAAAAAGATAGGCCAAAGGAATATTATATACCATAGACATCATACTCAGTGTATAAATGGGGGTTGGCCAGGGGACAGGAATCCACGATCGGTGCTTGGGATGGGCTGGGCAGCTGATCATTGGGTCGTGGGCAATTGTATTGCAAGATAAAAAGAAAGATACCTCAGCAGAAGTGTTATACTGACTGTTGTGGGTTAGCCCTGGCCAGAAGCTGTGTACTACCACCCAGCCGCTCGCTCACTTCTCCCCTCAGCAGGATGGGGGAGAGAATCAGAAATGTAAAAGTGAGAAAACTCGTGGGTTGAGATAAAGACAGTTTAATAAGCAAAGCAAAAACTCTGCAGGCAAGCAGAGCAAAATAAGGAATTCATTCACCACTTCCCATCGGCAGGCAGGTGCTCAGCCATCTCCCGGAAAGGAGGGCTTCGTTACCGGTAACCATTACTTGGGAAAACACATGCCATAACTCCAAATGTCGCCCCTCCCACCCCTGAGCTTTTATTGCTGAGCACAACATCATATGGCATGGAATATCCCTTTGGTCAGTTGGGGTCAGCTGTCCCGGCTGTGTCCCCTCCCATCTCCTTGTGCACCCCCAGCCTATTCACTGGGGGGGCGGTGTGAGAAATAGAAAAGGTCTTGATTCAGTGTAAGCGCTGCTCAGCGATAGCTAAAACATCCCTGTGTTATCAACACTGTTTTGTCCACAAATCCAAAACACAGCACCATGCGAACTGCTCTGAAAAAAATTAAATGTACCTCATTTCAGCCTGAATAATAGTTGAAACCGTGCTTCTGATGCTGATAAACAGTCGTGAATAGGAAGATGATAGTCATAAGATAGGAACTCTTAAGATTTTACTGCCATAGGCAAACCAAAATTAGCTCAGTCTTGCAGCCCACAGGCATTAAATAATTTTGAATGTAGATTTTATTGCCTGGGGCAACTACCTATATGTTAAAGTTGGTCTGTGTCACAGAACTAGCAATAGTCTTTCTCTGAAGTAAATATTCAATAATAATTCAATTCACTGAAGTCAGTTATTTGACTATCACTGAAAACAATGGAATAAAGTGTCTTAAAACATACAGGAGAAGAACACATTTGTATATATACATATGTAGATATAGATTGCTTTTAGCCATTTGAATTGCAGTTTTCTGAATAAATAATGATAATTGGCCGGTTAGCATGCTGAATACATATTTCTGACAAATGCTTCATTAAATAAATAGGATACTGGTCAGACCATGTCAAATAATTTTGTCTTAATAAAACTTAGCACTTTAAGAGAAAGTAAGCAGCTTAAAGAGCAAGAATACAAAAGCTTCTGTATTTTGGCAATGTTTCTTCTTCTGTGGAGATAACAGAAATCTTATTTTTCTCTTCAAAGCTTGGCCTTCCCGTCCACTTGGTATAAATAATTATGACTCTAACCAAAATTACACATTCAGGAGGTTTGTTTTGGAAAAGTTTCTCATACTCAGCCTGAAACAGTTCTCTAGAGTATTGCATGATATTATTTTAGAAAGAGGTATTCCTTATGAGAAGTTTATAGGATAACATCAACCGTAATTAGGTAGCTAAGTGCAAAAACATGATCAGGCTGCTGTATGAGCCAAGTGACTTGTCAGAGGGAGGGAATGTTTTTCTTTTCCTGAGGCTGCGCAGTTTACCCAGGGAAACAAAACGCCAACCTCCTGCCTACACTCTGAGCTCCCAAGAAGAGGTGGACTTAACAGATCTTCGTTATCTGAAGAAGGGAGGAGAAGGAAAAGTTTAGTTTTAAAAAAAAAAAGCTTTCTCAAGTTCCATAAAAAGATATACTGTAGTTTTTAGCAATACAGCAGCTTATACATTCAATATGTCAACTACAAGTATTACCAGTATGCTAATAAATGAAACTACTGCATGCAAAATTTAAAATAATCTATAACACGCTCTTATAAAATTTAGCTGATTTGATGTGTATTTCTCTGTTAAGAATATACAGTTTTGAAATAGCTTTTATATATACTTGTTGTCATAAAGCTCTGATCCAAATAGTTGTTATAGCCCGGGTATGTGACTACCCATTTAAACCCAGTGGTGAAGCCTGTCATTACCTCTCCTAAGCCCGCCGTTCCCAGAAGCCAACATGCCATACCGCAGTTCATACTGCAATGCCAGTAAGAACTGTTGTACGTTTTAAAGTAATAATTGTTTTTTAATGACTTCTTTCTCTGCTGTTTCCACTTAGCATTTGATAGATTTACCAAGCTATTTTAAAAATTGAATCAGGAACCTTTAATAAATATTTCCATTTTATTTATACGTGTTTGTATGTATGGAATTTATTAAGAACACAGTATTTTGGAGCAGGATGTCTAATTAGTTTATAAACATTAATTTTTGAGTGTCCTTAGTACAGGAAATGATCATGAATTCACTTTGGGCATTACTTTGTACTTCATCACCTCCTAATCATATTAATAAGAGTTCATATCAGGAAATGCATTATTATTTCAAGCAACTTGTACAATATTGTTATTCTGATGCGACAGTCAATTTATCGTTAATAATAGAACTTAAGTTCTGCTGCTCTTTATGCCCTTCTGCCTGAACCCAATGATTGACATATTTAATGTAATCTTACACTGTGGCATGGTTGACCACTGGGATTATTTTTAGCCTCAGCCTCCAATTAAATATAAGGGAGCTCGGATCAAAATCCACCGTGCTCTTCATTTGGAAATTTACTCATAAGGAAAATCATCTGAAGAAAATTATTTTCTACCTTATATAAATGGCTGTCTAACTGTCTGAAAAGATTGCCAAATTTAGCTTTTCTTTTGTAGCAGCTTTCCTTGCAAACATAGCGACTAACGGGAATCCTGTAAGTAAAAGACATGTATATAGAGAGCAATACTTACCTGCAGAAAATGGTTCTCTTGCTCAGGCTTCTGCTGTTTGCCTGAACAAGACTGTCATAACCCCAGCAGAGCGGAGCTGCCAAGGTGTCCTATTGAACCGAGCAGATAGAGTGAGCAGCCTCCCGGGAACATAAACCTTTTGTTTGGCATCAGAAACGGTGTTTAGGCTCTGAGCTGTTAGTAAATGGAGTGCTTTTATAAAGATAGCTAATTTATAAAAGACTTGTGTTAATTTGGTGCTTATCTTGAGTTATTATGATTTTATGCACCATTATCCTTTTTTACATTTGTTTAAATATCTAGTATCTGCTAACACATGGTGTTTCAGTCCTTAGGGGGATGCTTGCAACTGGAGTTATTTTGTTCTCTGCTCTGTAAATCCTTTGATGGATCAGCTGAGAAAAGTTTAATGTTCTGATTTACAAATGAAAGATGTGGCACGGTCACTTCCTGTTCTGCTAGGTTGTGAGAAAATACGGTATTGCTCGATGTGCCCATGGGGAATTGTGTGAGCAGGAATGTATCCTCAGAAACAGAAGACTGACGAAATACTGTGTTCTCTGAAAGAAGATTAGAAGCTCTTGATTGAGCTCCCTAAAACCAAACTCCTTAACAATGAGTTTGGTACACACAGGGATGACATAATTTTAAATTTAGTGTAAATAAAGTGATTGAATTTATCTCTGTTGATATATGCTGTCTGTATGTCCTGTTGTATGTAGGCTCTGCAGTAGGGAAAAGCTAAGGTGTAGAGTATGATGGCTGTAACATAAGGTTTGTTCTGGACTACAGGTCACTTGTGCTTGAGGCTTTTAATCTGGTTCGCATGAAGGATCATTAAAGCAATACTCACCCAGCTGCTGGCAGCACTAAAAATCATTTCATACAACTGTGCTTGCGGCAAAGTTCATATGTGGTCTGATAAGAGGGGAAAGCGAGACTGAAGGGAATGCGAAGAGTCAAAGTGGAAAAAAATATAAAGGGAAGACGCTACTATAGGGATAAGAGAAAAGGGAAGGAAAGGTGAAAGACATTCAGCCTTCAAGGCTGATGAAGGAGTATGAGACAGTATGGGAGAAGGAAGTAAAACAGAAGGGCAGGACAGGGAATGCAGATATTCAACAGGAGATCAAAGAGACTGTGACGCAGTTCTGAACATAGGAAGGAACACGATTCACTTACCTACGAGCATGCGAGAACAAGCCATCTTGTTTTTTGAGTTTACATAGAATATGTAATTTTGTCTGTAGAAATGTATGTTTTTAATAGATCTTAATTTTTTTCAGTCTATGAGTGTTGCTTGTTGAGACCATTTCACTTGGAATATCTTAAAGAAGTTATCTGGTACCAGACGTAGCTTAATTTAAGTAATCTCCGTGAACAGCAAAATGGTAGACTCAAGTGAAACATTAACATTTTCAATAGGAATTATGATTTCTGTTTTTCATCCGATAGTACTTCAGTAAGGACGGTGACATACATCTTACTTTAATGAGGTTAATTTTGTTGTCACTCTTGTCAATATTCCCTCCCTCATTCTTTTGTGTACTCTTCTTGTAAAAAATCAAATGTTAAAATGAGTGGACCTTTTAGTAAAACAAGTCATAATGGACTAGAGAGCCAAAGCGGCGGAAAAAAGGTAGAATATATTATGGAAATTGTTTGGTACCACTCATATTCCTTTCCATGAAGTTATTTGACAAAATTTTATATTTTCCCCCACCCTGAGATAAAATAATTTATTTCAGAAAGCAGAAAAAAACACTAAACTCTGTGCCAGGGAATGATTTTACTAAATTATCAGTGATGGGCATACAACAGTCAATAAACTTAACGGCCAGTATTTAGACCAATCAGTGTTTGAAAAGTGCAATTGAGAGTAAAGTTACAGCTTCAGTGTCTCTTCTGTAATTCAGTAATTGCACTCAAAGTCTTCGTCTACCTGTAAATGAATGCTAGATGCAGAATGGAATGCCTGAGCTTATTTTCCCCTGTGTTGGACAGGTGTAGAGGAAGGAAGGGAAAATGGTGGATAAGCTGCAAATTTAGTGAAACTTGGTTTCACATGCAAAGCTATGTGGGGTTGCTTTGCCTTTGCTCAGCTTCTTTTTCAAGCTGAAGAAGCCCAGGGTAGGATGGGATGTTGCAGCGTGTACGCCAGGTCGTGTGGTCCAGGGGGTGGGCAGCAACATCACTGAGACAGTTCCTCCCCAGCAGCCATCATGCCTAGGCAGTGACAAAGCCAAGGCACAACATCGGCGAGGCTGCACGCACTTCTAGATGAGGGTGTGATTAAGGATCTTGCCAGCTTGTCATCGAATGAGTGGAAGCAAAGTGGATCCCTGTTTCAGGTGGGGCTCATTATATCTTGACGTCTGTCTTTTCTGTCGGTGGGTACATTGACAATATGCGGGGGCGGGGGGGAAGTGTTTGAGATTCCCTTAAATTATGAAGCTGCTCCACAACAGAGAAATTTAAGAGTTTTAATATAAACTTTGTTATTTAACACAATGCATATATTAAGACAGATAGCCATGATACTTTATGTAAACTTTATTTCTAACCTCAAGTGTCTCAACAGAGCAGTATGATGATCTCCGCAAAGCGGTATCTCTGTTTAATTACTACTTCATTACAATCATTACTGGCTGGGAGGTGATTTATAAATTATTTCTGAGTGAAGCATTTGCATTTTGATGTCAGTTTCATCAACTCGTAAACTAAAATTCACAGAGAATCACAGAATGGTAGGGGTTGGAAGGGACCTCTGGAGATCATCTAGTACAACCCCCTGCCAGAGCAGGTTAACCGAGAGCAGGTATCCAGACACATCCAAACTGAACCCAACAGAATAGTTTACTGCATACAGCAGAATATACCAATTATTAAACTGGCAGCATGTGAAGAGAAGGTGACTGAAGTTACTGTGTAATTTGGGTCGTCATCTCTAAAGACTGAGCTACAGGTCTGCTCCTGTATCTGCAGGATATCAGGCCTGACTAGTTCTGAATTTACATTTCCTACCAGGTACAGTGTCAAATAACCTTGCAGTGAATGAACAATGAAATACGTTCTAGTATATTTTCAGAGAATTTTACTAGGACGTAATGTCAATTCAGTACTGTGTGATGTTAAAAATAAAAAAAAAATACGTGCAATACTTTAAGGAACTGCTGTATATGAATTATTCATCTGCAAGCCAATTCCTCTTCAAAACTTACGATTGAGTAAGAAATATATAGGTCAGAAAAAATGGCTAGGATATGAGGCTAATGTCAACAGTGGATGCTGCAATGCATGTGTTGTATGTACTGTATTATCTTTTTCCTGACCGATTCCTGTCGTTCCCATTAATCTGATCCAGAAAAAGTGCTCCTCTGGCTAAATCCCTGAGAGTCCCAATCTGATCCATTGGGATTTTGAAGAGTACATGCAATAGAGAAGTTTCAGTTACAGCAACTTTCTTTTAAAACACAGCTGAAAAAGAAGATGTTGATAATGTTCCACTTTCATATAATTCATCTCACTGTAGTTGAACTGTCTAAAAATTCAATATTTAGTAAAGCTAGCTGTCTTCATTCCTTGTACAACTGAATATAGAGAAAGGAAATCATCAGGTCAAATTTGATATATTTAAAACAATAATAAATAATAAAGCAATAACACAAGAGGCAACAAAGGGTTTTTCTTTTAACTGATCGTAATTTTCAACAGCAAGCAATATCTGCTACTGTGAGCGTAGTTCAAAATGATAAATCATGGAATTACTGATTCTTTTTGTGGAGTCTCTGACATATTATGAATTCATGACTTGACATCTTCCCTTTCTTAATATAATTAAAAATATTCAGTGATTGTAATAAAGTTCTGACAACTGGCAATTAGATGAAATTGCTGTGTGATTCCCTGGACTAATTTAGCAAGCTCTTCTTTAACAATACTTATTCAGGCATGAACTGCGTGTAAACACAGCAACTGCTGTGTTGCTTGTAAGGATAGAAACTTGGTAATTGCCGGTGGCCTTATCTTTCTAACATAAATCAATGGGCATTATATGAAGACCTGACCAAAACAAACAAAATGGATGTGAATGAATCTCCCATTTTGCCTGCACAGTGATACATCTTCAACAGAGGAAGCAAAAACTGCCAACAGCTCAGTTATGAAGTCCGTGTTGAGTACTATGGAAATTGTTTGAATTCTGTCACGCAGAGGATAGAATAAAGTTGTGTTTTCCATATCCTGTGGAGTGCACACATCATTAGCTCCTGAATATCAAAAAGAGGGAGTACAAGAGCAACTGCTCTGCTGTCATTTGGTTCGGGCTCCTTAGTGGTTGAATATAGAATAGTTTATGGATGCACAGCTGAGTTGCGCAACCCTATAAAGGCTTGAGCTGCTGAGCCTCCTGCAGGGTTAGATGCTGTGCGTTAAGCAGCATCTGCACAGAAAGTTTCCAGGGTCAAAATTAGGAAGTTAGCTACCCTGATTCCATGTGCTTCTCTGCTAGATAGCGAGTTTTGTTTTATGTCTGTTGCTTTTTTGCAGATGATTAAATACCATTTTCAAAAGCGATGTTGACACCTAAATTCCCACATCCCATTTACCTTTCCAGGGACAGCAGTAATAACAATAATAAAAGGATCAAGGGCTGTCATGACAACTATAAATGGCTATATAACCACATAAGGACATATATAGTGTTCTTGCTGTTTTGATTTCTGTGGCTGAAGTCCTAAAGTTGCTTTGTTTCTTTCACATTTCACCTTTCCAGGGTTCAATAAAAGTGAAATATAAGAGAAATTTGCATTCATTTTAGAAAAAAGATAGATATATCATACCCAATGCATTTTGCAGCAGATTCACAAAATCCACTTGGTTTGTAAGACATAGCAGTAGTCTGAGTTAATTTCCAAAAAAGCAATATGCCAGGAAATAATTTGCAGAACTGAACAGGCATTGATTTCTTGATGAAAGTAATCCTAAAATGTAATTATCTTTCATGAACTCAATTGTTTCCTTTTTTGTTTGTTTGTTTTGTTTGTTTAAATTTGGTAATACAGTGAATGTCAATTCCTGAGATCTGTGAGACTTACTAATATGATTACTCAATCACCAGCTCCAGGAGTTTTGTGATAGGGAGAAATGTAAAATTCATATATGGAAAACCATGAAAGGCGTCCCAGAAGAGTTCAAGTACTTGAACTTCTAGGCTGAGTGATCCATTTAACCGTCGTATCTGCTGCAGTAAAGCATTAGCTTCTTTTCCAAAAGCTTATTGTAAGACTTTCCTCATGGGGAAAAAAAAATAGGATTTTATGAAGGAATCTGCTGGAGACTTTTGCAGAATTCTTCTTGTGCTGTTCTCCTGCACAAGTGTCGGCCCAGTGACGTTGCTCTGCCGCAGAAGACGTCGGGGGGCAGGCTGAAGCGGAGTGATAGGGTTTCCTGCTGCTTCCCAGCACTTCTGTGAATCACCCAAGAAATGTCTGTTTTGCAGAGAGAATAAAGAGCAAGAAAGTGGCTGGTGCTGATCTTGTGCAGTTGACAGATGCAAGAGAGGAAATTGGTTAACTGAGAGAAATTAAAAGAAAAAAAAGTAGTCTAAGAGAATGAAACAAGAAGACTTCAATGGAAATGTGCTTCAGCCGAATGTTTGCTGTGATCTCAGGCAGAAGCTATGATTATAGCATGAGAATAAGCAATTTACTTGAGAAGAAATGAAGATGAAATGATGGAGCCACAAAATAGGATCACACGGTAGACAATCACTTTCTTAGTGTAAACAAATTATATCCTAAATGGATTTCAGTGCTTTGCATGTTATTCTGGAATTGCAGTTCAAGAAAACTGACCAGAATACTCGAATACATATTCAAATATGTGATTGTAAGGAAACACTGTATTGAGGAGATTGGCAAACTATTGTTAATGGAAGGAGAAATGGAAGAGTGAAACAGATATTTCTCTGAAGAATGTTTCCCTACGTTCCCTTAAAAAGAAAGGTCATTTTGTCTTGTCTTTGCTCACATATCCAAGTCTGTTTGCACTCAGACCTCTTCTCGGAAATTTTCTTAGTACCTTCTTAGGTTTACAATCAATTTCATCTGCTCTTCCTAATTCCCGAGTTTAACTACTGCCTGGCCTGGAGTATAGGCTGCAACTTGAAGTGGCTTTTCTTTTAGTCATTACTCTGAAAAGGAATTTAAACTGCTTCCTCCACTGAAATTCTAAATGAAGGGTTGCTAATCACTTCGAACAAAATTGTGTCCGGTTTTCATTGTAACACTCTGTAAGGCTGAAAAACATAATGCTATACAAGACAGTCTATTCTCATAACACACAGCAGCAGTCTAACTTGCGCAATTTCAGGCATTAAAATACATATTTTACAGTTAGAAGGTGGATGTTGTGGAACTTCAAAAACATGCCATGAAATTGGGATTTATTATTTGTATTTGAGTGGAATTTTAATATTATGTTAATATCTAAATGGTTTTGTGTGTTTACAGTGTATTTTGCAGTTTGCCTGAAAAATATCGCTAAAATAAGTAACATACAGAGAAACAGTCTTTGGACACTATTATAATAGAATTTACTTAACTGGGAGACACATAAATTAGACAGTTCTCTTACATGAAAATTTTGCTTGGAACCAACTTTCATGTAATTAATTTCAATTCACTGATCTATTAGTTTATTGATATGTTCCTTTGTTCGTTCGCAGACAGAGCAAACATTTCAGGGTTGTTGATCCAGTGTGATCTATGGAATGAAAGAATTTTTTTTTGGAGTTAATTAGAAGTTCAAAGGAGATGGGATTAAATATGGGCACTTGTATAGCTTTCTATAGTTGATGAAGCCCCTTCAGAGGGGCTTACGTGAGAATGAGCTATTTGTAGTATTTTATTTGTTAGCACTCTGATAGTGAAGATCACTGTCATATAATGACTCCTTTTTATTTAATATTCAATCTGAACTTGTAATTTAGGGATATACTTGCTTAAAGGGCTTATTTTATTACCTGTCACACCATGTTAACATTTCTAATTTATTGTTGCTTTCGTTCACTTGGAATTTCTAGTCTTTGGAGTAATTTCATTTGGAAAACAAATAAGGAAGATGGATTCTGATATATTTTTGGTGTGATTAGATTTAGTCACAGATATATATACCAAGAGGTATTTACATTAGTAACAACAAGAACATAGAACATGAAAATACAACCATCTCTGTTCAAACATAGCAAACAAGGTTTTTATCTCGCATTTCTGTTACTCCATCTATCATATCATGGTTTCTCATGGATACTAAACAGTATCTGATCTCCAGTTTGCAATCCAGGAACTACTGACCGTTCCTCTTTCCAACTCTGAGCATGAGCTTACAATGCTGGCTTCAGGCACAAATCACACCTGTAGAATAATATAGGTAGGAAGGGATCTCTGGAGGACATATAGCTCAGTCTCTACTCAAAGTAGAGGTGGCTTTGAAAGGTTTTGCTCCATAACCTTCCCATGTACTGAGGTGAGACTGACTGGCCAGTATTTCCCTCCATATTTCTTGCCCTTCTTGAAGCAGTAAGTAATTTTTGCTTATTTGCAGTCATGAAGAACCTCCCTCTGTCACTGTGATGTTTCAAAGTTCATAGAGGTGGCCTTGCAGTGACATTGAATAGCTCCCTCAGTACACAGGGGTACTTCCCATCAGATCCCATGCCCTCCATAACTGTCTTCCTTTACTGAGGATAATGCTTCACTCCCACAGACCTCTATTAGGCTCGGGGAACTGGAAGGCCGGAGGGCAGACCTTTCCAATGAAAACTGAGGCAAAAGGGCCTTTGAGTACTTTGGTCTTTCATCATTAGATGAAAGACACACCTATGTTCTTGTCCCACTGAACATTGTGCCACACAGTCTTTAGTCTGTCTTTCACTGCCAGAGTATATATGGAAGTATAGAAGTCCTTCTTCCCACATTTCATCTTCCTGACTTTTTCCAATTCCAGCTGTGCTATGACTTTCTCAACTCCATCCCTGCATGCAGGGCAATGTTTCTATATCTGTCATGAGTAGTTTATCCCTGCCCTTCTGCGTACTTCTTTTTTATTATTTAAGCTCAGGCAAGACGTCCGAGTTTATCCTTGTCTGCCTTCTGCTAAGCTTGCTCCACTTTCTGCATGTCCAAATGGATGATCTTCTGCACAGAGGAGGTTGCCCATGAAGATCAAGCAGCTTTGCTGTGCCTCTTTACCCTCCAAGGTAGTCTGCAATGGGATCCTGCCAAGCAGATCCCTGGACAACTCAAAATCCATTCTGCTAAAATACAGGGTTATAATTCTGTTATTAATAATTCTACTATTTTTCTTGCTTATTTTTCCCAGGACTTAAAACTTCATAGTTTCATGGTCACTGCAGCCCAGGCTGCCCTTGGCCTTCACATCCTTGACCAATTCTTCTGTTTTGTGATTAACGGGTTCAGCAGAGCATCTCCCTAGTCAGTTTGTCTATCAAGAAATCAAGAAATGGTCATCAACACACTGCAGAAGCCTCCTGGGTTGTTCACACCCAAGCTTATTCCCCTCTCATGGTGGTTGAAGTTCCCCATTTGTACCAGTCGTGATCATGAGGTTTCTTTCCACTGTCTAAAGATGACTTTGTCTGCCTCCTCTTGATCAGGTGGTTTCTAGCAGACGCCTACCACAATGTCCCCCATGTTAGTCTGTCTGGCAAAGCTCCGTTTATTTGAGCCACTCCTCAAGATAGGCCACAACTGTTCCTCCTCACTTTTTCAGAAATATAATTATTTTACACTTTGCAGAGGTATAATTACATTAATTAAAAATTACTTGATGTGAACACACTAGTTTTTTCCTTTCATAACTGAACTGCAGTTTTCCAGGGTAAAACTTTTACAGGATCAGAGCGTAAGACCATGAAATTGCAATTGAACAATGGCAAATTTTGACAAACAACATTTTAATGTCAGTATTAAACGGTGAGGTGGTGGTGTCATCCTTGTACAATAAGGAAACCAATGAGGTGTTTTGATAACATTTCTGATTTACTAAGCATACTGCAGTCACCTGTGCAATTTTAAGTGGAGCCAAAAGCAGACTGTAAAGCAACAGAAGATAGAACAGGTGTACAAAAGCAAAATCCAGTGTTTTTTCAGTGAAATTCATTGGGCAGAAACATTCATTTCAGGGTAATTCACATGCTTTATTAAATTCTTGTCCATTCTCCTATTTCTCTCAGTGTGGGTTGTTAGGATTCAGTATTGCGCTATTTAGGTGCTTACTCACATGCTGAAGTTTACAAAACCCCTTTGAGTTCTCTATGCCAATAGGCAGCTACAGACTTAGGTGGAATGAATGCTCATTAGAGTTAGGTGTAATTTGTCTCATAATCTTAATTTTTAAAAATATACATAAAAACTGTACTTTCCTAATAGCAGGATCTGGAAATTTTGTTCCTTACATCGCCCTATGAATGTTATAGGTTTTTGCTTTAGTTTCTTCAGCTGTGTATTCGTGACACTTCTGTAAGCAATGCTTTCAATCGACTAGTTAATTGACATATTCCGTTAAGTATGGGTAAAAGAAATAATCAAGGATCAGAAGAGAACTAGTTAGTTTCTCAATTTTGGATAAATAGGAAACTTATTTATGAAAAAGTATATATTTAAAATTATTATTATTTACTCCCACTTATCTATCAGGGCCAATATGAACCCACTGAGATATAAAAGAAGCCAGTATACTCAGTGGAAAAAGTATGGAAATTATTCACATTTCCTTTTGTAGTACAGCACTCTTTTTTTTTTTTTTTCCACCACATGTATCAGTCAGCTGAAGAAATCAAAGTCAGTTAGTCAAAAGAAACTGAACTGGTGAACCAGTCTGTCTGAAATCAGATGTCCATCAAAAAATGAACAGTATCTTTCCAGCTAAAAGCTAAATCAGCTGCCCTCCCTTGGCTAGAGTACAGCTGCCCAAGTTCTTGTTTTGGCATACTGCAAAAAGTAGCACAAAAGTGAAAAGGGTGTAATCGTGAAGGTCTGCCATCTGCTCTTCCAGGTTAAATGCAGAGCAGACTGCAGTATAAATCTTGTTTAGGCAGACAGAAGGCCTTATTAGGCAGTGTAGGAACCTAATTACACATGAATTCAAGTCTAATCCAGATCAGAGCACAATAAAAAAAAAAAAAAAGCACTTTACCTTGTCTCAACATTGATGTTTAATCGTATCTTTATTCTTGTTTCCTTACAGATACTTAAAATTCTTTTGTCTTGATGAAAGAGGCTCTTCCTTGGTGTTGGTAGAGGGGATTTGTTGTTATCTATTGACACAATTGATTCAGCATATTTTTTTTTGTTTCTGTACTTCTTAAAAATGGAATATAAACAATATGTATGTGAGGTTTATTGTGTCACGTTTTGTAATTTCTCAGTCAGACCTGAAACAAAGAGATAGCAAGCCAGAGGTGCAACCTAGCAAAACTAATGTGCTCTGAGGGAGAGCAAGGGAATACTTTGTAGGTATTTTAGGAATTTCTAAAGTGCTAGATATGTAAGAACAACTGATAAGAATCAAAAGTAGTATATTTTATTATCACACGGTTGTAGTTAATGTGAGATTAATATTTTAATGTTGAGGGAAAAGTCATAAGAACCCAAAGTGGAAATATTTCTTTGCAGGGGAAATAAAGGGAAATCAAGAACAAAAGACAGTTATCCTAAAGAAAACACAAGTGCAACCAACTTAAGCAGACACTTATCTATAGTTTTTTTCAGAGCTAGTAGAATCTTTACATGAAAATGTTTTGATCCTAATCTGTCATCGATACAAAGAGCAAGAAAACCTGTAAAACTTCTGATGAACAGAGTAAATGGAAAAACATATTAAACATAACAATTTCTGGAGAATAATCTCCTAGAACACAGAATAAGTTTATTAGTGCCAGGGAAAGGTGTTTTGCTTTCTAAACTACTATAATTTACAACTCAATTGCTTGTATGTTTAAGATACTAAAAAAAAAGCTTCATCTTCTGCCACTTTTGAATGTAATGGCAGAACTTCTGTTGTTGCCAAAATGACAAGTTGCTCCTAGCTGCCAGAGCAATAAATCACTTAAATATTTGGAGCTGGATCCAAAAAATGAAGTGGCATTACCTATATCTATTTATTCAATAAGAAACTTTGAGGATAACAGTATGTGTTTAATTCTTGCCACTTACTCATTCTTCAGGGAATGATCCTTGATGCTCGGTTCAAGTCTGTGTAGCCTGCTTTAAAAACAAAACCATTGTACATTTAAGAAAGTAGATGAAGGAATGGTTAGTTCTAGGTCCTATTCCAGTTCAGGTTTGAGATGTCAGCTGACTTCTTAAACCCCCCTCGAGCATTTATTGGCAAACCAAGAAGCAAAGCTTAATGCAAATAAATGGGGAGGCAATAACTAAAACAACACTTGCATTTTGTGTATGTATACGTTTTGTATACTTACAATTTCATATACATTGTGCTTTAGAAAAGTAAAAAAAAAAAAAGTTTTTGAATATGAGGGTTAATATGGCAGAAGAGGTTTCCTTTAAATTCTTAATGTAACATTTTGTCTAAACTAGAATAGTGATTGGCTTGGTTGTCCAGGACAATATGTAAGAACGACCTTAGTGCTAGTAGAATGTCATGAGGATGACCAGAACCGGGAGGCGGTGGTCTTCTATGTTGCCTGCAACTGTGGACTCAACTGTCTTAATCAGCAGCTACTGAGAAATTTGTGAAAACTAAACTGAGAAGAAGGGTGCAGAATTAAACAGTGTTTTCCTAAGTATTTTGAGCAACTGATGTGGCTTGGAAATATAGCCTGCAGGTTGCAGTTATGGCTAGTATCCCAGAATTACTTGATATGCGGCATAGCTCAAGAGGTAGCTATTCTTACTTCTGGAAAGGCCATTAGCTATGGGACAAGAGTTAAGTGATTGATATGCTTTTCAGAAATCCCAGAATACTGTAATTTTTCATATAAATTACTTAGTATAGGAAAAATCTTGCTCCTTTCACAGAGAGAGTTTTTAAAGACTTGATGGAGGAGGTAAAAACACTGGTTTGTGTCTGTAATTTCAGTGGCCAGCAGGAAAAGATTCTTACATTAATTGCAATAATTGCTCCTGGTGATTGGCTTCTTTTTATTTTTTAAAATGCTAAACTCTTAGAAAGTTCTTTCTTCATGACATAATTCATCCCCACAGCTATTTCTCTTACCTTTCACAGTTCATCAGCAAACACCATTTCCTCTGCTTTTCTCTGTCTTTGTATGTGCCTAAGCCATATCCATATATAAAGTACCATTCTCTTAACATTCTTCCTAAAGTTTATTGGCATCTTTTTTTTCCTGATATTCAGAGGATCAATCAGCTATAGTAAGACTGCTTTCAAGAGGAGTTCAGCACATGAAAACAGAGAATTTCAGAGAGCAGGTTTAAAAGAAACTACAGTGGAGTATGAGCCAGTTCAAAATTAAGCCACAAGGCACACTGAGTCAAATCAACACAAATAATAAGATGGCAATGCATTTTCAAATTTTCATAGATTTTTTTTCACAAAAATCATTAAAGAAGGAAATACTTCTATCGTTGGAAGACATGTACTTGAAATAGACATGTAAAAACAAATTGTAGACAACTAGCAAGAGTTCTTTAAACAAGCGTGTAGAAGCCAGTTGAAGTGCTGTGGCTATTCTGTCTCCTTAACTATTTCACCTGATTTCCCGACACAGAAGTTCTGTTGTTTGCAACAAGTAAGTCTGTTTTCTGCTGGGCACAACTGAAAGACGTGGCCAGTCTAACTACCCTCTACCCCAAAAACTTGCCTCCAAACTTACTGGAAAATTCAGTATCAAACAAATTGAGAATAAATTTAGCAAGTTGCAACAATACCTTCATAGTATGAAGAAGATAAAATCAAAGCTTGATTAGTGAAAACTACTGTGGAGAACGTATGCCGATTAAGTGTGCCGATAGATCCTTTTATCAAGCCAACAAAATTAATGCAAGTGCCTTGCAATACATCATGGAGAAGGGTAGCAGTAACCAGTATAAGTGTAACGCCTGCAGACGATCCATTTTGCAGGGGCTGCTTCATTAGCAGTCAAGTGCTGGAGCTGAGACTTCCAGACGGCTGTTGCAAAGGCTGAAATTAGTTCACTAATCCCCGTCATTGCCTTCCTCTGCACTCCCATCTACTGACATATTCATTAAAGAGGCGGGTGTAAAACCTGGTAATATATTCCAGATCTATGTGAGGGAAGCAAGTGCTCAGTATTTGATAGCTCAGTGGTGGTGTTGAGGCCTGGAAAAGATTTGAAAAAAGGGGTTAGACACAAGGAAATAATCCATTGCAGGTTATTTTTCAGTTACAGTTTTAAAAAAAGATTAAACAAGGGTACGTTTTACTAATGCTGCAAGTCCAAAGTGATTGTTCCTGATTTAAGTCAGAGATAGCTTTCTTACTTCAGCATTCCAGATAGCTGCAATGTGCTAACACTTTTCTTTAATTTCATTTTGATTGAGGGCTCTCCACCAGCTGATACTTTTCCTGTGTGTTTGCGTTATAGCCCCATGCATGAATGCACTCTTGTTTCCAGGCAGTGATCAGTATAGCCCCTGTGGCAATACTTAAAATGACTGAAAAGGCATTGGGAAGCAAAATTCAGGTATTAGTGTTGGGAATGGTAAATGCCACAGCATGGCTGAAAAAGGTAGGCTGAGCTACCTTGTGGATCATCTGATTATGACTAGAAGCTCATCTGTAGGGTATACATTTGGGTGAGAATTCACCGATTACTTTTTTCTAGTTCGTAAGTGATTTTAGTGTGTATGGTTATGCATGTTGCATGTTAAGTGCCTATGTGATAATTAAGTCTATAGTTACAAACATGTAGATTTATATCCAGGTAACTTCTCTTTGGTGACCATCTCTTGGAACAGCAAGAGAGGTTTTAACTGCATGTTGTGTTTATGCCTCCTGTTTATTTCTGATCTATATCAGCAGAGCATACCTAATGCCTTCTACGAAACACACCAGTTCACACAGCTCAGTCACACACACAAATAAAGTCATTATCCAGGATGTGCCCACTCTTGCCTCTCATTGATCCGTACGGGAAGGGAAGTAGGTCCACAGGTGCTGCTTTCCAACTTAGTTTAGGGCAATCACATTAGGTCAGCAAGAAGATGCCTATTACTGCGTGATTTCCTTGCACAGCTATGTAGGAGAGGCATTTTCATACCCTGGGTAGGCTTATACAATTGAAATACTACACCGCCTTTAAGCACAAACCAATTACTAAAATAAATACATAATTATTACAGGTGTTTTCTATATCTAATTATATAACGAAATACTCTACAAACAAAATAATTTTTTTACTCACTTTTCTGGTCATATGCCTCACTTCATATTCATAATGTAACTATAGCAGCAACATGAAAAAAATATCATTGCAGAAGCCAAATACATGAAGAAACATTTTAAATTGCAAAGCTTTAGAAATAAAATGCTGATGCTCTCTCCCTCTCAGCAGAACGAAAACCTCTCTGTGCATTAATGGATGATGACATCAGAGTGTTATTAGGAATGTTTCATCAAAAGATAGGCTCCATGACTCCCCAAACCTCACTGCAGTCTCCTGTCAGAGTTAATCAGCTGCTGGGAGAAAGCTTTTAAGATGAGTTAAGCTTATTGTCAGAGAACAGCTGTGGAGCTCTGACCTCTGCTTGCCACAACACGAAGGCTAGGTGAGGTTTTGCTATGAGGAAGCACCGGTGCCATGCATTGTGTGGCACAGTGTACAGGCTGCCTTTCCTAGGGAGTGAGTTACTAATAACATTTAATAGACAGATGCGGTGTTTTGCCTCTCAGGATTCTTGTTTTCCAACTATTCTCAGGACAAACCCCACTCAAATGATTCACATGAATCACAACTGAAGTGACCAGAAGTGACCACTGATACAAGACGCTTTGTTTCCAGAAAGACTCTAAAGTAGCTGCTTTTGCTGTAGCTGCTCTACAATAAAAAGTACAAAATAATACTAGTCCATTGTAAAAATAACTGCTTATGAAGACTGCCATTAGTTGTTACAATCAGTGAATACTGTAATGGGTTGCCATGAGAGCCATTCAGGTGAAAATGATTTATACTGTTGCAAGTGCATCGTTTATTAAAACAATCATAATACTGACATTACAGTATATTGCTCCTGCTTTCATTTATTTTCTTGTAGGTAGAGACACAGCCAACAGGAAACTTTCAGTTTATAGTTGCTTTTAAATGTGTTGTGGTGGCAGGATCATAGTGTATAGGGAGGGATTTACAGAGAACAGTTTGTGAAAGAAACAGAAGTCATGACTTAGAATGATCTAAAAAGGGGAAAATAGACTTTGAGAACAGTAGAAATGTCTTCTATCCCCCACAATGCCCCTTGAGCCAGCATCACTTTTAGCATTTATTTATATTGTCATATACCACGACTCCATTATATAAACTCTGTAACATGACCTGAATGTACACCTCTCTCTCTGTATCTGTTACTGGAAGTAAAAAGCACCAAAGGAAAGCAGGGTATTTCTTTACAACTAGGATTAACTAATCGGGGATGTGGAAGTCAGAGATATTTTTTTTCAAGTTCTTTTGTGACCTTTTGGGTGGAATTTGTAAAGGTTGCTCTCTGGTTAAATATATAGAAAAAACAGTGGGTACATTTTCTGAAGACCCCTTGGAGAATTTTGAAAGCCTGATAAGTACAATTTCTCACACTTGGATACATAAAAACACACCCTGGTGCATTAATAATGTCTTTGTTCAGTCTCCTAATCTGTAGGTTTAGCAACCAGGATCCCCGCCAGCTTTTTGAAGACTACGAAAGGAAGGACTCTAATCTGTGAATCCTGAGCCAGGGAAGAATCCTAAATCCTAGAGATTCCTGCTGTAAGATATACTAGAGCCCTTAGCAATACCCAACATATGAATAAGTTAGATGGCTTCTGATACAGGATAGAGGAGTGTTTGGTTCAGAAATACTTTGTCTTCCCATTAATTCTTAAGGGAAATTCTGAAGGAACTTCTTTTCTGAAAAGGAAAACTGATACAGGATAGGTTTTATCTTTTGAGAGCAGCTGCTGCCACTCCTGTTGATTGCTGCCCTTGACACTACTGTTTGAAATACTCCAGAATTGCCCCCAATGCTGGAGGAAAAAGATCTGTTCTGCTAAGGAAACTGTGCAGTATTCAATGAGACTACGCATTGTACAGACCACATTTATTAACTGGATGATCTTAACTATGGTAAAGCTGCGAATGTAATTAGAGGGTAAGACATTAGTTTGCTAAGGAATAAACACTTGGTGATAAAGAGCAGAAAAGAAAGGAAAAGATGAAGTAATATGCATAGACTTATTACTGGAAAGAGCAAGTAGTATGACAAACTGGAAGAGCCAAGAAAAAAATTGGACAAGCCAAGATGATACCTCGTTATGGATAGAGGAGAGAGCGTGTTTGCGGAGGTACATGCGTTATCCTACAAGAAGATGAGCAGTTAAAGACACAGGTATGAAACTGGTTGTAGGCCCAGTTCGTTGGATAGTGTGACAAGATAAGAATAACACCAAAGTTAATAAGTTGATATTTGTGATACATTGGTGATTGATCAGGAGGCATTTTCAAAAAGAGGACAAAAATGTATTGATTCTGAGGTTTGGTACCATATTTTAATTAATCCCCATGGTTCAGGGCTTTTCGTCCTCACTTGCTGACACCAGAACATTTCCCTTCTGTGGCTTAATCTTTTTCCTGAGCTTTTTATTTGCTTGGTTGATTTGCTTTGGTCTTGTTTTTCTCTTATTTTCTCTACTTGAAGCCCTGGAGAGTACTGACAGCTGAAAATGGGATGTATGGTGCTTCTAGTGTTGTTACAAAGCTTATCAAGTGCACAGCTATCTTCTGTGCTCAAGAAAGGAGAACTAACAGTGGATGGGATGAACAGAAACTGGGAATACTGAAATTGCCTTTTCCTGCAACACATGATCTTTGTCTTGCCATAATGAGGAAATATTAGCTAAACACGTGCCTTTAGGACTTTAGCCCTCAAAGAGACATATCTGAACTTCTCTCACCCTGTAGCCTACTACCTTTTTTTGGTCACTACTGATGTTTGATACTAGAGATTTCAACTCGATCACAGGAAGTGCTCGTGAACTGTTCCAGATTAAATGGCCTTTGCACTGTTATTTGCAATTGCAGAGACCCGGAACCTTTCCTGAAGACCCTTCTGATTCTTTTTTTCTGCTCATATACATGTTGATCTGGTTTCTTTAGTGGCACATTTTATGTGACTGTGCTAATGGGGGATGCTGGTCCTTACACACCCCTATGGGAAGACAAAGAGTGTCTGAACTGTTCCTTGAGAGGCTTTTAGAAATTTCTTGACTCAAACAGACAGTTCATAGTGCAATGCTCTGGGATTGAATTTATCTCCACTGAGCAGTTTCAGTTCTTAGTGATGAACTGAAATTGAATCATTATCACAAATCATTTCTGTGGTATGTCTGAGATATGACAATTTGATTTTATCGGGTGGTTCACATAGGAATTAAATTCCAGTGTAAAGTTGCTGTCTTAAAACGGGAACATTTTATTTATTTGCTAGGTCACTACTACTATATGTGCTACTATTGTGCAACAAGATTTCTCAAATGAAAATTCCTCAGACTGAAAACTACATTTTCTGTCTAATGGGTTCTAAATTATACATAAACTGTGCAATTTTCAAAGGTGATGCAATTTTTTCTGTCACAATGTCTTGTAATTTGGAGGCTGTTTCCATTAAGTGACAATTCTGTACAGATGGACTACAATATCCTCCGTTTCAAAAACATCCACCTGTAGTGCTATCACATACCAGCTAAGATTTTTTAAAATATTTCTGTTTGTCTTTATCTTGACTAACAGCAAAAGCCACTGTTACAAAAGAGTGGAGTCTTCCATTAAAAACAGCATTTCATTGTGTTTTTTATATAAAAAAGGAAAAGTCAAATATCTGAACATCTTAACATTCAGTTTCATGAATTTAAGCATTGGCTGCTTTTTGTTGTTATTTTGTAACCCCGTAATTTATTTACACGACACTGTCAGCATGTGGCACCACAGGCAGGTATCCTCCTCTTCCACATTGGCACAGTCAGATTTGAAACTACTGCTCGCACTGAAGGATAAGAGATATGGGCACTTCATCTCAGATTTCAATGAAGTCCTGAAAAGCAAAACAGCAAAAAAGCCCTATTTAAGTTTACACAGCTTAAATAGATTATCTGAATCTGATACCCTGATTATTTTTTTTCCTTCTTTCTTTTTCAGAAGTCATTATGACAAACTCAGTAACCAGCGCGGTTAGCAGATCATTGAAAAGGTTTAGTGTTGTCTGCGACAAGTGAAAACTAGGGGAGTGGTTCTTTCATAGTAATAGATGTAAAAAAATACCTGTCCACAGACCAGTGTAAATTACTTCTGTGAGCACCGCAATCTTAGAAATAATAGCCTTGTCCAGGAAAAAACCCATGTAAAATTAAGAATTTTGATTTGGCCTCAGAAATGTAGGTCTGTAACCCAATCATGGCACACAGCACCCAAATACCGTGTTACAGTGGCATCCACAAACAACATCAAATAGGTTCTCAGTTACCCTTCTGCACACTCTGTAACTAAATTGGGATTTGGCAAACAACAGGGTTTTCTCAGGGGTTTCTCAGATGCTCTCTTGTCTGTCTTATACTATTCCCAAATAGGAGACTAAATGCAGTTGTTGAGAAGCTGATGCCACTCCCAGTATTCAACTCAATGAGGAATGCAGTATATTTACAGCAAGAAGTACGATCTAATGGATACCTTGTTCTCTTTGTATAGGACAGAACTGGCTACGGACCTCTGCTGTGAGAATCAGCTGTGCAAAGATTTAGGAAGGCAGCAATCTAGTCTCTTTTTTCACATCACCTGAAAAAGGACACTTAAGAAGAGAAAATGTAGCTAAAGGTCACTTTTTTCCCCCCAGCTGTAGACTGTATTTTAGAAACTGTTGCCAATTTGGGCATATTTTTTTCTCTGCACAGATTCAGAGCATTATAAACTCTGTTTTAGCAATGTTTGTGCAAGTTGGATTCACAAGAACCTAGTGAATTTTTAAAAGCATCTTGGCACTGAAACCCCTGCTGATATGTGGTGTTAGGCAGATACGGGTCCTCAAATCATATTTTAGCAAGCAAACAACTCAGATTTTAAAATGGCATTCTGTCATGCCAGTATTTTAATGAAATCTGAACCATAAACATCAGTTCAGCAGTTAGAGGGAAAAGTGATGAAAAGGAGCACACAGTGTAAGCTTCTGCAACAGGTTATTAATGTGGGATTTTTTCTCATAATCTGGCTCATTTCACATTACAACCTTATCAATTTTAATTTTTTGAGATTTATCTTCTTTTCATGCTGACTTTGATGCTGACACTTTGCTTTTATGTGCTTACCCATCTATTCTTGTTTGCATTTACTGCAATTCTTCACTACTTTTATTCTTAAGCATTTGCATCTGTTGTTAATAGCAGATGGGTTAGAGAGGAACATAATCGCATGATTCAGCAGCAGTCATGTCTGTTTAATCAGTACCATCTGACACAGCATGCATTTACTGCATGAGTGCATTGTCATGTTTGA
Organism: Larus michahellis; assembly: GCF_964199755.1. Lineage (NCBI taxonomy): Eukaryota > Metazoa > Chordata > Aves > Charadriiformes > Laridae > Larus > Larus michahellis. Next base: position 107,258,454 of record NC_133898.1, read on the forward strand.
CACAAATGATGGATTACTACTCCAAATACGCTTTCAATATTTGTTCATTGTATAAGCTACTAAATTGTACGTTCCTTATATCCACTCATTGGAAATTTCTGGCCATAATTGCAATTCAGCCAGTGCTGTCTTGGTTCTAAAACAGTATCAATATTCATTTCTTTATAGTCCATTCCTCCTAGGGCAGCTGATGTACCTGTTTTAGCTTGTAATGACAATCTCATATGAATCTACTATTGTAAACTCTCACTTAAAAGAATTTGAAGCTCAAAGAAGGTATTGTCTGCTGACTGATCCGTTTCTACGCTATTTTTCCTTATAGTCAGGATGCTCATTTAAGTGTCAATGATAACTAAAAGTAGCTTTCCCTGAATAAATATGTATTTTTGTTCCTCCTGGTCTTTCAGACCCATGAGATTTCTATCTTATTTATCTGAGGTATTTGTTTTGATTTCAGAAATGTTTGTCACGCTTCTTTTATATTTTTTCCTCTTCATTGAAATATAAAATATTATGTTTCAAAGCACAATTTAATTTCTTCCATTTCAGGTGTATTTAAATATAGAAAAAATAAATCTTGTGAGCTTTAAAGGCTGTGAGTATACCACCAAATAAATCAGGCCAGGGTACATCTTACGGCCCTGAGGACAAGTGGCATGTCATGGCTCACGCAGTGTACAGCTAAACTGTACCCCCCCCAACAGGGAGGATTCACACACAGGCTACCTGCGGGGGAGAATCTTTCACCATTCACTGAGCTACATCCGAGAAGAGCGCATCTGCGCTAGTAAATTCAAAGGTGATATTGTCAAGGCAATGGAGCTCGGTCACCTAGGCTGTTAAACGACTAGACTATCCTGGCACAGTTTTGTCCTAGCAGTCTCCCAGGCAATGCCAAAGCAGAGTCTGGGAAGTCCCACGCGCTGGGACCTGCTCCCAGCAGGCAGTATGGATGCTCCTGCACTGGAGTAAAGGGGAATTTGCAGTCTCGCTGCGTATGGACTGCAGAGAGCTGACTCTGGGGCCAGGTTGCCCTCCGTACCGCTTTCTAGCGGCAGCTTCAGTGCCTGGGGCAGTACCGGGGTCAAAACCCTAGCAGGGAGCACGTTAACAAGCAGGCAAGATGGATGTCTGTATGTTAGCGCCTGAGCCAGTGCAATACACAGAAATTGCACAAGCCATTAATAGTTTCCTGCTGTGTGTGACTGTAATGGAAATGCAACGGAAAATTAGTGAACTGTTTAAGATGCTGTAAAGATCCTTAGTATTTAGCTCTCTAAGATGTAAATCCAAGAAACTCTATTAAGACCTGCATATGCTTGAAGGTTTATCACTTCAACATTGTTCATTGGAAGTTTTACCTTTAGATTATTATTTATAGCAGAGAAATATATGATGGGACATCACGTTAGGTATTTGTATGCGGTACAGAATCTGGACACAGGAATACCTCAGTTTTTCTTAAGAGCGGTGACTAAAACCCTATTTTGCTTCTTAGCTCTGAAGTTCTGTTTATTAGAAGACAATTAGGATATAATAAGCAGATCTGAAGCAAAGGTAAATAAAAGTGTGAAATCAAACTTCTCTCTTCCACTCTGCTTCCCTCTCTTCTCAGGAGTTTCTCAATTCGCATTTGTCCTGTAGGTAATTTCTGCTTGTTGCCTCCCAATCTTTGTCTGCTCTCTAGAAGCTGCTTCCATTTCAGCCTGGTATTTTCCTGAGAACACTTCAGCAAATTCTCTTCTGTTTTTTCCAGAGCACAGGGTGCAGCGAGGCAGCGTGCCAGCAGCCTGCTGAATAGCCACAGACTAGCAAACAAACAAAAGGTGTATAGTCCGCCACAAATCATTCACTGCAGAATGATGAGTTAACTTTGCAGAAGAGCGCACACGTTACTACATTAAATAAAAAAAAAAAGAAAGAGAAACAACAATATCATAGAGTTTTGCCATACATCAGAATATAGATGATAGATGTGCATGATCAGAAATAGCTGCTCCAAAACTGTGAACCCCCCGCTTCACTCGACCCTGGGCCCTGTTCCTCCTCAGGCACAGCTGAGCCAGCAGGTGAAAAAACTTTTTGAGTCTGCAGAAGGAACGACATGATAAATGGGAAGGAGGGAAGTCTAATTTAATGTTAAATATCATATATGGAGCCTTGAAGCAGGTGATCAGGACAGATCTGAGTACTTAGCTCCTTTTTTTTATTGAAGGTGAACTAATGGCTTAGTCAGCAATGAGGGAAGAATTAGTGATGGTGGTGTATGAATGGTGTGGGCTGATTCTGGTGAGGCTTTTAGGCTGCGTGGCAAAAAAGTATTAAAAGTGTGCCGTAATTGATCATGATGTATGCAGTAGGTACTGGCAAAGGCCTTTTGAAAATAGTGTATTATTGCAATAATACTTACTTCTCTTACTTCGGTTTGTGCATATTTTAAGTGTATGATTTATTGAAGTCTCCATTAGAGCTGAAGAGCTTTGCATAGCTAATGGAAGTGATAGTCAGATATTTCGATAACTGGCTTCAGGCAAGCAAAATTAGGGCTTCCTGGAAATGCAGTTTACAAAGGCACATTATGCACTGCAGTTTTTTCATACTTTTGGCCCAGGTGTTCATTATTATTTTGCCCTGAGTGAAAAGATTGTTGATTTAAATATAGCAGGTGTAGTAATGTCATTGCATCTTATGCCAGGGGATGACATACCCCAAGGTTGGGGGAGAGCTCAGAAATGATTGATCTCCCTTGAATTTAATCTTTGCAAGACTATGCCTCTTCTGTAACATAAAGAAATTCTGCAGCTATACAAATAGCTATATTCTGAGCTGCTTCAAGCCATAGATATTACTTACAGAATAAAACAAATTATCAAAGTTTACTGTATCTTTTTCCCAATCTTTGGCTGTGATTAAGCATAGTAATAAGAAAAACTTCAAAAAGTAAATTTACTTATGTGCTAGTTAAATTATTTATACATAAATAGTTGCATTTTTTTACATTTAAAGTATGTGCAGCAGGCTAAAGTATGGATAAAGTATGTATAGCAGAATAACTATCCAGAACCTATGTTTGTAGAAGATAGTTACTGGCTGAAGGTGGACATCTAGGGCTTATCTCAGTACCAGTGAATTCAACGGTGCAGAGACCTCTCAGTACTGCCTTGATTGTCCATACAGTTAGAGTGATACAGTGGTCCCTCGTGTGATTTCTGGCTCCAGTCAAATAATTCCTGGCACAGTTCAAAAGAGCACTTCAGAGGCAGTTCGGAGGTTATCGTCTTCTTTTGTATTGTGCTACTTAGTTTAAGGGCCATAGAAAATAAGCTCTGGCATGCTTAATTTACTTGTATATAGCCCTAGCAGTATTAGAAAGCACTTAGATAATTCTTAACTTAATATTCTCCCATGCTTTCTGACTAGTGTTACAATAAAGCTATGAGGGAATGAAGAATTAAAATAACGTCTAAACTGTATGAAGGAGCTAACAAATCTGAAAAGCAGATCTTGGGTAGGCAGCCATTAGAAGTGTAACATACAATTTTTAAGAAATGGGTGCTGCTTTATAACAACTTAGAGGTTAAAGTGTTTTCAGAGCTTCACAAAAGAAAATCATGCTCTAAGTATTAGAATAATATATAAATAGATACCAAGACTTACGTCCTGTATGTAAGGGTATGTGGAAGATGGGAACATATACTTCACTGAGCTTATATGATCAAGGATCTTTTTGATGCTGAAGGGGTAAGTGATAAAGAGGAACACAGACGCTCCACCCGAGGAGACAAGGGAGGCAATGCCAAAGATGAAAAGTCTCGAGCTGCTAATTGATGGACCATCAAAAAAAATGCAGGCAGAGCTTTGGAGAGGGCCACCTGGACTTTGTGATTGAAAAGGAGGAAATGAGGAATGTGAGGATTTGGGATGTTCAGGGGCGGCCTGAGCGACTATGCAGTTTACAAAGGAATGTTTAGGGGAAGGGAATTAGGGAGGAACAAAGGTGGGGCAGTCAGAGAGGGGTATAAAAGAGATGGTGGTGTATAAAATGGGGCTGGTCAGTGCCCTTGTCTGACCGAGCCCTGTGCCTGCCACAAGCTGTCCTGCCTTATTTATGGACTTTCTTAACTCTCTCTCTGCATGATCTCACTCTCCATCCTGCGTGTGTGAGTGCCAGCTACTGGGGGGCCTGGCATAGGTGAACTGGGTACCAGCTACTGGAGTCAGACCAGGGTGTAGGTGTCCCTGGACTGTGGTGCCAGCAGCTGGGTGGGTGGGAGAGAATCTTTAACTTCCAGCTGCTGTGGAGTTATGGTGTTTGTCCCAAAAACCAGCTACTGCAGGAGACCAGTACAAATGAGGGGCTCAGCTCCGGTGGCTGGAGTGGGACCACGGGTCACAGCCTGTGTGCCTGGTGCCAGCTACTGGGGCAGTGAGTGTCTGTATCACCTCCAAAACAGCTGTTCATGTGTATTTGACAGAAAACTCCAAGCTGAACTTACCAGCAAGTATGAGGCCCCAGGTCTCAGCAGGGGTATCAGGTGAATGGAAGGTCTGTGCAGGTATTTGGGGGCACCTACAGGTGCTGCGATGCCTGTGCAACAAGTGTGTGTTGGCAATGAGCACTGAGCTGGACCAGCCATTGAGTCGGGGACTCGGGGGGTGGGAGAGTGTTGTGTGTGTGCCCACACGAGAGACCCTCCTGTCTCTGCCAGCCCAAGAGGAGGAGGAGACGGGACTCTCTATGCTTATGTGAGTCCTGGTAGTGTTAGGCTGGGCACTGCTGGGCTGTGGGGGCCTTCCCTGTGTCAAGCCCTGGTGGTGTCTTTTGCATGTGCCCTGGGATATGCCCTCAGCTTTCCTCACAGTTGAGCCTGCAAATGGGAAAGCAGCAGCTGTGTCCATCAGTCCAGGACAAAGGAACCACCAGGTCACGGAGCTGCTGGAGGCGGCAGCAACTTACAACATCACTTAACACTAAATATTTTATGTATGGTAAAAGAGGAAGGAAAAAAAAAAGAACAAAAAAATATTTAGAGTAATTCTGGTTAAAACAGCTGCTTGAAAATGGTAAGTTTAGGATGTCTCTGTTTCTATTTACTACTTTGACAAAAGCTATAGAGTCCAACCTGCAACCAGGGAATAGGTTTCATTTTTTTGGAGCGATTAAAAACCTTCATTGTTTGTAACAATCATGAAAATAAACCACACTGAATTTTAAATAGTCCATCTTGTTCTTAAGAGCACTCAAGAGATACTGTAAGCTTTTACGAGATAGTTGTTTGGTTTTTTTTTTTAAAAAAGGTCCAAACACTTAATTACTTTGGTGTTGCTATGTAATAAAAAAAAAAAAAAAAATAGAGCTGAATGTTGAAAATGTAAACATTAAGATAATCTGTATGCCTGCCAAGATTGCATCGTAGCCTCCTGAAGAGTTGACACTTTCAGCAGTTGAACTACTTGGTGTCAGTCAACTGTTCAGCAAAGAATGCCACTGCATGACTGACAGTTCTCATATCAGCGCGGGATTGACCACGGAGCTCTTTAAACATGTTGTGACAGAAACAATCTGAGCCAGCTTCGGCAGGGTTAGCACATTAAATTACCAATGTCAAACCTCTACAGTGGGTACAGAAGAGAGTATAATGCTCTTCTATGGGCCTAAAATTGAGGGAGGAAATAAAGAAAATGTGTCTTTGCTGCTGCTATTCCCTCTGTAATACGCAATTAGAAGTTTGTGAATATAAGATCAAGAGAAGGAGCTTTTGATCTCAAAAGTATAAACTGCAATAATAAAATATACTGCTGCTTCATTAAATGAGTGAAACACTTTATTAATATTCAATGCTATTGATATAAAACTTTTAAAGGAGAAGCTGTGTGCTAATTTGGACCTCTCCCTATAAACAAACACACTGGCTCTGTAATTGGTTTGTAGAGATCCAGTCTCCTGGCGGTAAAGAACTGGCTACAGGAATGAAAAGGAAGATTAAACTGGTTTCAAAAGAGATTCAGGAGAGACTCATACACGTGTGAGACAAGGTCTGAGAATACAGATGTAAAATTAGTTAAACTTCTGAATTCTCCCAAATTTTATGGATATCAATATCTTACCTAAATTAGTTTCCTTAAAAAACCTGGGGGGTAGGGAGGATGGACAGACCCTAATCCTGAACAAATCAGAGTAAATTCCTAAGGAAGGGCATTTCTGATGAGGAACATGTAAGAAAATTGTACTGACGCTTGAAAGTGTTTGAGTGATTTGTAATCTGAAGTGAGCGGTGTGGTTTCAGGTGCCATTTGGGACTCTGGGGGGTGCCGTGTGATTCACTCCTTGCTGTAGGTGTCTGAATCTCCTCAGACTGTTTTTCTCAATTAGCTCTGCTGTGACTGAAGCTGAGTTGGTACTGCTTCTAAAAATTCATTTAAAAGCAAAGGGGAGCCTGCATAAGTAAGTATGCTTTACAGCCATGCTTCTGGCGTTCTCTTTTCCTATATTACTTCTGTGTTCATTTCTGCCATGTGACAGTGATTTGGCAGGAAGAGCTGCAATTGTCTTTATCCCAATAAAGGCTAAATGAATAAATCAGTCAGTAAAATTGGATTCACTCCAGTTCAAGAGGGGCTTGAAATTAGGGGATTTAACTTCCTGGAAGAGTCTTTATCTGGATAAGTGAAATTCTGTAGTTTTAGAATTTGTTTTTCCAAGATTCATAGGCAAGTCTTTTATTCAAAACTAAAATACAATACATATATTTTTTGGAGCCCTGTTGCACTGTGACATTCTTAGAGCGTTCTTATCAGCCCCTCCCAGGGCATGAGTATAGGAATGCCTGGATTATGCGTTAGGTGAGGCAAGTGAAGGAGATAGGTGCCATGCTGCTTAGATGGGGCAGTTCTGTACATATATGGAAATATGACTTTAATAGCTTTAATAGGAATTCAAAATCAATCATAAACGTAACTAGTGAAACTTGGATTTCTGAAATAAGGTATTTCACAAGGTATTTTTATTTTCCTGATGGTTTGCAGTACTGTCTTAATCCTGTTCAAAAACAGCCGGGAAGGTACAGTACTCAAGCCAGGCAGTGTTCTTTCTCATGACAGAGTAGTAACAGCACCTATGTCTGATGTAAGACCCTGCCATCAAATAAACAGCATTCCCATGCAAAGCAGTCCTGCTTTTCTTAGAGGTTTGTCAAAAGAAAAATTTTTGCAGGAGAACCTCCAGTCTGTCTCTACAGCTCCATTTCTGTTTTCACCAAGGTTCAGTGCAAACAATAGCAATAAGACCAATTTGCATTTTTCTTGGTTTGAGAATGTTATAAACTGCAGGTGCAGTTGCTGAGAAGAAAGGGAGTCGTAGCTACAAGCTGGTGCTTACAAGAAAAGATTATTTTAATTTCAAGCAGAATTCACTTTGTATATATTGCAGGGTTATACTGGGAACTTAAGAGACTGCAGCGGTAAGCAAAACCACTTTTTATCATTAGCATATAATGCTTTTTTCATTTTGATACTTGATTTCATGAGTAAATAGTAAGTTCTACATAGCTTGCATGTTCATACAACTTACATTTGAACATATTATGATACCAGAATATTCAAGACCTATCTGTATAAATACACTGTGATCTAAAGGAAATTTCTGTGTGGTAGATTTTAATATAAGTGAAAGCAGGTCACTAAAATGAAATATTTAATAAAATCAAGCCCAAGCAATGGTCATTCATACTTTATGCATTTCCTACTGCTAGTGTTGCAGGGAAAAGATGCATATATGGGTATAAAAAGACTTCTCAAAGCCACTGTAAGACTTCAACTGTGAAAGGTTCTTATTTATTTATTAAAAAAAAATTTAATTGTACCTATGAATGTTGTTGCAACTAGCCCTCTAGTAATCCCGAAAGGATGTAATATATCTAGAATCCTTATAGAATCTGATTGCCCTTTCCAAAAGCATATGTAATTCCACATAGACTTCTCTTTAGTTTTGAATATAGCCTGCTCCTTCCGTGTAATTACTCTGGGCCTAGCATCAGTTTTGTTAATTCTTCCTTAGTGAGAGATATCCTTTAGTATTTGTCTGTTTCTTCCTGGGTTTATTGCAATGCGGTTAAGTTAGGGAGGTTTAAGGTGATCCTCTGAGGGATCAAAAGCAAGGTAATACCATGTGCTTATTAGAAGTGCCATGGCAAGAAATCTATTTTGTTTTATTCTGTCATGGGGAATTTCAACGGCAAAATAAATACATAAAAAAAAAAGTAGTTAGGCTTGGGCCAGCTCCATTTTTCTTGTTGAGAGAATAAATAGGCAGAGCAAACTTCATACATGACAACTTGTGTGGTTTAGCCCCAGCCAGCAGCTGAGTCCAACCCGGCCACTCGCTCACTCACCCCAGTGGGATGGGAGAGAGAACTGGAAGGGGAAAAGTGAGAAAACTTGTGGGCTGAGATAAAGGCAGTTTAATAGGTAAAGAAATAGCTGCGTGTGCAAGCAAAGCAAAACAAAGAATTCATTCTCTGCTTCCCATGGGCCCACAGGTGTTCAGCCATCTCCAGGAAAGGAGGCCTCCATCATGTGTGTTACTGGGGAAAACAAATGCCATTGTTCTGAACGTTCCTCCTTCTTCCCCCAGTTTTTATTGCTGAGCATGGTGTCATATGGTATGGGATATCCTTTTGGTCATTTAGGGTCAGTTGTCTCTGCTGTGTCCCCTCCCAACTTCTTGTGCACCCCCAGCCTACTTGCTGTAGTGTGAGCAACAGAAAAGGTCTTGACGCTGTGCAAGCACAGCTCGGCAATAGCTATAACATCCTTGTGCTGTCAGCACTGTTTTCATCACAAATCCAAAACATAGCCCCATACAAGCTTCTATGAAAAAAATTAACTCTATGCAAGTCAAAACTAGTACACACTTAAAAGTTCCCATTCATTTCAATGGTACCGTAGCTTGAGTGCAAAATACTGCACAAACTGTTATTTTTGTCCTAATTGTGTCTTCAATTGACTTATTTTGAAATGATTTTGAAGTGAAAGTATGTGTGTGGAGTTGCTCCTTAATGACTTCTTTTTCTTTCTACAGTAGGTTCTTACTTCACCTTAAATCTTACAATACTTCATCAGGTTTTAAAATTGGCAATGTGTATAGCTTTTTACCATAATTATAATTTGCTGAGGAGTTAGATCAAATCCTCGCTAGATACATGGCTTGTGCTTTATCTGTATAATGTTGGCCTTGTTAACATCCTTTTCTTTTGCTAATTTGTATCTCTGCATGCCTCAGAAGTTCTTTAATCATCTATTTTAGATTACAAGAACTACACTGAAACTTTTTGTTTTTCGTAGCTTAATTGGATGCTCCGTTAGTATGCAAAGGGAACTTCTCTGTAGATGGTAGAGCTGTCAAGTAATGCTGTTGTAGAGTGAAATACTCTGAATTAAATCCTTCTCCCCGTTGAAGCCAGTGGGATATTTGCCTTTGTATTAAGATTATGCACCAACAGCAAAGTATTTAAGAAATCATGGTGTAAAGACTTTGAAGGAACATGCAGTTAATTTCAACGTTTAATCCAAAATGATAAATGTAGGGGAGGGAGTCCTTGCTGGGACATATTTCTTACTCCCAACCATCTCTTGTAAAGTGTTCTGAATTTTACTGGTCTTTGCTCTCGTTCTGTCTGATCTTGGTACAACTTAGTAAAGGAAAATAGCTTTCTAATAATGTATGTAAATGACAGTATAAAATAATTTACATAGTGCATTTATTTATAATATATAGTACTTAATATCTAATTAAATTTTGTATCACACTCTATCTAGCATAAGAGTATATGTTTTTTCTTTTCTGTCAGTTTTATTTGGATTTAGTGATGCGTTCTAAAAAACTGTTGTGAAGAGTGTTTAGTGTTTTTTCTTTAATAATAATAATAATAGTAATAGCATTAAAAATGCTCTCTAAATAATAGACACCAAGTAGTTGTATCATCAGCAACGTAGAGGAATGTTGTCCTTCGTGAGATGGATAAATTACCTCCTTTCCAAATCCCCAGAAGCATGGGGAACAAGGAATTGAATTATTTTCACATATATATCCTCAGAGCATTTTGGCGTACATAGGATTGAGAAACAGTGGAACCAATGCCTTGTACTTACTCCCCATGTGCTTAGGAGGAATACAAAATGATTGCTGCTGAACTTCACGTATCCAGACCTTTTGTGAAGATAGAAAATAGGCACAAAATTATGTCTATCAGTCTTCAGCCAGTATCCATCTCTAAAATTACTCGTCTGCTGTGTCAGAATCCCTAACTGACTTCTTTTCTGACTTTAAACAGCTTCAGCATCTTTGCTTGCGAATAAGAATGAGCCTACATTTCATTTATACTTATCGGTACTAGCTTTCTTGAGAATTGCAAATTACATTGCAGTTGGCTGTTTCAGATCCTTTGTTAGCAATACTATCCTGCAGGCTATGTTGTGCCCCTTCCTGAATTCCAGGAAAACCAACGACCAGCCACTTTTTTAAGTAGGGTAAGATTTTTGACTGGAAATTCAGCAGCTGCAGTCTATATTCCCCATGAAGTGCAGGGGTCATTGTTCTGAATGCTGGTTACACTTGTGTAACTCCTAATTTGTACAGAAAAAAGTACAAAATCTTTAAAAATTCTCAAGTAAAAAGAGATGTCTATTTACTTGAGTATGAATTTGCAATTATAAGAATTATCTGGCAGTTTTCTTCCAGTCTTCCTCCACCTTTGATGCTTACATCTATCTGAGCTAAAGCCTATCTTTCTTACATAAATAATTTGAGCACGTTTTGATGCACAGTATGTGAATTCCCAATGACAGAAAAAATGCCGAAGCTTCCTCTTGCTCTTTTTTCATTTTTGAAGAAGACGAAACCTGGGATTGGGAAGGAAGAAAGAAAATGACACCAAAAATTGAAAGTGAGAAATGGTATTTTATTGCTGAATTGAGCTTGGGGAAAATCATTTGTCAATCCCTTCCCATCAACTGCAGATGCAGCTGACGGAAAGATTTGATTAGAAAGTACATTTACCTTCACAGAGGAGAAAAACAGAATTTTTACGCTGGCGGAACCTTAGCAAGAAGCAGTAGCTGGAGAATATAACTAAAAATGCAAATACAAAATTAGATGCACATTTTAACTAAAAGGATGATTAATCACTGGAGTAAAATGGCAGTGTTTTATGCCTCTTACAAGATGTCTCTCCATTTCTGGGAGTTGCATTTTACTACACAAGTCATTGCGTTCAAATAGGGTAATTACGTAACACTTGGTACTTTATTACATAAAATTTTAAGGTTACCTGCGGTATTTGATCTAAAGTCTATACAGGTCTCCTAATTTCCTATTGTAATCCTATTTTTCCTATTTTTGGAAGGGTTTAAAAATCCTGTAAGTGGTATGTAAATTCAACCTATATTTTCCTTGATAAAAGCTCCTGACAAGATCTACAAGTTCTCAAAAGAGCTAGAAATTCTCAGAACTAAGATATTGTAACTGAGGAAAAGTGTTTTGTTTTGTCTTTTTTTGTGGTGTCCCCCGTGTCCCATCCAGTATGTCACCCCCATTCCTCCCCTTGTGAATCTGGGCTCCAGATTGCAAACCAACTCAGAGGAGCATCAGGATGCTTTCTAAACTCCTCTGAAAATTTCATCAATGGTTATGTACGTGCATGAGTAATTATATGGACAGGCAATGCTAGTTTGTAGACACAAGACTACACTGAAGTAATCTATGATGTTTACAGTCATCTACAACTCACTGAAGTGCTAGAACCTAGTTTTCAAATTCTTGACATTGTCTTAATGTTGGCCATGATGCATACAGTTTTGCAGTTAGCCCCCTTTCTTTCTTTCTTTCATGTTAGGTTTGAGTAGATGCATAGTATTAGATCATCTCTTGCCACTGCTGTTGTGGTATCCTTTACTGCTGTTGAATTTTCTTCCCTCTTCTTGATCAGTATTAGCAATCCATTTAGACGTGATAGTACTATTTCCAACCCAAACCCACTTTACACACAAGGAGCATCGCAATACTTTGCTAGTACACTGTGATGAACAGGAGTAAGGAGGATTCCTCATCTTTGTGCTGAGGAATTTAGACAATTAGCTGCCAAAAAAAGAAGACAAAGGTAAGGGAAACATAAGTGAAAAGGCAGGGGAAATCTAAAGTATCTCGTAAGCAGTGTAGCACTGCTTGGAGCCATGGAACTGGGAGGTAAGTGGGATTTGAAGTTTATAGCTAAACTGATCTAATGATTGACTATCACCATTGCTCCTTCTGCATCCCTAGCTCTCTAAGTAAGTGGTTTGCTGACGACACAGTGTTTTGCCTGGACCAGGCAGGCAAATGGGGGAAAGAACTAATACTATGAAAGCTGTAAGTCTCAGCTCTCTGACTGGAGGGCCACGTAGCTGATAATACCGGTCTCAGACTTTACAAACATGTGGCTGTGGCTGAGACCTCTCATGGCTTAGACACTTTGGCTTATTCTACTGTAATTCTAATAACATTTAGCATATAATAAAATGCTTCACGGTTATTAAATTTCAGCACTAATCTTTGAAAGGGACCTTCCAAAAAACTGTTAGATTTGTGCTAAAGTTAAATAATTATCCTTATCGGGACTATCATAAGTCTTTTGAGTTTTTTTGCTTCACTTCTGTTTTTCATCTGTATGATTACTTGTTTACTTAAATGAAAAGGTAAGAGGTCTTGGAAGAAATGAGTTGTATGTCTTAAAAAGCAAATATGAAAAAAAAAAATCACTGGCACAACCTTAGCTAAACAGGTATATCACAGACTGGGTGTAATTACCAACATGACATTCTGCAATTAAAACCTGTAAACAGTGTTCAGTAAGACAGGAAACCGTCCACATCTTCGATCCATATAAAATTGTCTCTGGCCTTGTACACCGCAAAAGCTCATATGTCTTTGTCCCCCAACAGCAGGGGAATCAGCCTGGTATGAAGGGCAAGGAATGACAGAGTATCTTTTATGCAGCACTGACTTGCTTGGAGCTGTAAAACTGATGGGTAAATGAGCTTTCCTCCTGTGATCTACAACACTAAGTTCCTGTGAACGCTTAAGCCAACAAATGCATTTTAAACTTTACAATATGTTTTAAAACAGTAAGGTTACTTTTTGTAGTGCTAGGAGAAATCCTGAGTTTCCTAGGTTGTTTAATACCATGTAAAACACAGGAAGAGCTAAGTTAACAGTTCTACATTTTATAAAGAGTAAATGTGATCTACCAAGTTTCTATTTTGAGAAAAGTCATCCCAAGAAGATCCTACACAGTTTGTATTTAACAGGAGGAAGCAAAAGATTTGTTTTTTATCACCGTAGTGTATGTACATGCCCAGTTGGTAATGGGACCTGCACACAAAGAATCTGTGCATTCGCTATTTGGATTTAAAAAAAAGAGAGGTCCTCATTCACATCTGTAAAAGCCATCTGAGTTACACTGAGCTCTCCCTTACAGCTGCTCAGGTGTCTATTACTTTCTTTATTATTCATTCACTGCTGTGCTTGAGAGGAACAGTCCTTCTGTTTGACAACCGCAAAAAGATTTGATTTTTACAAAATGAATCTTAGCCCATGAAATAATAGAAGTTAGTTCCATTACTTGTTATTCACTGCAGCACATAAGTCAAATCTTCTGTTTGCCCACATCCTCTGGAGCTGTTAGCAAACTAACAGGCAAATACTCAAAGGCATCTCAAAAGCATGGTGGGATTAGAGGGAATAAAAAGCGCCAATTATTCTTCATATTAAGAAAACTTTGGACCAAAATATTACTTAAATGCTAACAATTTCATTTAACATTAATGTACTTTTCCACTGTTCCTACCATTTAATAAACAGCCATTGCCCTACTTCATGACATTCTGATTGATATATGGTTTCTGACTGACACAAGGTATATGTGTTTTTCTGAAATGGTCTAATAAGATCTCATCCCAGATTTCCTTTTATAGTTTTGTCAAAATTGTCACTACTGTGTTATGAATAATTTTTTTCCTGATTCTATTTCACATATTGACTTGATTATCTGTTGACTGTCGTGCTCCCAAAAGAAGTGTGTGTGTGTATGGGGAAGAAGCAGGTAAATACACCTTTGCATTTTGCCTACTTAAGTCAATGCCAAATATGTTATGGTGGCAGCATTGTTGTACTTGTGGCGGTCTACGAATCTAAACCAGGCAAAACTTGTGGACAGAGATTAAACTGAGTAATTAAACTAAGTCAGAATTGAGAGGATGGATAACTTTTGGATATGAAGCCCATTTGCAGGTCAGAATCTTCCTGAGCAAGCCTTATGCTTTGCATTTATACCAGCTGATCAGACGAAAGACACTACTTGTTCCCATATGCCTTGTCTCCTTCATTCTGAAATGGTGCTTTTCTCACTTTGGTGTGTGGAAAAATACTGAATACTTTCTATTATGATCTAACGGATGGCAGGGGAAATGTTGGAAGCTGCAAACAGTGACTAGAAGTGTGGATTTTTCTTTTTTTTTTTTTTTTAATTTGGTTTTTTCCTTCCCTACAAGCACGCCCATAATCTGGGTGCATGCGAGCTGCATACAGCAATACTTTAAGCTCTGAAAACCAAAGCTTTTCTTTGGCTTTCTATCTCATAACTTGTATCTTCAGAGTTTTTCAGGTGTGAAAGTTATAGATTGAATTGCTGACATTAACCTGGTGTTACAGGAAAGCCACTGCCCTGGCTGTAAGAAGCAACCTGTGTTGTCTTGAAACAGAGCAAACGTTCTCAACTTCTTCTAGAAATTAAATTGAGGAGATTTTATATATTCCTGAGAATTTACTGAGGATATGAAGGAGCAGAAAGGGACATCTGTGCCACAGGGCCAGCAGGGTCAGGGGCCTCCATCGAGGGCCTGGGGCAGCAGGACAGGCTTGAAGATGGTAGCCAGGGTCAGGCCCAGTCCTGGGGTGGCTGGACAGGGCTGTGGTGACAGGCCCAGGTCTAGGGCCAGGCTGGCATGTCGGCCCACAGCACTGCGTAGGAGTGCTCTGCCCACAGTCCCCAGGGGAAGGGGACAGCCCTTGGTGCACTGTCTCTGGCCTGACCCTGAGCCCCAGCAGCCAGGCCTTCAGGAGAGGGGACGCTCTGGGGGCCCCTGGGCTGAAACCTGAAACATGTCACTTGTTGGACAGCTTGCTGATAGGAGGGGTTATAGTCCTGATTTTAGTTGCTCTTAAGAGGTTTTGAATAAAATTCTTCACGGTAAATTCACAAACTCCCTTGCAACAGAAACTTTTAATCTCAGTAGTGTTAAATCACCTTTGTCTGGAGGGGTGCAGGGATCAGTTGAAAGAAAATAGTTTGACTGCACGCCTCTACCCTGAAGTACATTGCTTGTAGTACAACTTTTATGACCAGCTTCTCTTGTGTTTCATTTGCACCTGAGTATGTCAGTAATACTTTGCCCAAAAGGAGTCTGTGTCTTTCATAAGGAGACCTGTGGTGTACGGTATTCTTAAAGACCATCAGAGATAACAGAGTCTTCATAAATCAAAATACTGGAAGAAAAATGCCCATTTGATTTCTAAAAAAAATTTTTCTAACATTTCCCTTACAGTTTGTATTTTCTGGATTTAGACATGTAGTCTGCATGTAATTTGAATTTCTAACTGTGAGGTCTTTGACTAAACACTTATGATTAAAGATAAGCATGAGTAGAAGTGTGACACTGGTTTGTGACTTACTTGCTTCAGATAAAAGACAAACCAACCCATGAGATTTCTAAATCTCATCCTATTAGATGCAGAGGCTACACCTCACTGTTTTGAGAACAGAATAGTAATTGGGAGATGCAAAGACTCAAAAGGCGTTCTTTTCAAATAAGCCGTTCCATGCTGTTTAATTTTGCCAATAAGATCATTGCACATCTGACATTGAAATTCTGGAATTTTCTTTCATTTTTCGGTGTGTCACGTAAGACCAAGAAAAATATCTGTGCTGTTATCTACTTGTGTCAGATACAGTTTTTTAAACTGTCTTCCACACTGCTTGTGTTTTATAGGAATAGCTTTTGCAAAATGCATTTAATAAACTTTTTTTTTTTTTTAGCTTTTAGTGAAAATACTTTGAGGAGAGATTCAATGTATAGTAATTCTTACAGCGTTATTAGTATATTTTTATGGCTTCAGCATTCAGCATCTAAAATAAGTTCCAACAAATTCTAAACTCAATTTTCCAACTGTCAGAAACCATGGAGATCTCTAATACCTCTAAATGCCACATATTGGAGATACTGGAGTGGCACTTAATAATTTGAAGTATTTTCATTGGTTTCATAAAGACTTCTTGTATTGTTGGGAGCTATTTCACAGCCAGCCTTGGAAACACATTAAATATGTGGGTGAATGATGAAGGCAGAGCATGTTTGTCTCTTGAGATGTTACCTCTCACCTTGGCAAGCTCTTTATAAATGGAAAACTGGTTTAGTGAAAAAGAGCTGCTGTGATTACTGAATGAACATAAAGCTTTCGCTTCTCTGTCATTTAACAGCTGGCAGATTACAGAACTGCTTTTTGGGGAGAAAATTTAATAGGTTAGTATTAACAGACAGATACATAAAATCACTTTCTCTCCCAGGGTTTACGTGAAGCAAATTGCTGTGCCAGGCTGCACCGTAGAGGGACAGTGCAGTGAGAACTTGTGCCTTTCAAACTTCAGAAACCCATACAAGGCCATAGGTAGCTATTCAACAGGCTAAAATCTCCAGGCAGCAGCGCTGTATGAAAGCCATAGGGAAAAAAGCCTATTTGATCCATTTAAGTCTTTTGAATTTGTGTAGATATGATCCATGCAATCAGTACAGTGCAAATTTTATCCTTGCTTCATTCTTTCATATCCTATGGGGTTTTACTTTTAACTATCTTTTGTTTGTATAACCAAGCAGATGGGGATAGATACATGTTGAAAACAAACCCCAAAACCTCCTTGGTTATGTAAATGAGAAGGTTGTCCCATTCCATCAGACGTCGGAGCAGAGATAAAGTTATGATTTCTCCCCTAAAATAATCATTGTAAAGGGAAAGTTGATCTTGGTGCTCCTTTGTATTTACTGTGGGGTGTATCATAGCATTATTTAAAAGCAAAACAGGCCCGACGTGCTCTCTGAGGGACAGCAAAAGGATAGGACAGTGATCACATAGCCATCCAAATGTTAGTGTCCGTCTACCACAGTAGCTGCTGATGCTCTTGCAGCCCAGAAAGCCAACCATATCCTGGGCTGCATCAAAAGAAGCACGGCCAGCAGGTTAAGGGAGGTGATTCTACCCCTCTACTCCACTCTCGTGAAACCCACCTTGAGTACTGTGTACAGCTTTGGAGTCCTCAGTACAGGAGAGAAATGGACCTGTTGGAGTGGGTCCAGCGGAGGGCCACGAAGATGATCAGGGGGCTGGAGCACCTCTCCTGTGAGGACAGGCTGAGAGAGTTGGGGTTGTTTAGCCAGGAAAAGAGAAGACTCTGGGGAGACCTTATAGCAGCCTTCCAGTACCTAAAGGGGCCCTACAGGAAGGATGTGGAGGGACTCGTTATCAGGGAGTGTAATGATAGGACATGGAGTAACAGTTTCAAACTGAAGGAGGGTAGATTTAGATTGGATATTAGGAAGAAATTCTCTACTGTGAGGGCGGTGAGGCACTGGGAACAGGTTGCCGAGAGAGGTTGTGGATGCCCCATCCCTGGAAGTGTTCGAGGCCAGGCTGGATGGGGCTTTGAGCAGCCTGGTCCAGTGGGAGGTGTCCCTGCCCATGGCAGGGGGGTTGGAACTAGATGATCTGTAAGGTCCCTTCCAACCCAAACCAGTCAATGATTCTATGATTCTTTCTCTTCCTTGACTGGGACGAGTGAACGATCAATACTGTCCTGGTGTCTTCATCTACACCAGGATATTAACCCCTCTCAGGATGCGGGCAGGGGAATTAATAGCCATCTATACTGTTGTTAAATGGATTGCAGCACAAGTTTTGTTTGGGCCAAGTAGCACTTTCCTGAATTATTCTTGGGAATGACTCAGAAGTTGGTAAAGCCTGTTGACAGTTCCAAACAGGCAATCTGGATGCAGGCATCCTGTTTTGCAGGCTCAGAAAGTGTAATAATAATGTGCCAGATGGCCTCAGTTCCGTTCAGTTTTAGTGTATAGTGTAGTCAGCACGTCTCCTTGTCCTGATCGAGTGACTCACATATATGTGAAGTCCCTGGAAGTGCAGCATGGAGTCCAGTGAAACGCAGTCTTCTGGGGTTTTGAGTAGAAGAGACCTGGGTTTTTTTCAGATTTGGAGATCACCCTTACTCCCTTGAATACTTGTAGTACAGAAACAAACATGGAATTAGTGAATTCTGGGACAATTTAAGTATTAAACTCTCTTCCATTGCTTCCAGTAAATAATCTTTTAGACAAATAACAGCAGACAATCTCCTTTAGCTGCACACTGAACAAGTATTGTAGTAAAGTAAACTTTTCCTTTGATATGGCATCAGCCTCACAGATGGCTTCATTGTTCAAATAGCCACAATACTAATTTGTCTGTCAAGACTGTGATAAAACTGAGGAGGATGAAAATACCTTCCGGTGTTCCATATGCTGTTCTGAGCTTAGGGTTAAAATAGACAACCACAACCAAAGTGGACAGAATGTCATATTACATAAAAACATTACAAAGAACTAGTGGGTTTCTTCTTTCTTTTGTCTTATTTTTTACCACATTGGTGGTGTTGGAGTCCCAAAAGAATTGCAGAAATGGAGAACACATGGAAATTGTTTAAATGTGTCTGTCTGCCAGTGTCAGTTATAGCCACAGTCTCATAAGAGCTAGATGAGAATCAGGTGTCACCTCCAAATCCAGATGGTCCTGAGAGTTAATCCTCTGCAGAGTATGTTTTGGTTAGACGATTACTGAACATATGAACTATAAATTGGGCTAATACAGAATTCAGTGGTGTGGGGGTTATTGTTTGGGTGGACTCCGAAATGCCAGTTGTGCAAAATGAGTTTGAGGGTAAGTTTTAAGAAAAAGAAGGAAACTTGTAACTACCAGATAGGAAACCTTCATTAAGAACACTTGAGATCTAATGCAAATCAAATTCATGCTCAAGGACCAAAGTGATTCAGAAATTTCAAGGGAATTTTACACCAAATGTTTCAGAGGAAAAGTCTTGAGAAATTTGTCCACTCTCACTTGTTGCCATTCCCCAGTTCCTTACAATTTTATTACTTAGTAAATAATTTTTATGGGTTTCACTCTAATCAGTCTCATTGCTCTCCCAGGAACAACCACAGGTCGTCTTCAGAAGATCAAACCAGCATGCCTCTAGTTGTGGTTTTTACTTATTCTTTCAGCTTTTTTTTTGATTAAAACATGAAATTGAACAAAACTGCTGCCTACGTTTAGCTGCATGGCTACATTTTAAAACGAGACATCTGTGCAAGCAGTTAGCTTGCCTGGAAACCGAAGTTCAGAGCCAGGATTACACTTGTGTGTGCAGTAGGGTGCTGAACTGTATGGGCCAGCTGCTGTCAGCCACTTTACAGTGCTGGGAGTGGGTATGTAGTTACAGAAAGGGTTAAGCCAGTTTATTTGCTAGCGTGAAGCGCTATACTTATTTGGCTGTGGTGCTTTCAGGACTTTTAACTATTCTCTCCATATTTCACTCTGTTTTGTGAATGTACAAGTGTGTTTGAAACTCTTCATACCCTGCTCCACAGAACGATGGAGATGCGCCCTAACTCCGGTTTGAAATTCCTTCTCTATGTCTGGATCATTTCTGTGCTGCCTCAGAGTTAATATAATAAAAGGCTCTCACCTGTCTTTTCAGGGAACTATTTGCTTTCACAAATGCGTGCACACATTTGCTTAGTTTCTATGGCATATATAAGATAATAGCTGTGTGTAAATAATAATCTTGCTCCTCCAGAGTGGTCTCAGGAATTTTTATTTTCAAAAGCTCTGACATTTGGGGTTTAATCTTTTTGTTTTCTTTTTCTGATTCGTATATTTGATTAAAGGAATATCATGTAATTTTGTCACTCATTTTATTTTAATACAGAATGGAAACAAAGCATTTCTAACAAGCATGACACTGTTTTAATTTAGGCTTGCAGTGGATTTAAGTCACCTTTTTTCTCTAGACCCCTGCTTCCTTATCCCATCAGTGCAGCAGGAATTTTAGCAGAGTGCTCACACGTGATGAACGTACAGGGACATCAGCTTGGCATGATTCAAGCTTAAGGGCTTTTGAACGAGCTTTTAAGGCTTCTGATGTCAAAACTGACTAATAAAAAAACAACAACGACAACAACAAAAAACACCAAAAGGATGGATTTGCATGATGGACCACAGATCCTTTTTCTAGAAATATCACATTTTGTCAGCTAAAAAATATGTGCTAAAATATGTACTTAACATGACTGAGATTCCAGAAGTTCTGAAAATGCCACTGCATTTTACTGAGAGAAAAAGTTTAGTGAAAAAAAAAAATAATTAATCTTGTGTTTATTTACCCTCCAAAATTCTCCTTTTCTGATTATTTAGGATGCCACAAGTAACATGATGTCAAATTGCATATGTACGGTTTTGCTATTCTTTCCTTAGTTGTTTCTTCTTCTCCTCCAGTTTGTGCAAGAGTCCTTTTACCAGATACTTGTTCTAACTACCGTGCAAAGAACTTATCTTAAAGAAGGCAGGTGTCATTAAGAAACTTTAGATCACGTTTTCATAATGTGGTTCATTTTGGTATCTGAACTTATTTTCTTCTTGCTGCTCTTCATACTTACTCCCACACTGCAGTTACCCAGCATCTCAGCTGCACAGTCATCTATATATTTTTCCCCCTCAAGCTGGGTTGTTAAGCGCTACAGCTTCAGCATCCTGCCAAACATGCATTTACACGTGTGTTTGAAGGATATTTTTGCTTTCAAAGCCAGATCAGTTCTCTGCACTTATTCATAGATCATTTTTGTAAACCACTATAAGAACCAAGAGGACAGCACAAGGTAGCACTGAAAATAGCAACGTTAATTCATGTTGCTGGTGAACAACAGGATTTGGTGTTTTAAAGAGCACTGTTGTCCGCCTCACCTTGGCTGGTTAAATAGAAAATCTGTGTTGCATGCTGTGAGACACTGACGTATGAAAACAATTAATTTGGGCATCCTTTCTTCCCTGTGAAGTCACCTGAGTCATGAAAGCTTACAAACCCTCACTTCACTAAACTCACAGTAAAATTGGAATTTTCATCAAAGTTACGTTAACTTTCACAGACTATAGCTGTGGAGTGCAAAATACTTCTCTGTTTCATTTAGGTCCATCAAATGCTGCACATAGAAATGTATGTTACCTGAGGACCTCGCAGGTAGCAAGCTATATATGAATCTCCTATAGCTAAAGCTTTTGAGATAGCAGATTCTTCTCCTGCCTTTATACTGCTGTTTTTCCATATTGCCAAAGCAGGGAGTAAGTTATTTGGCACCATTGTTGAAATAGGAGCCTGGAAATGCTAACCAGACAAAAGCCTTCATAATTCAAATAACTCTCTGATGACATTTTTAAGAACAAATGGGGACAAAATTGAAAAAGGCACTGCTGCATATCTGTTATCACAAGGATTTCTAGCAGCAGCAACAAAATTAAGTATTGAATTAGGAGAGGAAAAAAAAACCTTTCACCATTCCTGCAGGAAACTGGAAGGACAAAGACTGCAGGGGCTTGAGAACTGCAATGCTGTCATCCATAATTATTAACCATATGTGCTCCTGGCATGGTTTTAACCTAAGTCCAAGACAATTCTTCGTGTTGATCAGCGAACAGGACAGGACAGAGCCTTTTTTCCAGACACCATAAGAAAAAGTTAGTTACATGGCTATGACTTTTGCAGTGCCACTTGTCTTCAGGACCTAAGTACAAGCCCTAATTCCTTCTATTTTCAATTACAAGTATAGACAAGAGCCTTGTATGTCATACTGAATACCTGTTAAAAGGTTGTCTCATATTTGTCTGTAGGCAACATAAACTTTGAAGTCTCGAGTGGCAGTGGAACGCCACTTATCAAAATGTTAAGGGCAGGAGAAAAGTAGTGGAAAGCTTTGTTAAAAGCCACCAGAGCGGCAGAAGTGGGGAGTGCCTAAACCTGAGAAGATAGCACTCCTGTTTCTGGGGCAATTTGTTCTCAGGGCTTTTCTGTAATCTTGACAAACAGTAAATCAGAGTCTAGGAAACAAAGAAACAAGAAAACGGCAATAAGTGTTTTTTGAAGGAATGTTGCCTTATTTAGTAATAAGGAGTTGCAGATACGATGGGAAGCTGGTGGTAGCTGAAGACAGGTCTCTACTAATTCAACAGTAGTGTATCTGTTCCTGAAGCTGATTTTTTCCAAATTTAATCTGCCATTACTTCCTTTCTTTTCTCTCTGTCAGTCCCATAAAGTTTTCCCTGACCTGTAAGTATTTAGCCTTAATAACAGAAAAGTGGTACATACAAGGTGTTCCACAGTTTGTATGTGTCAAATAATACATGGCATTGGGTACCTTTCATTAAGCTTTATCTGTTCAGAGTTAAAGAATCTTTCTTTAGCATATTTTGCTGAAAGATAAAGCATTTTGATTATATTTAATAAACATAATTTCAAGTGCATCTAGGATATTTGTATACAATATGATTACAACTTTATAACTTAAAGAAGAGTAAGTTCATGCCTTATTCTGTTAAAATTATTGTCCTTACCTAGTATAGCAGGTCTTACTAGTTCAAAGTCCAATTTGATTTAGTTGTAACAATAATTGCAGAAAATGTTGGGAGCAATAGAGAGCATATCTGTTTGTGAAACCTGTCTCCGAGAGAGTTTTTATTCACAGTTCATCTGTACAGTTACAATATGTGTTCAGTTGTCCTGCTGTCATTAAGTGTAAGCTTGTTCTCTTGTCTTAGTAATATAATTCTCAATATGGGTCAGACGGACTCTTGTTTCAAGGAGTTTCCAAGAAAAACAAGTATTAGGAAAAAATAGGCTTCAGATTTCTAGATGTGTAAACTTGGTGTATACTTGGGTAAGATATATGTAAATCTTTTCATGCTCCACTGCTTTTTTAATAGTAGCAAGAATATAAAAATCTTGGTTGTGCAATATATTTTGTTTAATCATATAAGTATATCAAGATAATAGTATCTTGGTACATTCGTCTTCCATCTTGAAGTAAGCTTTTCCACATAAAATCAGAAGTCAATTAGCTTTGTCATTCTGTGTCAAAATCAGTTTTAAGTGTCTCAATGAAACGTCAAACCCAAACGTCTGTGTTGGCAAGCCGACAGGATAGGAGGTGTGCAAGTGGGTCTCTAAGACCTTTTGTCTCCAGCTATGTCAGCCAGATGAGGAAGCTTCTGCATTCCTTGATCAGACTCCTTAAGACACGGGGAGCTGTTTTTATTTAAAATTGTTTTGTAAATTAAGGTCACCTTCAGACTAATCATTCTCCCCCCAGTCTCCTCTCTCCATATGACTGTATGGAAACTTCCACACAGTTTCACATCTTGCTTAGAATGCTGCTTGTTTTCAACCTGCTTGTAATTATGATTCGTTCATGCACTTTCATTTTTGTCCCAACCTGCCTTCAGCTTCTTACGACCTGCTGTTTGCCTTCCAGTGTCTTCATAGTGACGGCATTTTAATCTTCATTTCTCAGATTAAAGCTGTAAAAATCTTCCAATATCCTCTTAAAAGCTCTCCAGCCCCTTAATCACTTTAGTAGTCCCGCTCTGCATTTGCCTCAGACTGAGCTACTCTTGTTTGAACACAGGTGATCAGATTTGTATGCAGGCCTCCAGATAAGGTCTTGGCAGCTTCTTATACTTATCTTTCTGTTTGATAAGTACCTTGTTTAACACACAAAGATATTGTCATTTTTATCTTCATATCCTATGGGCTTTCAAGCACCGGACAGATTTGATTTTTATGAGTTGAGTTTAGGTCTTTTGTCTAATGGGATCCCCAAAAGTGGTCTGGTTAAAAAGGTATTTGTTTGGTTTTATTTGTTATCACACATGAGGTGGTGAGCTAGAGGTAGTCTTCTGATTACATGTTTTATGTTGACAGTTTGGAAGTAACGCTGTGGAAGGATAGTTGAGAAAACAGTAGTTCTTTCATTGCCAAAAGGTCGTCATGATCTTTCTCAGAATGAGAAGGGCAGATATTGCACATACGTGTGATGACTGTACTGACAAACTGAAAGACAGACCTTAGAACACACTGAACTTTTTAGAGGAGGTGGAAAGGCATGATTTTGATGTCTTTAAGAATATGACTAATGACCTTTGATCTCTGGTAGCTGGCAAAGTTTCCATTTATAAATTTTGCACAGCCTCAAATGCTTTTTATAGCCTCAGCCTGGAATGTCATGCTCTGCTCATTCTTCTGTTTCAAGAAGAGAGAACTAAAATCTAGAAATATTGGTCACCAATCTCAGCTCATCTAGGAAAATGTGTAGTACTTCTGAGGCAAAACAAGTACGAGGAAATAGAAAGTTTTAGCTTTAACTTCAGTTTGCCTTTGCACTTCAGAGTTTTCTAGCATTGTTTGTACAATATTGACTTTTATCATCTTACAACCAATGGCAAGACATTTATTACATACTTTATAATAAAAGTGAACACACTAAAAATAAAATCCATCAATCTTTTGTTATTACCTGCACAAGAAAATTAAAATATCAATCTCAATGTGGGAGATGTACTAGAGTATTAAAGTTGCTGCATACTCCCAAATGATTTTCATAGCTGTGCAATCCAATACAATTTTGCACACCCTTAGAGACAGACAGACACAGTTGGGTAAATACTTGTAAAACAAGAAAGCTGTAGCTTTCAAAAGTGGTGTGATCCAAGTATTTTATCTGGAAAATATTGCAATGATTTATGAGTGCACAAATGCAGAAGTGAACACGTAACAGGGAACAGATTTCAGTGAGTGAGCTCTTCCTTCCCCTAGAGTAAACCAAATAAATCCTTGGATTCTATGAAAATACAGGTTTCTACTTGCTCAGCTGAAAATAATAAATGTAACAGCTTTATTTCTGTAAGCCAATAAGGCTGTGGGGTTTTGTATGTTTAGTTGTTTTTTTTTAAGAAAAAAAATCTCAAGTAGGCCTAACAAAGAGAGTCTGAACAAAAATGTTGCCAGCAGATAAATAGTGGGCCATGTTTGATGCTTCAGAATGTACGTTTCTGTGCCATGTAGGTTCTTGAATGCTGCATTTGGCACCTTGAAGTGTAAATATGGCTTAATTATCAGATATTCCATGAACTTGCACTT
Organism: Larus michahellis; assembly: GCF_964199755.1. Classification (NCBI taxonomy): domain Eukaryota; kingdom Metazoa; phylum Chordata; class Aves; order Charadriiformes; family Laridae; genus Larus; species Larus michahellis. Next base: position 107,283,824 of record NC_133898.1, read on the forward strand.
TGTATGTTTTGGTTTCTGTGAGTGAACTCTTCCTTCCCCTAGAGTAAACCAAATTGAAATCCATTAATATTTGATGAAATAATTTTTAAGAAGGATGTAAATATCCCATGTTAGATAACTTACAGACTAAAGCTTTCAAGATTAGTTGTGTGTCTGCGTGGGTGTGTGTAACGTGTAGCTCTGTGGTCGGCAAAAAATTTTTTTTTTTTTTTTTAATGCCACAAATAGATTAATAGTCAGCTTAGATTGATGCCTTGTGTGAGATTTGCATTTTGACATATCAGCTGCTGGAAGAGGTTTTGGAGAAATCCTGGGATCTTTTATTAAGAAACTGGAGGCATTCAAACTGAAGATTTCCTGTTCTGATGTAAAGTGCATGTGTGTGTATGTACATATAATATGTATACACTAAAATAAATGGACTAAAAATTGAGTGTTCACAGAAGCGTTTATTAAATTTCACAACAAAACTATTATATAGAGTAAAAATTAATTTAGTTATAGTATCAATGGAGAGTAATTGTTGAATTACACTTCCTGTGGGAGGTATTTCTTTTAGCTATTATTTTTCTTATTATGTGGTATCATCTTACCTTTGTTAGACCAGGGGCTTTTTAAATATCAGAATTTAAACATAAAATTATTTTATTTTTATTATTTCTATAGAATCCAGGGCTGTGGACCAATACTCTGTATTACATTAGATATTACGATTTTGTCTGTGCTTGCATAATCTGTGTTCCAGAAGCATGTAATCAAAGTCAAGAGTAAACTTGAAGCTCGGGATCATAAAAATTAGGAAAAAGGTTATAATCAGATTAACTAGCACTAGCTGACAGTGATTCTAAAGGCACTTGTTTGTCAGCAAACTAGTTGAAGATAGCAACATAGATGTATTTAAATTGGGAAGGGTCTCTAGTGTTTGATTAACGCCCACTCACCTCCATGAAAGAAGGGCCAAGTTAGATGAGGTTGCATAGAGCCTTGTCCTGTCACAGTTTGGACATTTCCAAGGACAGAATTCATAATCTCTCTGGGCAATTTCCTTCAGTCCTTGTCTGCTCTCAAGTTCGAAAAAACCCCAAACATTCCAAGTTTTAAATGCAGTCTCCTTTGTTGCAACTTGCATCCATTGCATCTCATCTTGTCTCTGCGCTTTCAAGAAAAGTCTTCTGTACCCTCTCCCATTAGGTATATGGAGACAGGATTAAGATTCCCCCTTTCCAAACCAGTCTTTTATTCAAGCTGAACAAGTCCAGCTCCCTCAGCCTCCCATCATAGGACAAGTGCTCCAGATCCTGACCATTGTGGTGGCCCTCCACTGAACTTGATCTGGTATGTTATTGTTCTCCTTGTACTGGAATGCCCCAAATGGGACACAGTACCTAAGCAATGGACTCACAAGCACAAAGTAGTGGGTAAGAATAATTTCCCTTCGTCTGCTGGCTGCTCTTTTACACTTCTACAGCCTGGGGTGCAGTTGTGCGTCTTTGCTGCCAGAGCACATTGCTGCCAGGTACCTTTCTGCCAAACTGCTTCCCATCCAGCTGGTGCCATACTGTACACTTGCATGGCGTTACACTGTCCTGGGGGCAAAACTTTTCATTGCCTTACTTGAATTTCATGATATTTGTGTCACGATATTTCAAGGGGATCTCGACAGCCTGGAAAATAGCAGTCCTGCCCTTCAGTGTATGGACTGGTCCCTGGTCTAATGTCATCCTGAACTTGAGGAGAGTTCATTCCATCTCCCTTTGCAATAAAATGTATTAAAGAATATCAGCTCCATTATGAACCCTTGAGGAATCAACTAGCAATGAACTGCCAGCTGAGCTGTTTACTGGTGGTCACCACACTCTGAACCTTGCAGTCCAGCCAGTTTTCCCCCCTCATTACAGTCCAGTTATCCATTTCACACTCCACTGGATCTGTTACAAGGCTACTATGGAGGCCCTTGTCAAAGGCTTTGCTGATGTCATGGTAAACAACATCCACTGCTCTCCCCATGTCATCTAAGCCAGTCATCTCTTTACATAAGGCAATCAGATTGGTCAGGCAGGATTCACCCTTAGTGACTCCATGTTGGCTCTTCCAGCCTTCTGTTGAGCTGGAAGTTAAAATTTGGAAAAGATACTCAGTTTGCTGGAGGCCCATCACCGCTGAAGTACAAAAGGGGTCATTACTGGGCCCAATAACATTTAACATCTTCATTAATGACCTGGACAACAGACTGCATGTTCAGCAAGTTTCCAGGTAATACAAAACTTGGAGGACTGGCTGATATACCAGATGTTTGGGCTGCCGTTCAAAGGGATCTTGACAGGATGGAGAAACAGGCAAACAGAAATCTCATAGAGCTCAATGAAGAGAAATGCAAAGTCTTGCACCTGGGAATGAATAACCTCAGACACCAGTAATGCGTGGGGCTGACCAGCCAGCAGGCAGTTCTGCAGAGAAGAACCTGGGGATTCTAGTGGACAGCTTGTTGACCGTGAGTCAGCAATATGCCTTTGTGGCAAAGAAGACCAGTAGCTCTCTGGGTTGCATTATGCAGAGTGCTGCCATCAGGTTAAGGGAGATGATTGTCACTTGTTCTCAGCACTGGTGAGACCACACCTGAAATGGTGTGTCCAGTTCCGGGCTCCCTAGTACAAGAGAGACACATGGACATGCTGAAGCGAGGCCAGCAAAGGGCTACAAAGATGGTTAAGGGCTTGGCACATCTGACCTGAGGAGAGACAGAGATCTGGGATTGTTCAGCCTGGAGAAGAGAAGGCTCAGGGGAATCTTTTTGAGGTGTGTAAATCCCCTTGTGGAGAGGGATAAAGATGATGTAGCCAGTCTGTTGCCAGTGGTGGCCACTGGCAGAATGAGAGGCAATGGACACAAAATGAAATACAGAAAATTCTGTTTAAACATAAGAAAAAGCTTTTTTAATTATTTTTAAAAATTTATTTATCAATTTCTTCTGTGAGGTTGATCAAACACTGCAAAAGGTTGCGCAGAGAGCCTGTAGAGTCTCCATCTTTGATATTTGAATAGACATGGCCTGGGTAACCTGCTCTAGCTTCTTCATCCTTTTTGCTTTCCAGAAAGTGTTATATCCATGAAGGCAGGTTGGTAGGCCATGTTGGTTTTGAGAACAAAGAAGAATTTTGCAAAGGGTAGGACAGTGCAGTTTCTGTCATAGTAGTGTCCTCTAACAAATGACCTACATGCATCTACAGTGTTCTATACTAATGTGGATATCAGCGCGGGTAGATCAATTAACTATTCATTGCACATAGCTCTTGGAAATAGAAAGGACAAAGTTGTTTAATCAATTGACAGTGAAATATTACATGCTTTTCAATTGATTCAATATTTGGAATTATTTTAAAAAGGTCAAAATGTACTGTAATAGAGTGTAATGTAAGACATTAGAAACTTTAAAAAAATCAAATATATTGATTTTGTAGTCTTTTTCTAGGTAGAAATGGCAAGTACAGTTCTACAGAATTCTTTAGAATTAGTTTTTCAAAGAAAATTTAATTACTTACACCTTAGAAAAAAGCATTATATTATTTCCAGAACAGATTTATTAAACAAAATACATTTATATGTGTGTATATATATATATATGTAGAAGTGTCTTTCCAAGTCCACCTTTTGTTCAGTACAGCACTTTCAGTCTGGTAGATTGAAAGGCTATTCAAATTTTTTTCCCTGAGTTCCTTTTCAAACGAAGCTTCTTTTCTGAATTGGAGCAGAAACTTTAGTTTCCGTGCCATTCCTGCAAGAAAATCTAGCATTTTTTCCTCTCCTATTTGTTAGTATATTTTGTTCTGCTTTCATAACAAGTGTAGTTATTACCCTCCTCAAAAATTATTTTCTTCTTCTGTGACTCTGGAAATACAGTTGTATGTATATCTTCTATTTATGCATGAAACTGCAAAGTACAACACTTACTGTAACCATGTGGACAGAGTATCATGGGCTGTGCATCATGCCTATTAAACATCTTGACGTATGCCCTGAAATTTTCTGTAACCCTGATTTTCTCCACAGAGCTTCTGAAATTTCTCCCAGTGTTGTAATTCCAAAGCTGTCAACCATATCCAGGGACTCTCTGTCTTCCTCCTAACTTAACGCTTTTTCCTTTGTGTGTGTGTGGTTTTGCCTGTGTAATGTTAGGAAATACATAGGGGGCTGTAATAGAGGTACTGTGGGACAGCAGATTAGGCAAGTTTGCATTTGGCTGAACTTAGGTGCAACCCAGAAAACTTTTCCAGTTGTTTCAAGAAGAAAAGAGAAAAGAACAAATAACATGTATCCTTGTAAATTCTTGTAGAGCTATCAAAATAAGTGAAGGGAAAACATGCACTTTGCTCCTTCCTTTCCTCTTTTCACTCCCTATTTTTCTTAATTTGAATCAGGATGCCTTCTGCATTGTTGCTGTCAACTTCCAACTACCGTGTGTGTCACTGGCCTATAAAAGCTGAGCAACTGAGTCGCAGAAGGGTGAAACCATTATCTTTAACTGACATAAGCAGCGTGAGCTTTTTGCTATTAAGGCCTCTAGGCGATCTTTGCAATCTGGTTTACGATTGTGACACATCTGAGGGAAAGAGATAGTTCTCCTGAAGTCATTGTCAGATTGAGCTTCTGATTAGTACTTTCAGCGAAGATTGATAAGTTAATTTTCATAATTTTATAATTGATTTCAAATCTAGATGCCTTATTCATATAAAAATTAATGGGAGTTGGGCTGCCAGAGACCTCAAAACCTTCAGAATTTATTATAAAGTATCTTTTTTTTAAGTTGACCTTTTAAACCAAGGTACAAAATACCATCTTGCCAAAAGAAGACATTACATTGCCAATAGTTGTCATAATGTCGTGATGGATTTGAAGTAAACATGGGGAAAATGTATAGAAGTGTGCTTTCAAGTAGTCTGTGTTGCAAATAAATGTGGACTTTAGCTTCAGAAAGAGTATTGAAAAGGGTGTGTAAATAAATAATCAGATACAGGCCATCTGAGAATTTGTTAAATATGAGTTTATTTAACAATCTTTAATTGCTTATTCACATGTTGTCAAAAATGGTGGCATTTCTGTACTACGTTTTACAGTCCTGCTGTGGTGTAGACTTTTGCCACAGTTATGTTTTAGCATATAGATTATGATGTTTTGAATAATTTTCTAAAAAATAAATATATAACATATGAATTGTTAATTTAAAGAGTGAGTTAAAACCTTTGGCATTTTATCTAATTAATAAATTGCATTATAGATTTTGATCATGTGCATTTGTCAAGCAGTTCTGCTATCTAGGAAGATGCAGGTACTGTATGAGGAAGGCCTATCTTTTAGCTTTAATTTCATGAATAAATCTAACTGAACAGCACTCCGGGTTGATCTGTGCTAGGAAGTGAAGTCCACACAGGTTCTTGGGTCTGTTGTAATGGTGGAGATAGACTCTTGAGGAGGAAATCTTAGGAGTTGTATCTGATTTGCTATCCCATTGTACATATTTTTGCTTTTCAAATACTAAGACTAAACAGATTCCTTTCCAAACACTAATTTTTATTTTTTTTTTCAAACCCTGGATATACTTGAGTGAATTAAAATGAGATAGAGCATTCTATCTGAGAACACTCTAATGTTAGGTCAATACAAAAACTATAAAAAATCCATTACCTGCAGTACTTCGGTGTAGTATAGTTTATAATTGCTCTCAATAAACAGTGAACATCAAATTATTTCATGAATCAAGCACCTTGATAATGAAAGATGTAGTGACACTGATGATTCTACAAGCTTCCTCCAGGAAGTGGCTGCAGATTCTCAGTCCTATTGACAGTAGACCTCAGCAACACTACAGAAAAACATGGATCATTTACTGAAAAGTTGGCAATGAAGTTAAAGCTTGATGGACATTTATAACCTTTGCATGTGATAACTTTGGTCAGCTAGAACTCTCATAATCCGAAGATTAAACTATTTTGGTTACTATTAGGAACCTTCAAAGGATAATTCATTTTAGGTCAAGACTAGAAGCAGTAAAGTCTGTGCAGATGAAATTGTGCAGCTACCTCAATATACTTCAATCAAGGCTTTAGAAAAGCACATAAATAATGTAGTTGAATGCTTGATCTTGACAAGTGGTGAAATCCTGTAGCTATTACATGTATTATTGAACATGGCTGTCATTCTCAGATCACTCATCTTTTACTGGTTTTTAGGAGGTTGCGGTAAAATGCGTGCCAGTTTCAGGATGCCAGGTCCCATTTTTTCTGGGATTCTTGACGGATGTAGTTGTAAGAAGAGGCAGAAAAATATCGTACTGTAGGAAACCTTCTTTACACAGATAGAAGACTGATTTGCTGCAATACAGTTTCAACACTTGGTCAGTGCCAGTTATGTATATGGCGGATGTAGATTCATAGTGATGTGTTTTCCTTGGCAATGCAGTTTATCTGAAATCATAGTATCTCTGAATAATGATTTTTTTTTTCCTGATAGCACACCCACTCATAAAAATAAGTGCTGAGTTTTGGATTGTATAAATATTGCTGCATACACCAGATTTTATGATGAAACTACTTCATATTACAGTGTTTTGTAAAAATGTTTTGATTTGAAAATAACAGAGATATTTTTGTTTCAAGTGGAGGTATTCTCCTGTGTCAAAGCATGTAACAAATTTTTGTTTGACTTGTCTTGCAAAATTACCTGTATTAACCTACCATGACTAAAGCAGCAAAAAGGGGAAAAATTGCCGAGAGAGAGGTAGCGTTTTTAATAGTGCTGTAAAACATGTAATAGCATATAGCAATATATGCTGTATCATATAATGGATCATTGTTGCCAACATTTTGGAATGTAAATTAGTACCTTTATTTTATTCCAATTATTCCAATGTTTTAAAATCACTTACTTTATATGTATTCTCATATATGTGAATCCAACACTGACTCTCTTTCCAATGTCAATGAGCACATACAAATAAATATCCTATTTTATTAGAACTGCTGAAACAGCACAAAAGAAGTCGGGTAGCATATTGTTTGCTTCTAGCTTTGGTAGATAACACATTCAGCAACCTTAAGTAGTTCCTGTAACGCACAGAAGTCTTAGATCTCTGATATACAACATTGGTAAAACATTCATCTAACTCATCATTCATTAGAGTGTTAATGTGGCTTTTGTTACCTTGTTAATATTTATAGAAAATTTGGGGATTTTTCTCATAAAAGAATGTTGCAAGTGAAGTATTCTCTCGTATAATTTTTTTAGCTTTATGTTTTTTGGCCTTTTTGAAATATTCCTATATAATTTGGGTTGTAACTTAAGTGTAATTATGATCATTTAAATGCCAGTGTGACTAACTGTTTGAGTAATGAATTAAGGGTGTGCATTCAATAATTGAACTTACATGGTATAATGGGGCTTAATTAGCATTGATATATTGATATAATGGCTCACAACGCTCTGAGGATGTGCATGTATTGAGTAATTAATCCTCTCAACATGCAGGTTAGTGAGGTCAGTATGGTTGTGTTTATTCTGCAGATGGGTAGAGTAAGGAAAGAGAGAAGTATGGGGTGAAAGAATTTGTCCACGAAATATGCAGTTTCTGAAACAATACCTGAATTACATGTGAGCTTTGCAGACCACCATTTCTTTGATGAACATATTTATCTTTTGCGCTCTGTTCATGACATATTTCAGATTCCTTAACTTATTTGTTCTGCTCTAAAGGAAATTAAACAGTTTTAATTTGTACTACTTCAATGAAAGGAATGGAATGCCATTAATAACTTTCAAATTATATTAAGAACAAAACCAATTCCATTTTCCTCCTTCCCAACACACACTTTAGCTTTTCCTAGGTGGAGGAGTATCATCTTTAAACTGATAGCTAGTTAAGAGAATCTCTTCCAAATAACTAATGCTTAAAAAATTGCTTTCTGCAATAAAAAAGAAAATCGGTACTTCCATTCATATCAGCCCGATGTCACTGCTTAGTCATTGTTTCCTTCATATTTTCTGTTTCTATTAGCAAAGATTGACTTAATTTATTTTTTTAGAACCTGAAGTAATTTGAAAATAGGTAGAAAATAAAACTTCTTTAATATAATTTAGACTTTAATTTACTGTCAGAGACCAGTTAATTGTTGGATTCTTTTAAATTGCTATTCTATCAACTAAAATGAAAACTGTACGTAAAATGCCTTATACTGCCTGGATCCATAATGATGATGTATGAATATTTTTGCAATATTTACAAAAAACAGAATTAAATAAAACCTTCTTTTTCTTCCTTCAAAGTTTTGGGAGAAACAGCAAGATTTATAGGATATTTTGTTTGAAAATAGTCCTTTGCTGAAGATCTGTTAAACCAAGAACTGAGTTTGTAATTAGCTTTGAAAGTGATGTTATAAACAGAAATCTTTTGCGAAACTGCACTCCATAGCCTAATTTTACCTTATTTTTATAAGGAATACTGTTTTAAAAGATAATAATAAACCAAATTATGTAATTAAAATTTTTTGAGAATTATTCATTACTTCATTCTGCAGATTTTAACTGTAACATTTTTCCTTCTTTCTTTTGACAGTATTACCTAGCCATACTTGTGGCAACCCAGGAGAAATACCTAAAGGAGTACTTCATGGAACAAGATTCAACATTGGAGATAAAATCCGATATAGTTGTATCTCTGGTTACATCCTAGAAGGCCACGCTATGTTGACATGTATTGTGAGTCCTGGAAATGGTGCATCATGGGATTTTCCGGTTCCTTTTTGCAGAGGTAAAAATGAAGATGACATACATTTAAAATATTAAGACAATATTAAAACAGCAGATTAAATAAATTTGAGATTTTTTTTTTAACTTTCTATATGTCAATGTACTAATGTACTGTCTAAAAATCCACACCATTTAAAACTGTAATCACAGTTCAGGAGCAATTACTCTCCAGAGTTTACATTCAGAGATTGATGTTATCTACTGATGTTTTTTCCTTTTAGTTTACATGGGGCACAGCTGTAGCAATTTGATGGCAGGACCTGGCAAATGCTTTTGTAAGTTTCTGCTTTTGGAAACTTTCTCCCAGGAAGGAGAAGCTTGAAATCTTTAACTATATAATCTTTGAAGGGGAACCCCTGGTGGTCCAATCCTTTGAGTCCAACTCCTCCTCAGAGCATGGATAAGTTTAAAGTTATGTCAGGTTGTTCAGGGCTTTGCCCAGTTGAAATTTTAATTTCTCCATGGATGGAGATTCTAAAACCTCTCTGGAAACCTGTTCTAGTGTCTAGCTGCCCTCATTCTCATGTCCAATTTGAATTATCTTTTTACAGATTATGTCCATTTCCTCGTCTCCTCTTGTGGACCTATGAAAAGATTCTGGGTCCATCTTCCCTAAACTAAACAGTGTGGTTAGATTTTCTCATAGCCTCATCTTGTCCAGGCTGCAAACTCCATTTTCCCCATTCTTTAGTCTCATACATCATGTTCTTCAGTATCTTATCCATTTTAGTGGCCCTTCTCTGGACTTGTTCTAGTCTGTCAATGTCAGTGTCTCTTTTGTACACTGGGGGACCCTAGGTTGGACCCTGGTACCTCTTTTGTACTGGGGGGACCCAGTATTCCAGATGAGGCCTCCTGAGTGTCAAGTAGATGAACTCTCTTTAAGTCTCTCTCTTTAGCTGCTGGTGATGTTCTTACTCATGCAACCCAATGTGAGGTAAGCCTTCAATGCTGCAAAAGTGCACCACTGACTCAGCTTGTGTTTCACCAGGACCTCAGGTCATTTTGTCAAAGCTGCCACCTAGCAATTTTGTTTTTTTTATGGGGATGATCCTGTTCCTAGTATAGGACTTTGCATTTCTGTTTTGGAATTTTATGAGATTGCTGTCATTCTTCTAGGTTGTCAAAGCCTGTCATCAAAACCTGTCTGGGCTGCCCTTCAGGGTGCCACCTGCAAACCTTGTCAGAATGCATTCAAACCCATACTCCAGACTCATGGTGAAGGTATTATACAAATTCAGCCCCAGTTTGAATCCCTGGGGAATACTGCAAGTCACTGTCCACTAGCTTGACTTTAAACAATTGACCTCTGCTGTCTGAGCCTGATGATCCAGTCAGTTTTCACTCACATATGCCACCCATCCAGTCCATACGCCCTCCATTTGACTACAAGGATATATTGGGGAACTGTGTTCTGAAAACTTTGTTAAAGTCAAGCTAAATCTTTTCATCAAAGAAAGCAATCAGGTAACCAAGAATGATTTGCGTTTGCAAAAGGTGGCTGTTCCTGTTCACTGTTTTGTCCTTTGTGTGCTTGGGAATGGTTTTCAGAGACACTTCCGCCATAATTTTCTGGAGGACTAAGGTAAACTTCACAGATATATAGTTGCTAGGATCCTTGCTTTTTTTGATAATGAGAAATGAAAAATTATCTTTTTTCCAGTCATTGATAATCACCCTTGATTGTCACAGTCTTTCAAAGAGGATACAGAGCAACCTCACACTGTGGCACACCAAGAACCCTTAGGTGCATACCGTTTAGTATCATGAACTTGCACATATCCTGTTTACTTCTGCAGTTCCTTGTATTGTTTCTCCTGTGCTGTGGCTACTACTTTGCTTCACAAAACTTGTCCATTTTATTGAGAATTGGGAGGCCTGAGTGGAACCTTTGCTAATGAAGAGACAAGCAAAGAGGACATTGAGTGCCTCAGCCTTTTCTGTGTCTTCATCACAAGGTCACTTACACCACTAAGCAGCACGCTACCATGTCCTTTATTTTTCTTTTGTTCTTGATATACGTACAGAATGGTTTCTAGAATGACTGCTCTTCACATTCCTCACCAGTTTCATTCCATCTGAGCTATGGCCTTTCTCCTTCTATCCCTGCATTCCTGAGCAATGCTTCTATATTACTTTCATGTAGCTTGTCCCTGCCTTCACATTTTGCACGCTGTTGGGGGCTTTTTGCATTTCAGTTAAAACACCTCAGTCAGGAATTCCCTGTTCGGCCCAGCAGCCTCTTGCTATGCCTACTCATTTATGTACATAAATAGATGCATCATTCCTGAGCTTTGAGGAAGCTGCCCTTGATGTCAAAGAAGCTCTCCTGGGCCCCTTAGCCCTTCAAGACATCAGCCCATGAAAGCCTGTCTACCACTTAACAAATAAGTTGAAATCTGCTCTGCTGAAGTCCAAGGGTTTATTCTACTACTTGCCTTCCTCACTTCAGCTCATGGTTATTGTAACCACAGGGGCTGTTGAATATCACTTATTTGAATGGTTCTTTGTTTCTACACCTAGTTGGTCTGTGCAGTGCCTGCATTAAAACAATTCTTCCCAGGGAATTCAGAAATCTAGTGGATTGCTTGCCTTCTGTCTGGTATGCTGCCATCCACACAGATGTTGGGATGGTTTAAGTCTCTTGTGAGAACCAGAGCCTGTGGTTGTGAAACTTGTTTAAAAGTTTTGCCCACTTCTTGATCAGGTAGAATGTAGCAGATATTCACCATAATGACCTCTTTCTTGGCTTCCCCTTCTCATTCTAGCCCATAGGAGCTCAATGAGCTTGTTGCCTGTTGTACAGAAGAGCTCTGTTCATTCAAGATCCAACTTTTTGTAGAGTGAAGCCTCTGATTTTCTTCCTGCTTCTCCTAAGAGCCCATGTGGATAAGCAACAAAGGGTAGTTGTTGTCTTCTCTAGCAATTTGTAAAGTTTCTTGTGACTAAAGGGTCTTATAATGTAATTCCTCACAGCAAAGAAGTATTTTATAAATTTCATACTCCAAAACAAATACAAGACTTAATAATCAAAAAACCAACAGCAATTTGGGTCGTGTCTGTTGTTTGTGCTTGATTTCAAACAGTAGACAATGAAGATTTCTTTTCCTAGTGCTTCAAAAACAGGAGGAAACCAGAAAATTTCTAACCTTTCAGTTGTCTGATCTTGGATGGGGTTTTTTGGTCCTAATAAGAGGTAGTAAATAGGTTTCAGAAAAATACACGTCATAAATTCTACTTAAGCTCTCCTTACAGAAGTCTACTAAATATTTGTTCCCTTTCTGCAGATACTGCCCATTTTGGTAGTGTTTGCTGCATACAGATATCTCTAACAGTACTGAAATTTTGTTCATCATTTGTAACTCTGTGAATTTAACCTATTAATAAAAACTTAAGTGGGGTCCTTAACCCCGTGTAGAACTTACATGAAATCCAAAGAATTCTGTGTACTGTCTGTAAAGAAATGAGAACCATAACAGGAAAGTTACATAACATACATTTGAGATGAGCTATTGCCTCAGTGGATTTTTAGAGTTCGTATGGAATGTGGATTTGATGACGGATTTTAGACATTCCTTATTTTATTTCATTTTATCAGACTGGAACATATGCCATGAGGTAGCCCTTTCCATTCACTATGTCTTCAAGCAAGAAATGTTCGTCTATTGTCTCTCTAAGAACCTTGGTCTTTTCCATGAAAGCACCTTTTGTTACAGCTTTGTTTCCAGATGGTATTCTTCTTTCTTGTCATTGTAAACTAATTTCCTGGCATCCGTGCAAGATAATATAGCAGAGTTAAATTAAGCTACAGGGTTTATATACTAAAAAATCATAATAACCTTGTTCTCTGTGGTGTTTCCCTAGCTTTGCTGATGCTAGCAAATTGCTGTGTTCTGCAATTTTGTTGCTTAACATTTTCAGAAGCATTAAGAAGCTGGTGTCCAGTAATTCATACATTGTCTAACTCTACAAATGTTGTTTCTGCTAGAAAAATTCCTAGTGAATTACTAAACCTCCAGGAAGATGTAGACAGCATTGACTCTTGTATCTGCCGTTGTGTTTCTCTGGCTACTGCTTAGTTTCAGAATGAACTCTGAACAGAAACTAAAGGTGCAGTCAATGTCATTTTTAGACACTTTAGATAATATGACTGGCAAGACATTTGCTTTATCTTTTTTTTTTTTCTGTTTCCTTTCAATAAATTATGATTTTTTGGTATGTGAAAATATGGCAACTGCCAAAGCAAAAAAGATAGAAAACAGTCCCCCCAAAACTGAAAACAGCTTGCAAAGAAAAGTTCAAAGGCAAATTCTGAAAGGATGAGGTAATTATTAAAACTTAGTCCTGTTTTTCCATATGGTAAATAAGAGCAGCCATGGACTTTTCTGCTCTTAGAAGCTAACCAAGAAGCTTACTATGAGTTCCTGAAAAAATTATATAGGTGGCTTACAAAAATTGACAGGGAGAATCAATGTCCCACCTAAATTCTATTCTTCTGGTTTTTGTCCTGAGGATTAAAAAGGTCTTTGTTGTCTCGATCTTAGCTACCATAGTAGTGTCACACAATACATTTGCCTTCTTTATCTTTGGGTTGAAATACTGTGCAGTACAAGTCTGAAACATTTTGAAAGTTAATTTCATTCTCTGCAGTAACTCCACTAATAGCTGATTTATGATATGTGACTACTTCTAAATGAACTTTGTATAATTAGGTTCTCAATTCTCAGTAATTTTGAGAATCCCGAGTTGATTATAGTTGCATGACTCTAGTTTTTTATGAAGCTAACATTAGGAATACAAATTGGATTAGTGATATTACAATGGTAAACTTTGTGTCAAAATGAAAGTAGCTGTGAGGGGAAGAACGTGTAATATGTTATCATTAAAAGGACACCCAGTTACTGGAGGGAAAATAAAGAAGGCAAACCAGTAAAAGAGATTGTATGTCAGAAAGGTCCAAAAGGATCAAGTAATAATTAATCAGGTTCCAGAGGTTCCAGATTTAAGAAATGTTATTGGACAAATACTTTGGTGAAGAATATAATCAAGAAGGTATTCTTAGAATAGATCAAGGGAGAAAGGAAGAAGAGTTTATGATTCACTATAGAGTAAGATAAACTAAATACAGAGATTCAGAGCTGATATTTTAAAATCATCTAGCAAAGAGCAATTGATGTTTTTGGTGTCATCCATACTTTCTGAGGCAGCAAGTAATTCTCTGATGTAATATCTTCTCAGCCTCTCAGGTTCAGGCAGATAGGATTTTATAAGCTTAAGGAAGAGAAAAAGATGTCCTGATCCCGTCATTTATCCATGTTTATAAAAAAATTTAGAAAAAAAAAAGGGAAAGAAAAAGAAAATTTCCCAACAATTCTGCTTATTGATATTGTATTACACGATAAAGTGAGAATATTTTCCCAAACCTAATTTTTAAAGTGACATGGCAGATTCCCACCTGAGCAATTTTGTTTGCTTTCAGAATAATCTGAATTGGTGCAATATTTACATTGAGATAAATTTGAATGAAACTTACTGTGACTGGTCAGATATGAAGTCAGAGAATTGTTTCAGGAAAAGCAGATAGGATATACTGTATAATTTCTTACACAGTAATGCAGGAGTGACTAGATCACTCCCAACGGAGATATGGACACAGCTACAAGTATTCTTTCTTATATATGTGTGTGTGTTTATAAGTATATATATTTACACATACATATATTTATGTTTATATATTCTTGTTCTAACACGTGTCAGTAGGGATGGACGGACCGGCAAAAAAATGAAAAGATGCCAAAAAAAGTTTCAAGTTGGATCTATGCAATAAGGTTCCTGGAAGACAGGAACAAGAAGTGAAAAATGAGACGAACAGTACAATAAAAACATAGTGAAGGTGCACAGAATGATATAATAAAGTCAAAGAATGAAAAAGAGGACTTCAGTCTGACCATTAGGAACATGAGCAAAGTTAACATTGGAGGAAGATATAATGATATACTAAAATTGAAAAACAAACCTTAGGGGCAGTCATAATCATAACTGCACACAGACTTCTGGGAATAACTGGATTAACTTTCCTAATTATTAAAAAAAATACACGTGAAATCTGCAATAGTCATTAATTTGCCTTTTCTCTTTTTTTGCTTCAAAATTAGGGCTTTACTATTAATTTGTTGTAGACTTATTTTAAGGGATCATTATCAGCATTAAAATGTATTCTCAAGTGAAGGATTACCATATCACTGGAAAACAGCTAAGGATACTTAATTGAAAAAAAAAAAAAAAGGAGAGTCTTTACAGGATATCCAGAAGACTGATCTTTTATTTCTGTGGGAGAAAGTATGAGATTACAGACTGTTGATTATTTTTTGAACTTCTTAATCTATCTGTCCTCTCCTAAGACCAAGTTTTTGCATGAAAAAGGTGGCAGAGTTTGGGGTTTGATTTTAAGTTTGTTCAAGCACGTACTGTCAGTTAAAACCCGACATTTTTTGCCAGGTTAGCAAATATTTTGTCCATCACTATTTCTGTCTTACTTGAAATTTATAATTTTGTTGACGAATAGATTAGAATTCCTCTGGAGAGTGGATGGAGGAGGACTATGTCTTTGTAATCTAATAAACTGGTATGATAGAATAAATAAGAATTTTAAAAGGCTACTAAATTAAGCAAAATGTTTACAAGCCCCAGGAAGTACAAGACTATCCCATTGAGTCCAGTATTGTCAGGGTAGATAACTATGGGACAACCCCACCAGACACTGGGGTCTGCTTATATTGAGCTTACTGAAATGTCAAAGCTAAAATGTTCAAAGTAATTCTACAACTGCAATGGGCACCCACAGGTGCCTAAACAAATTGCAACAATTTATGTGTTTCTTAACTTGAAGTGAAAAATTTGACTTTTTAATATACATAAAATAGACACTATTTTCCTAAACCATAATAATTTCTGAAATTTTAACAAAATAAATCCCATTCCACTTAGAGAGCAATCCAAATTATTTTGAAGTGTCCTTTGAAAACCCTGGAGAGAGAAAGAAAATTCATCTTAGAAGCATGGTCTAATGAGTATTTAATTTATGTGAAGCTGATCAACAGCAAAAGAAGAAATTGAGAAAGGGAGGCAAACTGATTAGAGCACTTATATGGGATGCAGTACATCTGGATTCAAGTGATGATAGAAAAAAAACCCAAACAACCTTCTGACAAGTTTCTATTTTTTAAAACACAGGAAAGCAGCACAGGTGTTGGCTTTTCCCTATTCAAAATAAAGTCTATCAAAACCTAAAATGTTAAAGAAGATTAGCAAGTGGAGGTTGGTATTTTGATGGTTGAAGACCTGGCTGCCACTTGGAACTAGATTAAATCAATGAGTTGTCTGACGAATGTGTAATGCTACACCATTGTAACACTTAGCGATGTTTTTGGTCTTTATGAATCTGACAGTTTAGCAGCTTGACAGTTGGCATTGACATACAAAAAATTATTTTAAAACTTGGGATTGATATACTATGGCTTGGTTTTAGCTTTTTATCAGTAAGACATTTTAAAATGGTAATTTTAAAGTCGTATTTCAAAAAGTCATTTAACTGACTCCTCATATTAACCATTTGCAAAATATCCAAAACATATAACTAGGAAAGTGGTCATTCATGATTATTTCATAGATGCATTTACTGTACTGAATAATTTTATTAAATGAGGCACAATGATCTACTTTTTCTCAAAGGAACTACAGAAAAATGCCATTTAATAAACAATTGAATAAATCATAGAATCATAGAATATCTCAAGTTGGAGGGGGCCCATAAGTTTCATCGAGTCCAATTCCCTGCTCCTCGCACGAGTACCTAAAATGAAACCATATGACTAAGAGCATTGTCCAGACACTCCTTGAACTCTGACAGGCTTGGTGCCGTTACCACTTCCCTAAGCAGCATGTTCCAGTGATCAAACACCCTCTCAGTGAAGAACCTTTTCCTAATGTCTGATCTGAACTTTCCTTGAAGCAGCTTCATCCCATGTCCTTGTGTCCTTCTCCAAGCTGAATAAACGAAGTCACCTCAGCCGCTCCTCATAAGTTTTGCCCTTGAGACCTTTCACCATCTTCGTCACCCTCCTCTGGACACACTCTAATAGTCTGATGTCCTTCTTATATTGAGGCACCCAAAACTGCACACAGTACTCAAGGTTGGGCCGCACCAGTGCAGTGTGGAATGGGACAGTCACCTCCCCTGACCAGCTAGCTATGCTGTGCTTGATGCACCCCAGGACGTGGTTGGCCCTTTTGGCTGCCAGGGCACACTGTTGACTCATATTCCGTCAACCCAAACCCCCAGATCTCTCTCTGCGGAGCTGCTCTCCAACCTCAATAAATAAAGAACTGTTTCATTGACATCTTTAATAAGGCATGCTAAATAATGTATGCCATGGTTCATCTCGAACCCTCCAAAGCTGCAGTTTTCTTTAATTGATAAGACTTACAAAATGTGACTTGAAATGACACTATGCTGTTTGATGACAATTTATAAAATATCACTCAGGTTTTCAATTGTGTCTCTTCTGTTGCTAGTGATTAAGAGGTAGGGAAATGACTACGAATGACATTACAAGAAAAAACTTTCTTACTATGACTTTTGTTCTTTAAATCACAGCTATGTTATTATCAGTTATTTTACAATAGTAATGTAGTAAAATGATTTTTCAAAATAGGACCTTTCAATATAAACTAAAGCCATTTAATAGCTAATTCTGATTATTTAAATTCAGATTCTAAATTAATTTTGAAAGGTTGGATGGGTTTTAAATGTTGGGATTTTTTTTTTTGTTATTATGCAATAAACTTTTTTCACTTGGATAAACGTTTTATTAGCTGTTGTATAAAAAAGGCATATAGAATACAGAACATTGCACTCTGGAAGGCATTTGTGTGGGAAGGAAAAGAAAGTCAGTAAAAATGATTGAATGTTCAGAAGATATCTACACCAATTTAAATAAGGAGGTTTTCTACGATACTGTTTCTGTTCTTACCCCATCCTTGGATACCTGTTTAGCAGGGCTTGCATCTCACTTGTAGCTAGATTTCATTTATGCAAAACACAGCTTACCAAAATTGTCAGATTGTTATTTTTGGTGAAATGACTCTTTCTAGTTTGAAGGAAAAGATTTTGCATTGACTGTCATGGTCCCTCAGTGATTCTTTTGATTTTTACATATATTAACTTGATGGATATGTTTATCTGTTTTATCTAAACTACACATCTATACAGTATCTATAGTTTTTGTCAAGTGGTGCCAGCCATATGTGTTTGCATGTGTACTTGATATAAGATGCATATTCTCTAAATTCAGAGCACTTAATTCCTGACTACTGAGAGATCCAAATGTTTGTAGCTTTATATTTCAAGTAGTCATTTATGCTGATACAAACAGCACTTTGTGCAGTTGCTTACAACTTGAAAATAATCATGAGTGTTTGGAATTAATTACTTTCACATTTTAAAATGCAATTTGTTAATCACTCAGAGCTTGAATTCATGAAGCCTGACGCACTATCTGTTATCAAATTACTCCAACCACAGTGATGCATTAATATTCCCGAGCACTGTTCTAGCTCTTTGAAAAGCATAACATGGAGAAGGCCATGGCCAAGAAGGTCGATCAGTCCAAGGAGGCCAGCTAGCTCTAGGGCCAGCTGGTGAATCACAGCATATGTCTGGACAGTTCATGTCTCCTACCCTCTGAGCAGTGTGGCCACATCCTGCCCGCCTGTGCTCACTCTTAAGCAGTTTATCACGTAGCATTCAACAGTCTGGTTGCCTTAGCCTGGCTGCCACCTATGATGAAGGAAGTCCCCAACCCACAGGCTCCAAAGGAAAGATCAGCTGCTATTTGCCGTGGTCTTTCCCTAACACATCCACATCTGTCAGAGAGAAAGTACTGACTCTCTGCTCTGATTTAGGTTCTGTGGTCTTACCTGACTAATGTTCCCTTCCCATTTCTGAGCCAACCTAGAATCATAGAATCTTCATGGTTGGAAAGGACCTTTGAGATCATTGAGTCCAACCAAACAACCTACAATCTCTGCCACTAGAGCATGCCCTGAAGTGCCACATCTAGATGTTTCTTAAATACCTCTAGGGATGGTGACTCAACCACCTCCCTGGGCAGGCTGTTCCAGTGCCTGACCACTCTTTCAGTAAAGGAATTCTTCCTAATGCCTAATCTAAACCTCCCCTGCCTCAACTTCAGACCATTTCCTCTGGTCCTGTCCTTATTCACCTGGGAGAAGAGGCCAACACCCACCTCTCTCCAACCTCCTTTCAGGTAGCTGTAGAGGGCAATGAGGTCTCCCCTCAGCCTCCTCTTCTCCAAGCTAAACATGCCCAGCTCCCTCAGCCTCTCCTCATGTGACCTGGTCTCCAGACCCCTCACCAGCCTGGTAGCTCTCCTCTGGACACGCTCCAGCACTTCAATGTCCCTCTTGTACAGAGGGACCCAGAACTGAACACAGGACTCGAGGTGAGGCCTCACCAGTGCCGAGTACAGAGGCACCATCGCTTCCCTGCTCCTGCTGGCCACACTAGTCCTGATACAAGCCAGAATGCTGTTGGCCTTCTTGGCCACCTGGGCACACTGCTGGCTCATGTTAAGCTGGCCGTCCACCAGCACCCCCAGGTCCTTTTCTGCTGGGCAGCTTTCCAGCCACTCTTCCCCAAGCTCCAAGCCTGTGGCATTGCTTGGGGTTGTTGTGACCGAAATGCAGGACCCAGCACTTTGAAACTTGGTTTCTTGCAAACCTCTTAGAAATGCTGTTCTGAATAGATTAAAAAGCTATGCATCCCTTTGGACAGATATCTGTAGTAGCCTGAGTTCTTTTGTCTTTCACTGGTAATTCACAGTGTATAAATTTAGATTTTTGCATGTGATTGCCAGAAATAGTCAACTACATAAGCCTTCCTTGTCAGCTGTAAGAGTCAGAGCTTTAGAGCTCAAAGCTTATTCAAGGGCTCTGCAGCAGAAACACTGAGTAGCATTGTAGTTACCACTAGCATGTTACTCAATGTCAGTATAAACCCAGTGGGAGGTGGTGTCGTTGAGAATGTTGTCATAACAAAATTTAGCAGCCCATCTTGCTGGTTACCCCAGTTGGGAAAAGCCTGCTTGCTGGCTTTCAAGAATACTTGTAGAACCTGTATGCATTATTAACTGGAACTCATACTCTTACATTTTGATTAAAAAAAAAACATTAAAAAAAATCCCACACTTTGAAAAATATGAACAAGTAGAAAGCCTGTAAAAAAAGAGAAGGTGGAAATCATCAGGTTTTGGGGTTTGATGGTTCATTCAAACTTTGATACTGATCATGACCGCAGTGGAGATCAATAACTCAGTGCTAGTTTCTGTACTGAAGTATTGGCACAAGATGTATCAAGTTAATTTGTTTTTCTTTGCTGGGTTAGATGATGGTCTGAAATGAAGTGCTTGAAAGCTATACAGTTAAAAAAAAAAGGGGAAAAAAGGGTCATTCTAGATATTATTGGGTAACAAACCTTGATTTTCCTTTCTGATTTATTATGGTTTTACAATAATTTTTAATTATTGTAATCTTTGCATGTATTATGCACCAGAAATTTCAACTCTGACCCTCAGTTTTATCCATGAGTTCTTTAATTTTCACTTCCTTTCCCCTTTCATCCCTCAATGGCCCTTTCAATACACACTGTATAAAAAGCCAGGAATGCGGGGAGGAATCACAGAAATGGCCTGATTTCCGCAATAAAAAGAAATCTTTTAGGAGTGTAGATCTATTCCACCCCCAGATCTCCTTCATTTAAAAAAGAACACATAAATATCAGGGTCCAGAAAGTAAGATACGAAATTTATCAAAAACACCTGCCCTCCTCTGAGAAATTTGTCTGCCAAGAAATCATGAAACTCAATAACGCTTTGGTAGCCAAGGTTAGGTTACATTTCTTTATGTCAGAATTTACTTTGCATATAGAAGAGTAAAGATAACTACCTCTTTGAATCTCTTCAGCAGCTTTCTCTCCTCTTTTCAGTCAAATTAATGGTCTACACAATACATAAATGTTAAAGAAATTGTCCTGTTTCTGCCTTTCTCCCAATTCTTCCTTTTATTTCAGTTCCTTATTAGCTACTTATCCTCCTTTAATAGTCTCCTTTTTTTTTAATGTCCAGCCACACTATTCCTCTTCCTTTGATTCAAATGAATCCTTTTTCCTTCAAATCTTCCTTTAAAACTCACTTTCACTGACAGGCTTTCAACTGTGATTGTGAAGAGCAGCTTTACCCTTACCTCTCTCTGTTGTCTTAATTAGCTATTCAGTTATTATCCTAATTAGATTGTAAGTTCCTTGTGTCATGCACCTTGCCAAGATATTTGTTTTTAAATCTCCACGTGCACTTATAGAATGCAAGTAAAACCTAATGATAATGGCAGTAAGTAAAGATGGTAAAATGGATAAAAATGAAATGCTTCTCTTCTGATCATTCACCTATGCAGAAATATTTTTAATTACTATTGCTGTAGCTTTCATGGCCACATTACAGCACACGAAAAGCCACTTGATGAATTTTTAATTTTTTATGCCAATGAATTGTATGGATGACATGTTTTATTGGTGGGGTTTTTTTAATTATATGTTTTAATACCCAATACTAATAATAATCAGAATATCTTTAAAGCTTTCAATGAAAACTTATGGGGCAAGGACAAGTACAAGAAGTCTGTTAAATCCGTTGGCAACATATTAAGCAGCATTCCAGGCTTAGCAGGAAATTCCTATACTCTGTATTTTTTGAAATTTAGTTCATAAACATTAAAAAATCTGTGTTATTAACTGATGATATGTGAACCTTGGAAGGTTCATCTGTCAACAAAACCTTCTGAATTTATTCGCCATCTGTAAGCATCCTGATTCAGAGCAAAAGACTTGAGAATGGCTAGTATGATTTTATTAATGGTTCCTGGTTTAGGACAACATTTAAATCTATATTGTTTTTTATATAGTTTTTTATAGTTAAAAGGAATGAGAGAGATCTTAGAAAATAAATATTCAATGTTTTTTAATTTATAGCACAGAAAGGCTAACTGTATTTCTGTGATTCTCTGCCTGGTTCTCTGGTTCTTTCCTAGGCTGCCTCTGCGGACACTCTCCTAGAACCAAAGTTCAGGTTCTCCAAATCAGCTCATACTGTGTCTCTGCCAATCTTATCCTTGTTTGTCCTGGCACTAAACTGTCATCAACAAGGAAAAGAAGTCAAAAAACCCACACCAAAAATATCTGCAGCTTAAATGCCAGAAAATGTTCTATTTTGTTTCTCTATGTACATGTATTTGTGGGTAATCTATGCACAGAAGGGAAGAGCTGGGTTTGCTATGGCAGAAACAAGGATGTTGCTTCACTTATTTATTGTGCAGCTCCACTAGTAATTGATATTCTGTTCATCAGCTGAAGGAGCTTGTGGAGGGACACTACGTGGGACAAGCGGAACTATTTCAAGTCCTCACTTCCCTTCCGAGTATGAAAATAATGCTGATTGCACCTGGACCATATTGGCTGAACCAGGAGATACCATTGCTTTGGTCTTTACTGATTTCCAGTTGGAGGAAGGGTATGACTTCTTAGAGATCAGTGGAACAGAAGCACCGTCAATATGGTAAGTCAGAGATCTTGTAAAGATGTTTTTCTCTTTTTCTTTGTTGGTGAGTATTTAAGACATTTAAAATATTTTCTACCTGTTAGTAATGATCATTTTGTTAATACATTTTCCTTTGGTCCCTTTTACTCTCCAGAATTACAAAAAAATATAGCAGTTTGCCTCTGCTTCTTTCCAAATCTTCATCCTTCCTCTTATTTTCCTCCATCTTGGAGAGTTATAATTCTAAGGTGTCTTAGCAGTGAGCATTTATTGATGTTACATATTTGATCTTGGTATGAGAGCATTTCCTGATGTTGTGTCTTGAATGGCTTATCATGATATTGTACTCCAACAGCGAAAGTAGTGAGCAAAAATCAGCCTCACAGTAAAACAGGAATATATAGAGAGCAAATAGATGCCATCTTATTTTAAACAGGATATAATTCAGTCTTACTATATGTACTCATGTATGCATGTATTGTTATCTTATGTTGGCTGATGTTAAAGCTGTTTACTTAGCAATATTGAGGCTTAGTAATTATAATACTAAATCTACATTATCTGTACTAAGTAAAAGATGAGAATTCTGTCTATGGGAATGGATTAAATTGCAGAACACTTTGTATTAGGATTTCTTTGCATGCTACGTACACAGGTTTTTAATTTTTTTCATCACTGAAAATATCTTGTGCTTGACATTTGCACCATTGTTATAAAATGTAGCCTAGAAAAGAATATAGATCTGCTGCTCACAGGTGATTGATGGTTATTATCTTCAGAATGCCTTTTTGGAGATGTGAAGCAATCTAGCTATTATTTTAATGTCATGACAGGGTAGGCAGTGCGATGTATTAATAATTTTGGAGTTCTAGATAGCATCTGATCTGTTGAAAAACTCTATCAAATAAAAATGGGTGCTGACCATGCTCGGCAAATATGTAAAAAATCTGTTTTGAAGATACTTCTGGATCTGTATCACAAGATTACTCTCTCACATTTCCTCACGACCAAAAGTCGAGCAATGGCTGTCAGTGAAGCAGCTTTGTATCAAATTAAAGTGCTCGTGTCTGACTGTCTGAAGCGTAATATGTGAGTGCCCCGTTCGCCTCTCTCATGCATGGATATGCACGACAGTCCTCAATGCCAGTGTTTTCTTAGTAGGGATTCTAAGGACCAGAAGCTGAAATCTCGAAGCGGAAGAGCTAATGGACTCTTACTGTGGAACATAAAAGTCTGTCCATTTAATTTTGTGCATGAAGCTCTAGTAGGCACTGAACAACGTATTTGCAACTTTGTTGCAAGAAATTAATCTGTTACGGAACTTGAACATGCAAATATAGGAATAACTTTACATTTACAGATAGTCACATATACATATCTGTTCCCTAGAAGATTTCTGATAATAGATGATGTACAAGAATATGAGCAGAGCGCGATGGAAACATATTCTGCATTGATTTCATACGCTATTGATCAGCATATGTAGGAAATTAGAGATATCATAAGAATCTTATTTCTCCTAGAATTCGGTCTAAACATTTTTCTCGTTTTCCCTGATACTTGTTTTTTTGATTGGAGATTTTTTTTTATAATGCTAAACTCTTATCACTAAAAGCTAAGGATTTAGTATACATTCCTAGGATCGTTGATGAAAGTTTGGAGAAGCTATGAGAAGTTGCATAAAAGATGTTTAAAGGATTATTAGATAATATGGAATGAAGCTACACATTCAGCTATATTTAAGCCAGTTACCATAGCGACATTAGAGCCATGCTAAATGTAGTGCATGCTGTAATCTGCTAAAATCAGCTGTGTGTTTAAATGTAAAGTTGTTCCATACTTAAAACTAATGGTCTAGAGGTGTATCATCTTAAAATGTGACTTTTTTTTTTTTTTAATTGCTCCCTTTTATTGTATCTGGCATCATGTCAACAGCTTTATACAGTAATTCTCTGTTAGAAGACACGTATTCCATTAGCACGGTCTGGTAATTAATATTGTTTTTTCATTTAAAGGAATATTTGCTGTAAAATAAGTCAGATATTTTAGTAGTGGAGAGCATAGAAAGACAGATATACGAGCACTGCAAAAGCTAGGAAGACAGTGAGAATTAAGAAAATAATTTCGGACTCATGATTCTTTAGTGATTTTAGTGTATGGTGCAATAGGTCTGGATTACCCTCTCCAGACATATCAACAAGGTTAGAAGCAGTTCCAGCATGATTGCAGTAAAAATGGGATGGACATTTTTAAGTAAAGCAATGGAAATGCTAGAACAAGAAGAATCTAAATGCTGAGGAAGAATAATCTGATGTATATATAAAATAGGTGTACGACAGATACTGTATTACAGTAATTATATGCCTTACATTTATTATATAATAGTAATATTAATTATATTGTATTACTTATATACCTCACGTTTCTAAACCTTCTTTAAGATGTTCAGTTGATTGCCATGTTATATAGCTGGTTGTTGGTTTGTTTTCCAATGCATTGAAAAGGAAGAAGAGGTTTGTTTATCTTTCCTTATTCTTAAAAGATTATTTGAAAATCATTCATACAGTCCATCCTAATGGAATTAGTTTAGAAAAGATTCAAGTGACATTACCTCACTATTTATTTTATATCTGTGATACAGTGAGAGTTTCCAAAGCTATTCAATTTTTTTTTTTCCTAATTAAAGAGCAGTTATATAGCTCTGGATCTTGAATGGATGTGCACATATAGACCACATCTTTAATCTTGCTTTGAGTCAATGTAAGTGTCAACAGGCTTAAAAAGATGAACATCAGTGTTTGCAAAATGAATGTGAAGCAGGTAGAAGAGGCTTTTTAATCTCTGGAGGAAGTAAAAGTATTATTAGACTGTAGATGAAAGAAAGCTTTTTGAATTTGAATCACTTGCTTAATTTGCTATTACATAAAGGATTTCTAGATTTAAAGCGTGTATATCTTGAGTTTGTAAGCTCTTACTCACAATGCCAAGAACAGTACTTCTGGAAGCATAACAGAAAGACTGTCTCTTTGCTATGTCTGGAGTCCATCTCTGTGTCCACCAAATAGCTAGATTTTTTTGACCCTGAAGGGCGCCTCTGTTGTTAATTATTAGAAGTAAAAAAAAAAAAAGGGCGTTTTCGCATAATTTCTGAACATTAAATATAACTTTTTAAATACTTCCAAGCATGTACCTTTAGACTTCAGAGTAAGTTAAATGGTACTTAAAATTAAATCGGGGTTGGATCTAGAGATAGTGTTAAGAAGTATCTTAAAAGCCCAGGCTGGTTTTGAAGTAAAATCAGGAATATAACACTTGGACAAAGCATCCTTTTGAAAATCCCTTTATGAGTCTTTCCCAGGAATCCTCCTTGAAACTGAGGTGATTTTTATTGGTTTTGTTTTTTTTTTTTATCTTTTTTTTTAGTTTGGACCAAGTATTTTGTTATTATTTGCAGTTTAGATAAACCTGGGCAATTCACATGGGCATAGATAGGCCTGACTCGGGCTTTTTCCTGTAAACGTGCCTTTGCCATAATTTTTGCAAAATTAAAAGCTTATTTAAAAAAATTATCTTGGACTATTACAGTATGCATGAAAGGTGATTATGATGCTAAGAATAATTCTGCAATTATTAAACTAGGAATCTTAATATTGAACATATTCTGTTCTAAAATGATTTTTTTCCTTTTACCTTACAATACTGATGTTATCTGATTCTGTTTCCATTTAAAACTAAAATTATTATCCTTCAAATTTTTGTCAGCATTTGCCAATACAAGAGAATGAACTATACCTCATGCTTTTTAGTCCAAATTAATTTCCTAATACTATTTAAAAATACTTTTAAGATTATTCTGAATTCCTTATAAATCACCTCAATATCCTAGTGAAAGGCCATAAAAATGTATGTGGATGTGAGAGTGATTTGGAAGCAGCAATAATGAATTACTACAGTCTTGGCATACAATTTGACATAAGTACCTGGAGTTATCTGAAACTCACTTCTTATTTCTGTGTTAATGAATAACTCGTATAACAGCTAGGTCGTCATACTAATTTGTGTTTCTTCGATAAATATACCAGTCCAAGCACTTAGATGTAATTCAAAACAGTAGTATTTCGATCTGCATGTTTCCTGTCCTGTTTATAAAGATCTGTCATACTCTTACCACCCTCATTGTGAGAGGTCTATAGCAAAGTAATGCATGAGATTATGGAGTGGTCTAAATCACCTTTTTGATAGACACCGATGGCAGGCGGTAGATCCATACATATAAGCTGAATATTTAGCTTGGAATTACATAATTATACAGCTAAAGAGCACCATCTGTTGGTTTACTGTGGAAAGATGTATTGCTTGTGGATGCACCTTCAATAAAGTTGTTGTTATACACCAAAAAGCGCTCATGACATACACTTGGCAACATAAGGTTCTGTTTTCTTTTCATTCTCCATCAGCAAGAAAGGATGTGCCATGGCCATTTAATGAGAGGAGAGCAGTTAGATTCCAGCTTTTTCATTTGAGAAGACTATTAAAAAATTTAGTAATTTATTCTTAAGTACATACTTATTTTAGCCTCTTTAGAGACCTGCTGACAGTCATCCTTTTTTATCACCTGTGAAACTGTGCAAAGCTGTATGTTTGTTTTTGAGATGCATGTTTTGGTAAAGGGTTCTCTTGCTGTCTGTTAGTTTTTGGAAGCTCTTACCTTTCTCTAGGTTTTAACTAGGTTTCCCCTTTTACCCATTTTAGTTAGGAAACTGGGTCCAATAAGTATAAGCTTCTGGGCTTCAGAACCTGTCTGACCTGCAATGAACCACTTTTCATTTTTTTTTCAGGAAAAGACGTTGCATAGTTACCCTCAGATTCTTTCTATTGACTTCCATGTTGTGAAGTTTCCAGTTACGGAATAAAAATTCCGTAGTCTACCACTCTTGAAAATCAGCATTAATGCCTGTTTAACACTAGAACACTATCTATCAAATATATATAGCAACACCAAGACTTTTAAAATTGACTTACTGTAGAATATCATACAGTTCCAAACCCCCAAGATAAATTGGAAGGACAAAGATAACTTTAAGGTGAGTGAGAGAGGTAGAATGTGTGTCTGTATGAAGAGCTTTGTAAGACCGAAAAATATAGTGATAATGACAGAATATTAGATATTTCAATTAATAATATGTTTATTTACCTAATTAGAATTTAAGTTTTGTTCATTAAATATGTTTTTGCTGATTTCTTCCATGCCACATTTGTTCAGGTTCTTGCTACAGCACACATCATTAGGCATTTGCAGATTCAAACTGAGTAAATGATAGAAGAATCCCTAAAAGAAGTAATACAGCAAATCGCACGTCTCTGTGAAAGGCTTAGCGGAATACATCTTTTCCCCAGCTTCTGATTGGGTCCTGTCAGTTGCTGCCTTTGCTGCTGATGCTTGTTTCTCATAATTTCTCCTGGTTTCTCCTAGACATTTTCTTTCGGCAACATCCATGCTCCCACTGCTCCCTTCCCTTCACCTCCCACCAACATTTCCAGTTTCTGCATCCTCCCTTAGCATTTGCAGTCATTTCTGCTTAAAATCTAGTTAAACTTATCCGAAACGAGCATTGACACATTGTAGTTGATCTTCTTGTCCTTTCCCCTTAGTTTTTAGTAGTTTGAAAAAAAACCAGTCAGCCATGTGATACACTCATAATCAAAATGGTATATAAAAAGTTTGCAAACACTGTGTTGAACTTGGAGTGCCTGTGAAGTTCTGTAATCTTGGAGTGAACGTGTTCCTGGTCTCAGAGCTGTTTAAAAATAGTCTCAGAAAGGATTATCCCACTCACAGGTTAGGGAATTTGGAAAGAAAATAGGCACAGTGTTTTGCATAGGGTGTAGCTATGTATACTAAGCATGTCATACAGACAACTGATATACCCTAGTTCTTAAAGTATTGCTTTCCAGAGTCTTTTAAAATTCCCTGAGTGGGAAATAGCATGTTTTAATTCGCTATCCATATGCAGTTCTTTGGCATAGCAGTTGCTATACCCAAACATATGCAGACAAACAGCTTCTTCACTCTCACAGTTTTCCCATAATAAGGATTAATAAGCTGATCTCATCAGTGGTGTATCTTGTACTTTGCTATATTTATCAAAATCATCATCTTCCAAAATGGATTTTCTGCAGGCATTCAAATGCCTGCTTGAAAAAATGGATTACCCACAGTTGTAAGTGTATTGTTAGCAGACTTGGGAAAATACAATGAGCACTGCTCAGTACCTTTGGAGTCCGTAGAAAGAGAAACCCAATGTAGGTGAGACAGGTAGTGAAGAGTACTTCCCCCTAACATTTCTATAGGAGGAAAGATGAAACATGACAACTGCTGATATGAAAGCACAGCTGCAAAGAAATTGTTATTTTAAGACAGAATTACTTATTTCCCCCCACCATGGACATTTTCTTCCTTTTCCTTTCAGCGTTGTTTTTCCTTTTTTTTCTTTTAAATTGTTTTGATACAGGAGAATGTGTGTGATTTTATTTTTTTTCTTATTATTTAAGTATATATTAAATAATATGGTGTGTATTATGATATAAGCAGATGAACTCTGCTGGTCACAATGAAGCACCTTCAGATTCTAATTCCTAAAATGACCACAACGAAAAAAAGGACACAAAGTAGTGGTTTCAAAAATAAGCTCAAACGTAACATCTGAATTTGTTTGTGATCTCTGAGTTGCTGGCATTGCACTGGAAGAATGGGAATTACGAAGGGAATAAGGGCTTTGGGTTGGGGAGTTGGGAGAGAATAATGAGTCTAACATGAGAAGAATTTTGTTTGGGTAGGTTGGAGGACAGTATAACAGATTTTAAAGAGTTGGTAAGGTTTTGGATACAGCTTTAGGCTGGGTTGGAGGGGATGGGAAATTTGAACTTCAGTGTAGCAATGGGGGAATTTGGTGCTCTAGGTCAGAAGAGCCTTTGCAGAGTGATATCCCAGATGAGCCTGGGAAGTGTCCTCAAGTCAGCCCTCTCACTGGCACAGAGTGAACAAAAACATCCTAACCCCACAGGAATACCACTCTTGCTAGTGCTATTGCTTTGACCCAGCAGGCATATCCCCTCTGCTTTCCTCTTCCCCCAAAACAGGACTGTTTTGGTACATTTACCTTTGCTGTGTAGGACAGCAGTGGAGCCTGGCCTGCTCTCTTCTTTCCGGGTAAATACATGGTAGCTGTGTGAGTGTCCTGTGGTCTTTCCCCAGGTACTGGCCCATATAATGATGGCATGTGCTGAAATATGTATGTAATATTTCTGAGAACTTCAGGTGGAAGTGTAACAGAACACTTTCCCATTCTTCCTTTTGGACCACAGCTTTCCTTTGGACTGTGTGTTACCCTTGTGTTCAGAGATGGAGGTGATGGAAAAAATCTGATTTTTAAAAAAGAAAAAAGTTGGTAGAGTTCTGATGCAAAGGCAAATCTATTTAAGCTTATAAATCAGTTAATAAATATGTTTTGTTTATCGTAATATCTCACATAGAAATCTTGCAGGAGTTCTTAGGCTTGTATTTAAAGAAAGCATATCTGAAATTCTTTGGTTGTCTTTTGTAGTATCTTCATGCTAAATAATACATATATATATTAGTAACTGTAGGCAGAAGAGTACGTGGAAGCTTTTGCAAAGATTTTGACCATAAAATAAATATGATGGTAAATGTACTCCATGCTAGTAGTAGTGACTAAACTTATATAATCTCTTGTCTGTGTTAGCTGTAAAGACACAGAGACCGCTTAGCTGTTAACACCAGCATGTGGACGGTGTATGAAGTGAGAAGTACAGAAGCAGTAAATTGATGCTTAATTCACAGAACACTATTGCTTTCTTTGCACCTATTAATTTACAGCCTACTGCGCTGAAGAGGTATAAAGGCTTAATTCATACCACATCACAAACTGACAGGAACATAAGAGTGAGAACTCACTTAAGGAAGCACTGTGACCTACAGTATAATTTTCCACCACATTTAAAATAACATGAAAAGCACTAGATTTTTAAAATTAAGTATGTGAACAAGGTTTAAATACATTAAGAGAGAGCTTGCATTGCTTAAAATACCACTAGCGTTACTGTCCTTCTAAACAGACTGTCTAACCTTGGGCATTCATTGTGCTCCTAAAATTTGCCTCTACTAGGTCTGTTGCATTGTTCTAGAATATCTATACTGTTAGCCTTGGTTTTTTTGCAAAATTCGTGGCATTAGATTCAGGAAAATATATTCTAATGACGAAACAGCTCCTATGAGTGTGTTCAGGTAATGTTAGAAGCATTTCTTAGAGATGTTTATGAATCACTATGTTTCTTACTTATGCACAGTATCTATCCATTATAGTCAGCCTCAAGTGTAGCTTCCTAGTAAGACAAAACCTACAGATATTCTGATTTTTGGAACTCTAGATCAAAATCCCACCCCCATCTTTTGCCATATAGCCCTACCAGTGATGCTAGATTTTGCGTACAATAATGACGGTAGTTCTGAAAAAAAAGCGTCTACACCCTGATTTTTGCAGAAAAAAGAAAAAAAATAATTTGGAATTCAAACTGGAGTTGAGTAATGTAGATATCTGTGGAGGTTTGTGTTACTGTGTGAGAAAGGAAAGATTAATAAAGAAAATCTTGCTGAGAACTTCTGTGTGCATAGAAATATGAAAAGAAGTTACAAAATTGTAGAAGTAATATGATTCAGTTCATCTGGGCAAATAACAATTTACAGACATCAGTATTCGGAATATTAGATCAGTCTGGAAAACAGAAAGACATTTATTCCCTGGAGCTTAAACGAAGTTCCAGTTTTGTCGCTGGTACCTAGTTTAGGAATAATATCAGAAAGAAAACCAGTCATGGTGTATCAAAGCTACATTGGCATGAGTAGTGACCTCTTTCCCAATTGGATCAGTGAGGATGAAGGATGGTAATTTACCAAACTGGTCTTTTCTAATGTACTGTGTTTTTCTATGTTAAATTTAAAATATATTAGGATTGTAATACTAGCTATTGCCATTTTCTTAAAGATATAGTAGGATTTTTTTAATACATCGTGATATTTTTAAACATGTTTTCAAATACCCGAATATATGAAAAGCTGTTTGATAGGAATTAGCATAGTTGAATGCATTTGTACTTTCCAGCAAGTTAAACAGCAAATAAAATGATCTCGGCAATTAATGAGTATTTTTTAAAAGAAGGATAAAATTTTAGGATGTAAGAATCAAGTACGAATATACGCCTGATTTATTTTTTTCCTGGATTCACTGAAAACTGCTGAAATATGGCACATAACAACTAAAACATTAGTTAGTAGGTTGGGTTTTTTCCAACAAGATATACAGAAGTGGACATACTCCCCCAGAAAATGCTTTCTGAATCTCCACTGCAGGCTTTTTTGGCCAACTACCTAGTAGTTTTTTGCATGGTTCTTCTGCTAAGACCACTGCTGTAATCTATGTTAGCGCAGAGTAAACCAGTCAATGAACTGTTCTTACAGTTAATAAATACCTTGGCCCCTGGTATCTCTGTTTAGTTAGCACACAGAACGCATTGATTACTTCTTTGACTCTAAAAGAATGTTAAATTGAATTTAAATAACATGGTTATTGATGGTTACTCTTTTTTTAATGTCTGCACAGTAGGCTAGTGATTGGACTTAATGGGTTTTCTGGAGAGGTCTGCACTTAGAAAATACTGCACTGGTTTGTATCTCTGATGTTTTAAAGCAATAGTTACAGCACTGAAAGTTTAGAAGTGGTGTGTAGCAGTGACTGAGATATTTTTTCTGGCTTTCCCATCACCCAGTTAGGCAATGGAGAGGACAAGCAGCAGGGAAGGGAATTTGCTGTGGAAAAAAGAAAACACAAGGATTTTGCTGGTTAGACAATTTAGCCAAGCTTGCAGCAGCACCACAGTGTGGTATGAAGTTCAAACATAAACCATGTAAAGTAAAAATTAAAACCAGAAATAGTAGTGATTAGTTTTTATATACTGGATACTTTGTAGCTGATGAGTATATTAACTGAAAAACTATTCAGTATGCTAATAAGATTGGCAAATAATTGCATCACACTTTTAGTGAAGCAGACAGAAGGGGCAAAAAAGAGATGCAAGTATTCCAGGCCAAAAAGCGAGAACTTATATTAGGACAATTGTTATTTCTTTAGAACAATGTGACCCAAGCATTAGAAGCCTTTGATTAGAAACAATAAAGTAAAATACGATGTGAAGATCTAATACAATGGAATTCTGTAATTTTAAATTTGTACAAAATCCCATGTAGGGATACGTGGTCATCTGCATTTGGAGGAGACCAAGCTTATGGTTTTATATTGTATTCAGACCTTTTGGAAATTATAGGTAAGGTATCAAAAGAAAAGGTCAATTCCAGATATTGTTCTTTATCAAAACAAAATCCACACTTTCACTAGAATGTATTCATTTTTCCACACCTATTTTGAAATTAGAACAGCAGAAACCAATTCCCCAAAACCATATAAGAAGTAGCATGTAAGTGAACTTCAGTAACTTCAAATGAGGTTTATAAACTGTGTATTTAGTTACGTTGTCACAATAATCTACATTTGTCTTTTTTGGTTGACTGAAGTGAGGGCAGTTTAGTTTACAATACATGCTGAAACAGAAGTAGGGTATATTCTAGCGGAGCATATATGCACATTTACTGGAGTGTCGTTTGTCATATTTCTGTGTACATAAATATATCATTAATATTACAAAGTTGAGCACTCAAGAATAAAGAATGCCAGCTTTAGTTTGACCCACTTGTACATAAAAGTTCACATAGCTTTTAAATTATGCCATCAAATGCTCTTACTTCTCACTGTGCTCTGAGGCTGAATTACTGTTGTGCGTTTAAAGAGACACCAGTCAGTAGGACTGCTGCTACACATGTTGAAATGAGAAGTCGTGTGCATTATCCAGGGTATTAGAGGAAAAGAAAGGAACGTCTCATGATTAAAACAAACAGAGTACCTCTTTAAAAACTGAGTCTTATTCATGGTTTATTTGCAGGGTTGCTATGTCATGGTAACAAGTATCTTCAGACCAGATTTGCGCAAATTCTTGCTAATATTGTGGTCCTCATTTCTTGTATAGCTGGGTTCAGCTCCTTTAGGTCTTCTTTCAACTGCAAGTATAGCCATGGGAGCATAAACCGAGCAAACAGAATACCAGGTACTCAAGACTCACTTTTTTTTTCTTTTGGGGCTGAGTGTTGTACCAAATTAACATTCTTTTGGTGCTGTTTCTAATACTCAGACTTTCGTCCTTATTGGAAAAAAAATAATCTTTAAAATATCAATGACAAAGAGAATTTTCCATGTCAGGAAAATAAATATTTTAAAGGTTTATATTTATCTTTCCTGTGCTGTAAAAAAAAATAGTAGTAGTAGTCTAACAATAAATCTTCCAACATTTTGCAAAAATAAACGCAAAGATCATTTGAGGTTCAGCAGTATTGTAAGGGAGCACATTTAAAGATAGAGAAAATCTTTTACTGGACCCTTTTTAATTAGTTTCATTCTTGTTTAGCCAGATGAATTAATCTTTTTTTTTAAAGTGAATTAATTTGAATAATTTTTATTTAAAATCCCATCACTTTGCAACTTGAATATTCTTCTATTAGTTGTACAATAGGAATTGCTCAAGACTCTTCCTCCTGTAAATCAAGTAATGTTAGCTATTTCTGCAGGAGACTGGGGGCTGCATCTCAGTTTCACAGACTGGAAACAGTGCTTGGATATACCATTTAAGAGCATAAACATGCTTCTTTACTCATCTTCACTCTCTGGGGGAAAAAAATAATTTTTTTTTTATCTACCTTGAAAAAATGGTCATTTTTAATAGAGCGAAGTATAGCGTTACACTTTGGTAAGTAAAATAAAATATATAACTGACTGCAGTTTTCCTATGGAAGGTTCTAAAAATTTAAATGCATTTTTAGAAAAAAGGTGAAAGCACTAAAAATCACCATTAGCGTTTTCTGTTTCTGAGGTCGAAACTGTGGTTTAACATTTATGGCCAGCCTATATCTTAGAACTATTTAAAGGATGCTAAAATGTCCTTTCGATATTATCTCCTTGAAGATGTTAGGACAAGTGCTACCTACTACTGTGATGTCATTCACGGTATTCCTATTTATTGCTCTTTTATTCAGCCATAATGGATACTGTCCTGGTTTGAGCTAAAACAGAACCGATTTTGTTTTCAGTAATTTTACTTTTCAGTTAAGTCTATTCTGACTAACTGCACGCTCTGAGATTAACGGCGTATTTTAAGACTTAAAGAAGGTCTTATGAAAATATACTGGAAAGAAAAAGAAGAGTAAAGAACTTCTGTAGATCATGTGCAGCCCATGGATGAAGTGGATAGAAGAGACTGACTTCCAAATAAGGGCTTTATGGCTTCTAACATTCCTATGCAGTGAATTTCATTTCAATCCAATCATGTGTTTATATCATGAATAAGCTTAATAAGGCCGCAAATTCAACTGGTATGAAAAATGCTTGTCCTCATCACCTCAGAAGTGATAGCAGAGGAGGAGGATACTTGAGCCGTTCATGTGAGTCCCTATGACATGGTTCTCGGTACAGGATTGCAATGAACAGACCTTTCTTTAGCTTATTAAAGAGATGTACTTGAAACAGCGTTTGACCAAAAGTGGAACACTGGAGCCAGGCTGTTCACAGGTTTAAAAGGACGTTTGAAAAGTAGACAGGTAATTAAAATAGAATGAAAAGATCATTCAAGAATGGATGCTTCCTTCATCACAAAGCAGATTCAGAGGTAAAGGTTTAGAGCATGTAAATACATCCACACAGAGAAAATACTGGTTCATACCTAGCTATACTAACAAAGGAAGGTATGATTAAGACAAAGAACCAGAATTTGTTGCCACAGTTGAAAGAAGGAATGGCTTTATTAATTAATTTAGCAAATTTCCAAGTTAACATTGAATTCTCCATCTCCTCATTTCTTCAAATTGAGATTGGATGTCTGTCTTTGATTTGTGCTGTAATCGGGTATAAATTATTGTGTACAACCCAGGGTTAACAACAGGATTTCTAGTTTTAGGATATGGAACCTAGATCTAAAGACTGACTATATGAGAAGACTTCTTTCTACCAGTTCTTTTCCTATCTTCATTGTTGTGGAAAGAAACTTCAAAGTAGCAAATGTTGTATTTAGCACTGAAGGTGTGCGATTCTAGAATTTGGCACTATTTACTGGGAGAGTTTCTAAAGCAGGCTTCAGCTCTTCTGCAGAGGGCAACTATCAAGAGAAATCTTGGTTTCTTAGAAACTGATGTACAGGTTTTCACAATAAATATTTAGAATTCATACACTGCCCCCTGGGTAGCAATATGGTAATAGAAAACATGGGTAGTGTGTTTGCTTCAGCTGCTGTGTTTGAAAGCAATCCATTGGAATCCCATTGGGCTAGATGAAGCTCTTAAAAATGTTAATTTTTTCCGTGTACAGTAAGTAGCAGTAAAGCCCTGCAAATCTACATAGACTTGAGAGCTGAATTAATAAGCTCTGTTTATATTTGGGATTTATCCACATTTTAAATGGTTCTGTACTGGGAGAATCTCAAGTCATTGTCAAATTTTAGACACTAATCACTGGGTTTACAACAGAAGAGAATTTAGGCTTTCAAAAAAAATTTAGGGATTTTAATATGTATCTCAAAAGATTGAAAAGAAAGATTACTTGTTTGATATGAAAATGTTTTAAAGAGTTTGCAGCTCCTTTTTTGTTCCAAATTTGGATATTGTTTCAGAAACTTTTACTTCTCAGGAACAATTATAGCAGCTTCCTATTTGTTCAATGTAAAGTACATAGAACAGGAGCATTTTTCCATTATTTAGAAGTCTTTATACAGCTGATTTGCACTTTTTGTCTTGATCTTTTCTTCATGGTTTATGAAGCATAGCATCCATTGATACAAAGATGGACAAGTTTTCTCTTTGCATTATTCTAGAATTACGACTGATTTTATTAACAAACAAAACCACCTGTATTCTTTATGCATCTCTGATGCAGAACCGATGTACACTTTTGTTAAGATATCATGATCTGATAAATCCACACAACAGACTGGAAATTCTTAATTAGAAACAAGACATTTCCATTCTAATAATCAACTGTGACCTGTGTAAAATAAACCGTAAAAATTCTCCATCTGAAGAAAAGCATATTTTTCAGAAAAAACGTTACATCTATCCCTGATTTAGCATTCTTCAGTGTCTTGTAATCCGTTCCAATGGTTAATTATCTTTATTGTTAAAATCAAGTATCTTATTTTCAAGCTTGCATATGGGTAGCTTCAAGTACCAGTCATAATATGCTGTTCTACAAGACTGACTAGCTGTTATCAGACTCCAATTCCCAGTAAATGCTTAGAAACTGTTACCAATAATCCCACAACTTCCTCTTTGGTAATATAAATTGATCCAAATTTTTGAGTTTTTTACAACAAGATACCTGATTTTTTCATTTTTTTTTCCAAATCCTGTGCAAATTGCATTATCTTCTTGGTAACAAACTAAAATTGTGAAATAGGAAAGATCATTACAGTAGCAGACATTTGCTTATTACTTACTGTCGTGGTTTAGCCTCAGATGGCAACCCACCGGTTCCCCACCGGAACCAGGACACTTCCTTACCACAGTAACACAAGCTCATGTTAAGCAAGTTACCCATTGGTCCCCATGTGACTTGGTGCAGTGTTTGGCTTTGTTTGTTTGTTTGTTTTGTCGTGTAGATATGTTGTGGGAGATATCTGAAGAATTTTGTTTGGATGGAAATCATTCAATGTGAAATAGAGAAGCATAGATATGATAGGAGTTTGTGTTTTCTGTGAGTTTATCCAGTTACAACTGGCTAATCTTCCCTCCTGCCAACAACCCAGAGCAGTGAGTGCCACAACACTTCTCGCGATCAGACTTTGTCAGGAATTCTAACGAAAACAGTAGAGAAGCTGTTTCCAATGAATCCTATGAAAACTAGTCCAATTGAGACAGGTAGCAGAGGCCTTCAGTCAGCAAAGGAACCCTCTACCTTGGGATACACTTTCGTAGACCACCCTTTTTGAAAGGTACCTTCATGAGAATGACTCTTAGAATCATAGAATGATAGAATCATTTAGGTTGGAAAAGACCCTTGGGATCATCGAGTCCAACCATCAACTCCACTGTACAAAGTTCTCCCTTACACCGTATCCCTTAACACCACATCTAAACGTGTCTTAAACACATCCAGGGATGGTGACTCCACCACCTCCCTGGGCAGCCTATTCCAGTGTCTAACCACTCTTTCTGTGAAGAATTTTTTCCTAATGTCCAGCCTAAACGTACCCTGCTGCAGCTTGAACCCATTCCCTCTTGTTCTATCACTAATTACCTGTGAGAAGTGACCAGCACCAACCTCTCTTTTTCCCTTTCTGTGATGGAATTTTACGTTCTTGCTCTGGGACTCTTATTCCCTGTATCTGAGCATTTACAATTATAAACAAAGTCCATAGAATCATTGAATAGTTTGGGTTGGAAGGGACACTTAAAAGGTCATCTAGTCCAACTCCCCTGCAATGAGCAGGGACACTTTCCACTAGATCAGGTTGCTCAGAGCCCCATCCAGCCTGATCTTGAATGTCTCCAGGGATGGGAAAAATCCCTGGAAAAATAGATGCCCATCTACCACCTCTCTGGGCAACCTGTTCAAGTGTTTCACTGCCCTCATTGCAAAACAGTTCTTCCTTATATCTAGTCTATATCTTCCCTCTTTTAGTTTAAAACTGTTACCCCTTGTCCTATCGCTTGCTAAGCAGGTCCTGCTAAAAAGTTTGTGCCCATCTTTCTTCTAAGCCCCATTAAGTAATGAAAGGCCAGAATAAGGTCTCCCCAGACTCTTCTCTTCTCCAGACTGAACAATCACAACTCTCTCAGCCTGTCTTCACAGGAGAGGTGCTCCAGCCCTCTGATCATTTTTATGGCCCTCCTCTGGGCCCACTCCAACAGGTCCTTCCTGTGCTGAGGGCTCCAGAGCTGGACGCAGTACTCCAGGCTGGGTCTCACTACAGCGGAGTAGAGGGGTAGAATCACCTCCCTCAACCTGCTGGCCATGCTTCTTTTGATGCAGCCCAGGATGTGGTTGGCATTCTGGGCAGTCCAGCTGCCCTTCAGGGTGTTTAAAGAGCCTGGGAGGACTAAGAAATGAAAGTAAATAGATCCAGAGCAGAACCTTGCAGAATCCACTTAGAAAACCCAAGAACCTTTTCCAGAACATGCTTTTGTAGCAAATAGAGAGGTAGGAAAGTACGCAATGGCACGGAGTTTCCTGGATTCAGTGTTAAATAAAGGCAGTCTGTCCTCAATGAGGTTTCCCTGAGACATTAGAGATTAGTCGGAATTTGTCTAATTTTGTGGCTGAGAGGCTGTCAGGGAACACAGATGAAGAACAGCACCCTACCACTCATGGCATGTGGTCCAAAACTTGTTTACTGAGCAGGTTGGGGACATATCTATCTATCTACACACATATACACACACAAACACATATATATACAGGTTCGTGGATAGTGATTTCTGTTCTATGACACACACACACACAGAGCCCCTGCACTCTCACACCAGCTGGTTGGCACATCAGGTCTGCTGGACCCAGAAGAACATGACCCTCACACCAGCTGGTTGCCTCATCAGGTCTGCTGGTGGCTTGGTTTCTCTGTGTTTCACCTTGTGCTCGGTTTTCTATACCTTGCATTTAATGTCTGTGTATATTCCTCCTGAGGATCATTTTTTTTAATGTTTAATAGCTTTCTACATTAAATCACTGACATAAGCTGCTGATGGCCTCAGCCCCAGACCAAGCTCTGAAGAACCAAAACTGACTGTCTTTCTACATGTGGCTTAAATATAGACAGCAATGTTGATTTCTGTCAACACTTCCTGGATCCAGAAGAGCATGTTTTGCTTTGGAAACACTCGGTTGTGGAAATGCAGCAATAACATAGTAATTTCTTGCCTATAACAAGCGGTTGATGGCCTTGCACATAGCAGGGGGTTGTTTCTTCACTAAGGTAACCTGCTACACAGAGATAGTCATATGCAAAACATTTAGGTTTCGTGCTGGCTTCCCGATTGGTACGGATAGGTATAGCTTATCTGCAAAGAGCATGCATATTCCTTTACATTGAACGGACTGAAAGGTGCCAGCAACTGCATTTGCGTTCATATGCAACTTAATTTAAAAATGTTTAGCCTGACAAAAACAGTCATGTAAAGTATACAGTACCGTGAGTTGTGAATATACTGGATTTTGTTACCTGCAGCTGGGAAATTCTTTTGAATTTTTTAATGGCTGGTTTTGTTGCCTAATATTTCGTTGCCTATTTTGAAAGCTGGATTCTTTTGTATTTAATAGAGATGGTCAACATGGATATACGTAGCATGTGTTGTAAAGAAGAAGATACTTTGAGAATGTAGCGACTACTGATTTTTTTTTTTTTATTTTAGCAATACAGTAGCAATCTCTCTATTTCATTTAAATAAAGAAACTCCAATCTGATATAGCTTCATATAAAGAATGAAGCCAATAATTTTACCAGTTGGAGGGCTATGCTTCAGTGATGTTTGTAGGAGGTACTAAGCCTGATTTATTGGACAAGCTGTACAAGATGCAAAAACTTTGGAAGGTGTTAAGAAAGTAAATTTTGAAAAATAAGGTATGAAAAATTAATGAACAAATAATCATTTTTATTCTCAGCATGTTACTAGAAATAGAATACATCTGTCCCACGCAGCAGCTGCATCATGTAGAAGCTCTCGAGAGTGCTTGTGGAGGTGAGGGGAATGTAAATCACAAGTTGAACAGTAAAAAACAGTCAGAAATATAGTCAGTAAGTATGTAAAATGTATCAAAATAAAAGAATGTGGGAGCTTTTTATTCATTATTAAAAAAAACATAGAACCTGAAAATTTGAACATTTTTTAAAATGATGTGTCTCAATTTTTAATATATTACTATGGTAAAAGATCAGTTCAGAAGAACATTATTGTTTTCAGAGCCAACCCAAAAATGCTAGCATCTTAACTTGTCTTAGAGGTATTTCCAGCAAAACTAGAGAGAAATTAAATATTCCTTTGCTCAATGGAGTTGACCATAATTCTTGATAAATCAAATACACCATCTGTATTTATTGATTTATTTGTAATATTCCTAATTATTATTTTCTTAATTATCTAGTCACACTTAACAGAATTACTGCCATGAAGCTACCATGCTGAAAAACATCCCATTTCAACTTCAATTCAGAACTAAATGTTCTCATTCACTGCTACAAACTAGTATTTATTTTCTTGAGAGTATTCCCTTAGCGGTACTCTTTCAAATGACTTCTTTCATATAACAGAGATCCCCATTCAGTTTCTAATCACTGTATCTAATAATTAGCTTTAGCTCCACTACAATAAAATAGTGCTTGCTGTGCTTATTTTATTTTAACTGTTGATGACTTTATTTACAAAGAATACTTTGAAGATCTTACCAAATTGCTTGTCCTTTTTTTTTCATTACATTTAATTAGAATATGCTTCTTCATGAACATTCTTTTTATCAGCTAAAACATGGAACTTCACTAGTTTTGTATTCAATTGTTACATGTTACATAAAAGAATTATATAAAACTTGTTCTATTATTTATAACACTTCAATTGCACTTCAGCGATCATTTTTATAATGTTGATTACTTACTTTATACCTTGGAGTAATATCAAATAAGCCCTGTTTGCTGACTAATAAGCTTCAACCATGAGTCAAAGGACTTTAAAGCATTTTAAAGAGTTCAGTACCTATAAATTGCAAAAAAATCAGCATTTTTTATTGTCATTATGTTTTTATTTTTTGCAGATCAATACAATTTACAGGAAAGATACCCAACTCACACAATCATATCTTATTTTTCCACACTATAACATCTTTATATGTTGTAGCCAGCTGAGTGCTGACCTCCCATTCCCACCTCTCTGTTTTTTTTTCTAATTTTTTCTGATTTTTTTTTTTTTTAATTTGAGGTAGGAAGATCTACAGCATTTTACTGTATCTGCCTTTTCAGGTTTCTAGAGTGAGTCTGATGAAAATATCTCAACTACTGAAACATGAATCTAATCATGGAGCTTTGATTTGGCTCAGATTTAAGTCTTAAAAAAGTTTGAATTTTTCTAGTTTTTCTTGTTTTGTTTGTAATACTGGTTTGTAATACTGCAGAATAAATGTGAATGTAGATAATGAGATTTCAGTGCTAGCGTTGCTAAATCCAAATTTTATTCTGCTGTAACTCTGAATCGGCCTTTTGAATGTAGACTCAAACTAGCCAAACATGAAGTCAGTGGCAGTAGTTCGCAGGTAATGTTGACGCGGTGAAGCTCTCACTGTGAATGGCAGTCTGATTGCTTTCCTGTGTATAAGTATGGAGAAAACATAACCCTTTGCCATTTAAATTTTAAGTACAGCTCTGCTTTGATTTCATATCTTCGTAATAAAATTTTAAATTCTTGTAAAAAGCTGCAAAATTTTGCACTGAATCAGAGAGAAAAATGTAGAGAGGGCAGATAGAGATGCTTATGCTATTTGTTTTTATGTATTGCCAGTAAGGGGATATCAAATACACAGTGATTATTAATGAGCTTTGTATGTTTCTAGATTACTTGAATCACTACCAGTTTTTGAAAATAATAATTTCACTTTTAAGGAAAGCAATGGTATTATACATTTACCACATTTTAGTTATCCTTAGTACTTTCATTAGGAAAAAAATGATGAATGGCAATAAAAAACATTACATTTGGTAATTTTATCACCAAACAAAGTACACAATCCCTAATTCTGAAACGCAAGATATATTTAAATTAAAAAGAGATGAACATTTCTAAAAGATATTTTAAGTTACTTGTATATTCCTCTGAATTCTTGAAATGAAACCAACTTGACAAGGAATCTCTTCTGGGCTTTAAAATAAATACTAGTATAGGGAGATTGCAGATCGATTCTTACATGTGAAATATTAGAAAAGGAAAAAAATATAGCCTAGTAATACATTCTTTTTAAATGATAGTCTTGTTTTTATGTGGTTATTCAGAGAGTGTTCAGCAGAACAGATCTTTATGTTTTGGAAAATGTCAGAAAATATCATAGATGAGCAGTAAAGATGTTCATCTGAAACCTAAGTAGATAAAGTTCCTCATTGTTCACAGATTTACATATTTCTCAATTCAAGCTAATTAGCTGTCGTGCTACTGCTGGAATATTTTATATACAACTATTGACATACTTGAATTCATAAATACATTTCATTCATTCAGTTTTATCATCTTTATGGGTACCTCACCTTTTAAAGTTGTTCAGTGACTTGATTCAGTGGTTTTATTAAACACTAGTATTTTCCTTCCACTGCTTTTCACGCTGCCACTTGTATTTAAGGGCGATCTGTCAACCGACTGAGTTGCTAATGGAATTGAAAATGCATGTGTTTCTGTTCTGAAATGCTGGTTTATGTTCAAACTTAATTACTGACAGATTTTTACTGAACTGCTGGGAAATAAAACTCCACAACTGATCTAAAATAGAGATTTCATTCTGTTTGAGCAATGATAAATATTGGTAATTGGAGAATAATCTGGCCAAACTGAGGCTGAACAGTGTCATAAAAACATGGAGCTATACTTCATCCTCTTCTTTTCAACGGTAACAGATTAATGATTTCTGAGCTGTATTGATAGTCAGCTGCATACATGTAATTTGATGACTGTATATAAGCAGTTTGGTGTAGCTAAGTCTGGCAATGACTAGGGCTCCATGGCATTTTACAGACGATTTCTGCAGCACCTGCAGTTAGATTCTACAGCATGAAATGTGATTTCTGTGACACTTTTCCCACTTTTCACCTCCTATGCCTGTAGCATTCTCAAATGAAAAAAGAAGAGCTGAACCTATGTAAGGTATACACTATATAGAGAGATACACAAATGTAAATATTTTGTAAATATACAATGGAGGAAATACATCTGCATAGCTGAAAACCTATTTCTATTAGGCAAAAAACACATGTTGGTTGGAATAAAGAAAGAACATGAGAAGAAAAAGCAGTATATGGGACAGAATGCAGCATATGAGTATGGAAGTGTGCGTAGGAATAGACTGTGATGTTTGTTTGCAGTTCTTTATAAGTGGCAGTATTTTTGCACCAAGGTGAGAAAAAAGGTATTTCCTTAGTGCTTTGCATGGGAGAGGCTTCTCAGCTGCTACCACTGCCTCTTATTGGTGGTGGGGTTTTTTTGGTTTTGTTTTTTTTTTTTATAGTTATCATTGAAATTGTGTTTCTAGATGTTCATCTGATGTTCCTGATGCTTTTCTATTTTATGAAACATTAACATTAGTGGATTTTCATGGATAAATAAATAAGTTTCTCAGAGGGAGGTAATATCTTTTATTAGGCTAACTGTTAGTATTAGATAAAATATACAGACTTTTGGGTACCTAATCCATTATTCTGAAATGAGGTAGAAGAAGAAAATATAAAAGATAATACAGACCAGCTGTTCCAATTTTTTTTACTTGAATACCATTTAAAGGCAAAAAGCTCATAAGGTGCCTGTTGAGCCTTCACAGGTGTTAAAAAGGAAAGAGGTGATAAGTGTCAGTTCTTCTGTGACAATGAGAAAATAGTTTTGTGCAACATTAAGGGATTAGATGCAAAAGAATTGCTATAAAACTCATCTGTCTCCTAAATCTATGATGTTTAGTGTTCAATCTGATTATTAATTTTAGATTCCTGACTCAGCTTTAGAAGGTGACTTGTGAGTCCCCCATGAGAATCTTCACTGTAAAGTAATTGTGTTGATTAAAAGAAGAAAAAAAAATCTGCCATTGTTGACTGGAGTTTTCTTTCTTCATCAGTTATCTGCACGACTTTGTTCTGCTCTTCCATGGTCATTTATTTTCACTGGCAAGTTTCTGTAAATGCAATTCAGGCATTGAATGAAATGTGTTACATTTTGGGAAATGCATGGGTAGGATCCACTAATTTTTATGTTAATACTATTGTCTGACACAAGTATAACAGAAAATTGGATGACTGGACATCACATTAATAGTAGCAGAACTAATAGGACTGGGAATAAAGTTTGCTGGTTTTATAGGATCTGAGATTATACAGAGAAATATTTCTAATATTCTGCATAGGATTTGTGTAGCAAGGTTTTGTTAGTGGGGGGC
Source organism: Larus michahellis (assembly GCF_964199755.1). NCBI lineage: Eukaryota > Metazoa > Chordata > Aves > Charadriiformes > Laridae > Larus > Larus michahellis. The sequence continues at coordinate 107,328,615 of NC_133898.1, forward strand.
TACAGGGGTGGCTTCTGTGAGAAGCTGCTAGAAGCTTCCCCTGTGTCCGATAGAGCCAATGCCAGCTGGCTCCCAGACAGACCTGCTGCTGTCCAAGGACAAGTCAGTCAGTGACAGTGGTAGCACCTCTGTGATAACATATTTAGGAAGGGGAAAAAACCCAAAGCTGTGCAACAGCAATTGCAGCCAGAGAGAGGAGTCAGAATATGTGAGTGCAACAACTCTGTAGACCCCAAGGTCAGTGAAGAAGGAGGGGGAGGAGGTGCTCCAGGTGTCAGAGAGGAGATTCCCCTGCAGCCCCTGGTGAAGACCATGGTGAGGCAGGCTGTCCCCCTGCAGCCCATGGAGGTGAACAGTGGAGCAGATGTCCACCTGCAGCCCGTGGAGAACCCCAACCCAAGGCAGGTGGATGTGCCTGAAGGAGGCTGTGACCCCATGGGAAGCCCATGGTGGAGCAGGCTCCTGGCAGGACCTATGACCCCATGGAGAGACAGGACCCCATGCTGGAGCAGATGTGCTGGCAGCACTTGTGACTGCGATGGAGCAGTCTGTCCCTGAAGGACTGCACCCCATGGAAGGGAGCTGCACTGGAGCAGTTCATGAAGAACTGCAGCCTGCCTGTGGGAAGGACACACATTGGAGAATTTCGTGGAGAACTGTCTCCCGTGGAAGGGACCCCATGTTGGAGCAGGAGAAGAGTGTGAATAGACCTCCTTGAGGAGGAAGGAGCAGCAGGAACAACGTGTGATGAACTGACCACAGCCCCCATTCCCCTGCACCACTCAAGGGGAGGAGGAGTGGAGGAGAGGTGTTTTTAAGATTTGGTTTTATTTCTCATTATCCTACTTCAGTTTGATTGGTAATAAATTAAACTAATTTCCCCAAGTCAAATCTGTTTCTCGCTTTCCCCATCTTGAGCCATGAGCCTTTCATTATGTTTTCTGTACATAGTCCAGTTGAGGATGGGAGTGATAGAGCGGCTTTGGTGGACACCTGGCATCCAACCGGGGTCATCCCACTGCATTTTCAAAAAAAAAAAAAAAAGTAACCATTATGCAAGCAGTATCCAAGAATTCTCCTCATAAAAAAATTGTGTCTCACTACAATTTTCCAAGAATTTCCATTATATATGCAACCAGGTCTGTAGAGTTTCTGGGTACTTGGTGAGCACAAAACCAAACCAAAATAAACAGAAAACAAAAAAACCCTGCAGTTTCCTAAAAGAAATTTCAATGAACTCGATTAGATTCCAAAGAATTGGTATATCATCCCTTACTTTGCTTTTCATTTTAAATGTGTATGCATTTGTACTTGTGTTTAGAAGGTAGAAAACCTTCAGGGAGAATATATTTGTATCTTTTCACAGAATCACAGAATGGTAGGGGTTGGAAAGAACCTTCGGAGATCATCTAGTCCAACCTCCCTGCCAAAGCAGGTTCACCTACAGCAGGTTGCACAGAATCGCCTCCAGGAGGGTTTTGATTATCTCCAGAGAAGGAGATTTCACCACCTCTCTGGGCAGCCTGTTCCAGTGCTCTGTCACCCTCAAAGTAAAGAAGTTGTTCCTCATGTTCAGATGGAACTTCTTATGTTCAAGTTTGTGCCTGTTGCCCCTCGTCCTGTCGCTGGGCACCACTGAAAAGAGCCTGGCCCCATCCTCTTGACACCTGCCCTTCAGATATTTGTAAGCATTGATGAGATCCCCTCTCAGTCTTCTCTTCTCCAGGCTGAACAGACCCAAATCCCTCAGCCTTTCCTCATAAGAGACATGCTCCAGTCCCCTGATCATCATCTTCATATCCCTCCACTGGACTGTCTCCATCAGTTCCATGTCTGTCTTGAACCAGGGAGCCCAGAACCGGACAGAGTCCTCCAGATGTGTCCTCATCAGTGCAGAGTAGAGGGGGAGGATGACCTTCCTCGACCTGATGGCCACACTCTTTTTATTGCACCCCAGGAGATCATTGGCCATCTTGGCCACAAGGACACACTGTTGGCTCATGGTCAATTTGTCATCCACCAGGACTCCCAGGTCTCTCTGTGCAGAGCTGCTCTCCAGCAGGTCAACCCCTAACCTGTAATGGTGCATTCCTGCCTAGGTGCAGAACCCTACCCGTGCCTTTTCTGTGCTTCATTAGGTTCCTCTCTGCCCAACTGACTGGTCATTTCCATACAATAGGAGAAGTTGATAAAGAATCAAGTGTTTAGTGATAGCATTTCTGATACTTCTGTTCACTAACATATATATTGATTATAGTGCATAAATTGCAACAGTTACAGCAAGTGTTTATGAGGAAGATAACCACAAAAAGCAAGTGCAGGCTAATCATATGTTAGGTTGCGCTTGTTATTAAGAATGTATAGAATGGTTTCTTACAAATCTTCTTACTAAATTGATCAAAGAAGCAAATTCTGTTAGGCTCTTCTTGTGCTTTCATGTGCAATTTTCTTTCTAAGATTTTTGTTCTCTGTGGCATTGGCAAAAATTATTCAGCCAAGTACCTCATGCTGTGCTATTGATGAAAATAATTTATGTGAACCATGAATTCTTTTGTGTGGTTTGTCAGCACTTCAAGTCCTCCCGTGTGAATACATGTTTTCTAAATCCCACTACTTTCTTTTCCCAAAAAGGAAACCCGAATTTAAAATCAAATAGAAATTCCAGTATGAAATAAAAATGCAAAGCTGCTCCTCAAAGTAAACTTTCTACTTTTATTCTGTGATGAAATAAAACATAGGTTTCTGCATATTTTGTTTTGTTTTTGTGAAATAATGATATGAAGTGAAGTCTTCTTGGTATGATTTTGTCTTTTAACTAACAGTAGCTGTAAATGCAGACACTGGAGCATTTGTCTTTGAAGCTTCACTATTAAAAACACAGAGATACTTCTAGTACAAAGAGCTGTACCTATGCACCCACCTGACTGTCTGTCTATATTGTTTTAAAGTGTATTATTCATAAATAAAATGCTAAATAATTTATCTGCATCTGTGCAGCTGGATTTTACCACCGTATTACTCTGTAACTGTCAACTCTGTAAGCTAACGTGCAAGCTTGGAGAAGCTAATCCAGGAAAATTTGACATAACTTTCTAGGTCTTTAAAAATAAAATGTGTAGTGAGAGAATGTTTTAAACAAGTACTCAGTAATGCTTAATCGGGTTGTCTGTCTGGGAAGGTATTTGAAGACTGTATTACAGAGTGAGGCTTCACTAAACGCACTTTCACTGACATGTGTTTTTAATCATGGAAAGGGCATGCAAGTCAATGACTTTGATTTCCTCCCACATTAGAAATTTTGCATTTACCTGGCTTTTCCAGTGCTATTTACTGAATTGTTCCATGGGTTGAGACAGTTTTGAGTATATTCTTAATATTTCAGTTTAAATATATACTGTGGCTTAAATTAATTCTTTGAATCTTAATTGCCACAAACAAGCACAATTGTGTGTTTATATGAAATTTGGCAGTTTTAAGACATAAGAAAATGCAGCTAGCAAGCCTCAAAATCTTCTAATGATTTTTTTTTTTTCAGAAAAAATTAAAAGCTTATTTGCACAATTCTCCATACTCAGTGCAAGTGCACTGTGAATGGAAACACAAATGGTTTCATTTCAGCAAAGAACTTTTATATACACCTAATGAAGTCTGTGTGTCATCCTGTATGACTGGAATTTTTATATACTCGGGCATTTACTTAAATATCATACAGAGTGAACGCTACTGTGAGGTAAAAATCTATAGCTACACATAGTAACTGATTACGTTTTCCCTGTCTCTGAGAAACCAAACCAGAAGCTTTTGATGTTCAGAGGAGACATCCTTTACCTTTCTTTTGGCAGAAGCTTCCAGCAAGCAGTAGGTAATCAACGCTATTCAGAAACTGCAGAAGTAAATTCGTGGAGTATGGCTTTGCTAAATGCAAATGTGTACTTAAAACACTCATATGACTCTTTGGCAGATGCTTTATGGGGACTCATTTTCCTCCCAAGCTCTCTCTCAGGTACTACTACAAGGTTGCTCCTGTACACCATCTAAACGTCCATTGCGGTTTTAACATGGGAAACATGTCAGCTTGAGAAGGTAACACTCAATGTATTTACAGTAACTTATAGCTTTTGAGTAAGCTTGTTTTCTGCAATCTCTTTCATTAGTATAATTTATGTTTATGATGCTTTAAATCCATGATGATTAACACCTACACTTAAACCATACTGGTTTTGTTCCATAACTGCAGTATATCTTTTTTTTTTTTTTTCTGTGCTTCAAAGTAATGCAGAAGTGAAAACTGTATAATGCACAGGGCACTGTGAAGGAAATTCAGCAATCAGAACACTTTTACAAAAAAATGAGAAGGGAAGAAAAGGCAAATTTGAGTCCTATTGGTTTCACTAATGGAACAAACTCCTAAATTTCCTCCTCTTTTCTCTCTACTCCTACATCATCAGAACTCCTTTTGTCTTTTTTCTGCTTCCAGGGAAACATTCAGAGGTTATGAATGAGATTTTCTGCACTGATGGCTTCACATAGGCTTTGGATCAACTGTCAATATGTTTGGTTTTGTTTATACATGATCAACCAATTGACTTTTTACTATAATTTTTAACCTTCCTATATTCAAAGCCACAGTAAGTTACCAGTATTTTTGTATCTGTATAATTAGTGAACAAGGACTTTAAGCGTGCCACATCAGACAAGGGCATTCACTTTTGATCAATTCCTCTGATGGTCAAAATTTTCCCTGACATTCCCCCAGGCTGTCTTGTGAGCCCCACCAAGATTATTAGGGGTCTGGAGCACATGAAATATGAGGAGATGGTGAGAGAATTGGGTTTGTTCAGTTGGATCTTCTTTGAGATGGGGGTTGGACTAGGATTTTCAGATCTCCCTTACAATATAATTTGTCTTTGTTTCTAAGTTGACTTCCAATTTAAATGATAAATGGCATTTTCATTTTGTCCCATTGACTTTGATTTCATATTCCTTTAAACTGCAAATACCACCAGTGTTTTTATTTTCAAATTTCATTCTTTTACCAAGAGCCCAACATCATTCCATGAGCTTCTTCGAAGTTCACAAGGTCTATGCCTTTCCTGTTCCTTTGCTTGCCATTGCTACTAGGATAAACTAACAGTAAGCAGCAGTGCTTCTTACAGATACGGTTGTATCTAAAGCAGATAAAGTGCCAGAGAAATGTCACAGTCTTTATGTTGAGAAAGAGAAAATTGTGGAATATATTTATATGTGAAATGTAGTGCCATTGGGGACTGTAGTGATTTGCAGTGATACAATGTTTTAAAAATTGCTTGTATTGCATTCTGTTATTACCTGAAAATCATGGCGAAGTTTACTTTTTCTTCTGTCTTGTCATTCATATTTCTGTGAGGTTTTAAAAAAATAAGCATACAATTAATATTTCTCTTTAAAATGAATATAGTGCATCAAGTTAAGCCTTTTTAAAACAGAAAAAATCTCTTTTAATGCTATAGAGAATAAACAGTAAATTGTTTTTTATTATAATTTACATGTGTACCTGAATATAAATGCAAATACTATAAATTAATTCTTTTCGTATTCCTGGTTGCTTATGAATTTTTTTCTACTGCCTCATTTAGAGACATCAGCTGCATGATTGACAGTGTTAATTGTAGTGAATTTATGTCAGACACAAGCTTTTCTCTGGAGCCTTGGAGTCAATGTTTATAGTTGCTACAGAACCTTTGAAATGCATGAGGGTAATGTGATTTTATGGGTTTGTCTTTGCAAGTGCTAGAGGAGCGCTGTGTTGTAGTACTAGAGCCAGCGGTTCATTCTGAGATGTTTTAAACAACTGCTTTCAAAATAACTGGCAATGGCAGTGTAGTCCTTCATCTTAATAACTACTTAAGTTAGAAGCGCAAATAGAAGTGTGTCTTTGGATTACAGCTGTCAAAAATTTATGCTTTGGTTTTATTAAAGCATCCAGAAATAGAATTCCGGGCAGCTGCATGTGTTTCCACATACAAGTTTAGTATAATGTTAGTATGTTTGTTCTTTCCTCTTCCATGATATCTCCCCACGCCATGTTCTGGTCCTTCAGTGTTTGGATTTATTTGTGCTACTTGTTTCTCTAAACTGCAACTACCTAAAGGAAAAATTTGACCAGAATGAACACTTATTACCTGACTTCACATAGGAATTATTTCTGAGTGATAGCTGACAAAGATATCTTAATTTCCACTAAGGACATTCAGTCACAGTAAGCATTTCTCTAGGTGTGGCTGAACTCTTGTGTTTCTTGGAGGACAACAGGGGTAGTAGGGAAAAGAAATAAATACATTCTCATAATTTTCAAATTGTCTGGACAATCTCTGAAACATAGAACTAATAGGATATAATATAATGCAAAAAACCCCGGGCTCACTGGATGACTTTGACCCCACTTGAAGTTACAACAGCTCAGAAATTGAAGGACTAATATCAAATGCATATTTTCCATTTTAAGCAATTTTCTGAAATCCTCTCTGATTTCAATGATTTTGTGTATGGGTTTCCATAAATAGATTTCTGTCTGATATAAGATGGTGTTCTCAAGATGTTTAATGACTACAGATATGTAAACTGTGTGTCATAGTGCAGAAAACATACCAAAACTTACATTGCCGTGTTTTTACATGCACATTTTAACTTCAGTGCAGCACCTGAAGTATATTATGGTTGTTTCTATCCCACCTCTTCTTTATACATTTCTTGGTGTTTGTTTCTGTAGGTAAGTTGTCATCTGCACCGTTATGGTATCTGATTCTCAAGTAAACATTAGTGCACACATCTTCACAGAATTACTGTAAAGCAGAAAAATATAAGCATCTCGATTTTATAAAGAATAAAGAGGAATCTATAGAAAAAATGAGATGGTGAAGATCCCACAGAAGCCAGTGGCAAAAACAGAGCAAATTTTCTAAGCCCTAACAGATATCCTGGTACGTCCTTGAAGTCTGCCCGTGACGTGATGAGTAGCAGAAGCAATGTTAAAAACTTTAGGCCCAAGAACTCTCCCACTGCCTTGCATGCCAGCCTGCGTGGCCAGTATTCCATGTGGCCCGGTGAAGAAACATGGTTGTCTCAGGAGTGATTATGAACGCATAGGGGTTGCCACAGGAATGGGCTGCCTATTGCTTATCGGTCTCCCTCAAATTATTTTTAATGTTAGAAGAATATTAAGATATAACCATAAAAGTAATCAATTTTTCTACAACATAAATATTCTTTAAAAAAGCTTCTGCATTTTAGAGACATAAATAGAGTAAAAAATAAACTGTTTATAGAGACTTCACTGTATATTCAGAATTGTCTCTGTTTCATAAAGTTAATAAGCTTTCAGGAATTTACACAGCTTATATGCTAGGATTCATTTCTATGGTGTTTTGTTTATCCTATGGTGTTGCTTTCATTCTAGAGGATCTTGATTTGGAGACAAGACTGTCTCTGTGTACCCATTTTGTCCTTGGGTGTTCCATTCAGATTTAAATTCAGTTCAGAAACTCAGTGTTTACTATCAATATTGAACACTGTCTCCAAAGAATAAATGACTGTCATAACCTTTCTTTAGAAATCCTAGTATTCTTCTGGCATGGATAAATAGCATTTTCTTTTGGCTATCATCTAGTACAAAATTCTAGAATAAATGACATGGTTTTAATTTAAATAAAGTATTTTTTGTTGTTGTTGAAAATGAAACACCCTGCAGGATTGCATGACAGATTTGAAGTCCTAGTCAATAAACTCCTTAAAAACTTAAAATTTTATTTCAAATCAATGTGTACTGACAGATTTAAATCAACTTGAGAGGAGATATAATGATACAAGAGGTATAATAGTTTATTAATAACTCTTGATAGAAGCTAGAGAGGAGAATAAGATATTTTGGAGTGAGTAGCTTGTTTGAAAGATCTTTCAGCGTATTTTTGAGAGAATCATGTACATATATAATATGTACACCTATCCTCGACTTGAAATTTAAGGCAAAAAGAGTTGCTTATATTCCATGCCAGCAGTTTGCAGTAAGGAGCGGGTAACATTCCAAATCTTCATTTTGACGAATAAAGTTTGAACCTTTTGATGCAGTCATGGAAATGCAGGAAAAACACCCCTATTTTGTGTTAAGTCTTATTTTATATTACTGGGCAGACCAAGCAGGTTTGAGAATCTTTGAAATGGTCCGTTGTATCCCGTTTCCAGTTTGGGTTATCTTTAAATGGCATGGCTAATTTCAGCACTGATTTTTTTTAAATAAAATAGTTTCATAAGTCCTATAGCTGTGCAGACATTTCACAGCACAAGTGACTCTTCAGATTGAAATCTGCCATGGTGTTCCATTTCACTGGAGCGTATCTATTCACAGTGCAGGCTTCTGCTGTCTGCTGGCCTTTGGAAACTGCAGTCTGAGCCAGCATTTGCAGAGTTAAAGCCTTTCACAATGTCAAGGAAAATTGTGTCTGATGTTTATGGCTACTTTCCAATGGACCACCTTTTCTGCGGAATTTATCCACCATCTAGTCCATCTATTACTCTTTATTGCCAGCCTGTGCAGGCACCAAGGCACTCTGTTCAGGAAAGCTACTATTTCGCCCCCTTTTTTAAAAGCATATTTGAGAAATTTCTGGTTTACTTATGTGTCCTCTTGCTCTACACCACAAAGGAGGCAGTTGAACCATGAGGAAGTGAGAAGGACAGCAATCAGCCACTGCTCGCTGTGGCAGCTATTGCTCTCAAAGTGATCTACCAGCCTGATGCCATAAGTACTCTCCAGCCCAACTGAAGGCGGAGTGAGGAGGGAAGTCCATTAAATACAATTAAGCAGTGTATCTATTTCCTGATCTTTTCTGATTCCTTTCTTACTTTATGCTTCTTCATATTGTTGCATGGGAAGTAATTGGTGCTAAGATAAACATTTGTCGTGGTTTGGGCCAGGTTGGCCAATGACAAGACAACGGATGCTTTCCCCCATCTCTCACTCCAAGGAGAGGAAGAAGTGAAATAAAGAGAGTTATGCATTTAGAAAAACTAAACTACTTTAATGAAATGTTAACAATAAAAATATAAATAGATACAATATATACAAAACGGTATCAAGCTCCCAGGGAGGTGTCACTGGGAGGCAATGGGGAAGTTCCAGACTGGATTCAGTGACAAATGGGAACTGGATTCTGGGTCTTGATTCAGGGACCCACGGATAGGGATCAAAGGTAGACAAACTGACAGAGTCTCCCTCAGATGTCAGTCACTAAAGAAAGAGAGCCACCAAAGAAAGTGCCATTGAAGAAGAGCCAAGCCCTTCCATCCTTCAGCTCTTATACTGAGCACGGCAGATGGGGTGGAACACCCGACTGGTCAGTTTGGGTCACCTGTCCTGTCCGCACCTCCCCACAGGTGCAGCCCCTCCATGGGGTAAACACCCAAGGCAGCTCACCCTGGCTGCCACAGCAAGTGTGAGCGAGAGCCTCTTTCACTCAACAGAAAGTTGGTTCTGCTTCACCCCAAACCAGGACAATGTTTACTTAATAATTATTTTACTCAATTGTTTCTTCATTATGTACTCAATCTAAAAATCAGATGTCCTGTCTGACAGAAATAGTATTGGGTAAATCACATTGGATAATTACAGTCTCAACTTTTTACTTTGCTTAGGACTTATTTAATCCTTTTAGAGTTTGTGTATGGAACTTTGTAGAAAAAAAAAAAAGTTGTACAGAAAATAGAAAAGCTGGTGATCTACCATGCAAATTAGGAAGGAGAATTTAGCATTTTAATTATCTCAGAGTGAGAAAGTTGAATTGAAAATAAAAGGCTTCAGACTATTTTGTTTGTTGGTTTTAATAACTTTTAGCAAAATATGAGAACTACCATCTACATTATAATATTTATTAAATGAAGTAATTAATTTAATTTCTCATTAGGTTTAAGGAACTCTCTGTGTACTTATGATTTATAAAAATTCTCTCTCTGATCCGTTTTATCTATGAGCACAATTAATTTTCTTAAGTAAGTATTTAGCTTTGGCTCTTCATATTTAAAAAGAATTATTGGCCTTTCCCTCAACTTTTCGGTTTGATACCCATTCTATTGAGTGACATACAGACAGATTTTTCATTAAACACACTTATCTAAAAAATTATGAGTCTTTCAAATTTGTGAATATATTCAGAATATATTTGCAGCTTCCCTATTGTAATTGAAACTTGAAACAGTTTTATCACTTTTTTAACGTTATCTAGAAGTTAGCTAAGAGTTCTCTTTGGGTTGTTTGATTTCTTTGTTTGTTTTTCTTGGGTTTTCTTTGCTTTGTGAGGTTTTTTTTTGTTAGACTGTAATCATACAATCAAAATTCATACACAACCTTATGATGTACTGGGCCTCTCTGACATCTGTTGGACATCAGTGACTGTTTAAGTTGTTCACATGTGTGTGCTTAACATGGCCTATGAAACTGTTGGCTGCAGCAGTTTTTCGTCAGTTAAGACAGGTTAGAAAACTGAACACAGTAACAAAAAGAAAGCAAAGAAAAAATTCTAGAAATTAAGACATTTTCACTGTTCATTATTTCTAGAAACAGAATTTTAGAATTGATTAATGAAATAATTGAAAAAAGTTTTAAAAATCAAAATACTGTCAGGGAAATAAAATTTGATTAAAATCTCTCAGTGAACTATTTTTTTATAATGGGAGAAAATCATGCAGAAGAATAGAGGCAACCCTTCTAAATTTGTCTTATTTTGAAATGAATAGATCATCAACATAATTCTTGTCAAATAAGCAGCGTCTGAATATTTCAGTTTTAGAAAAGCTTAACCTTTGTCGGTACTATAACACTTGCTGAATCCAGTTACCTGTTTGGGATTATTTTATTTTCCTTTCTTTTTCTCTGACAAAGGATACAAGTTAATTTCTGACTTTCCTGTGTTAGGACAGAATGACATTATAAACAACTAGAGAATGATATGCATTGTTAGTTTTCAGTTTTTTCTTATTAATTTTTAGTTTTAATTTTATGTCAGATGCAGGTAATTTGATGTTTATTTTTGTGTATTGCTCAAATGTGCCGTCATCAGAATTGGTATTATTTTCCTTGTCTTTATTCATTAGTGTGCTGGTCCCTCACTGAATCCACTATTTTTCCATTTACTAAGACATAAAAAATATTTTCATTAAAAGAAAACTAAGTGGGTGGAAGGGGAACACCAATTTGGCAGCACTTGACAGCAAGTGGCAGTGATTCAACTACAGTAGTTACCAGTGAATTGATGTGTGATTTTCTCCTAAAGACAAACGAAGACATCAGGATGATAAATTCTTTATCCCCTAATTAAAAATACCAGAAGTACTGTTCTAATGAATGCAAAAGTGTTGCTGTTAATTTTGTATTTGTCAGTATGTCCACATATTTTTTAATCATACCAGTAGAACAAGAAAATGCAGAAAACCAGAGATTTTTAAATGTAATCAACTTCATTCTTTAAGGCACGTAATAAAAAAAAAAAATATATGAGTAATATTTCTACCCGTAAGTCTGGAGTAAAACTTTTTTTCTCCAATAGGACTGGAGAATGCAGGACTATGGAAAATAGAAATCATCTGTGAGCTAGATACCACACATTGGTATCTATGGTATCTATGACTGACACAGGCTGAACTTTGAATATGCATGTAAACAGTGAAGTCTGAACTAAAACTAAAGTGTTGGACGATAATAGATGGTGTAGAAAACATTAGGAAACAGGAAGGAAAACACAAGCAGCACCTGTATGTTTACCTGATTATTAATTTCATAGGGGTCACAATGTTTACTTTTCCCTATGTTTAAAACATCAGTGCAGAGGCTATTAGAACATATCACTTGTATAGAACTTGCTAGAGCACAGGTTGTTACTGCAGGAGCAGATTTTTGAATGACTTGAAAAAAATTAAGATTGATGTTTTAACATAAACCTTTGTAGCTTTTCGGACTGTTTTCTCCTTTTGGGAGTTATGTGAAACTAAGCACTAAAATGTGTTCTTCATTTGAGAGGGACCACTATCTTAATTATTTTCATCCATAGGTTTTAATTCATGGAAGTAACTAAAGAAGAGCTGGAAATCTTCAGTCTTACATTTCTTTTATTATTGCCCAGAGAAGCTGTGGATGCCCCATCCCTGGAAGTGTTCAAGGCCAGGCTGGATGGGGCTTTGAGCAACCTGATCTAGTGAGAGGTGTCCCTGCCTGTGGCAGGTCCTTTCCAACACGAACCATTCTATGATTCTATGATTCTTTTCTGAATTTCGCCAGCCTGATATTTAGGTACTTACTTGTGTTTCTGGAGAGAAGTGTGAAAAATGTATGTACACGTGCTTCAGAACTATAAAAAAGGTTTGTTTCCCTTTTTTGTCCCCTTAATCCTATAGTATTTCTTATTGTATTAGAATTGCAGAGGCAGCAAGATGGCCACTGAAATAAACATACATGAAAACTTCATGCTTATTGATTAAAGAAACACAATCATGTATTTTCAAAAAGAATTTTCAGGATGCAGTGAATAATACTGTGAAAAAGCTTCTAGCGTGAGGTTTCTGTCAGATCATCAAATACTCTGTAAATCCCATCTTGCATCAGAACTAATTGCCTTGTTTTAGATCTGATTGGGATGGGAATTATATTCATCGCACTACATCATTAACAAACATTAATATATGGCATCTTCCTTCGTATCAGTGTGTTTTCAAAACTGGAACTCCCTAAAAATATTAGTATGCTTGAAAGTAACCTAGATAGTGTTTAATTAACACAATTGGTGCAGCATATGAGCAGATTAAAATTACTGTATTTTCTCATTTATACTTCTCCTGTGGCTCTCATCCATTTGCCTTTCTTGTTTCCAGGCAACCCTGGTTCATTCTGTCCCAAATGAGATGCTGGTACACGTCCTTTTCCAGTCTCTTGCTTCTCAAGAGTATTCACATTCTTATGACACCTTCTTACCTTATTTTTGTTTTCAGTTTTAACATTATCTTGGTTTTAATGGTGATGATGGGCAAATGAGAAACTAAAATAATTTATTTCATCTGTAATTAATACTGTATTCTACTAGTTATACCTTGTTAACAAAGTTTTGCTACACCACTGATTTCAAAAGTGGTATCCTAGAACGGATGGATCAAGTTTGGTAAAGTGGAATTGCTTCCTTCTCCTCTGTATAGATGATCTTTCTTGTTCAGGCTGTTCTGTAGAGCAGCAGTGAACAACTTGCATATAACACGCTGTTTTTTCAAGGCATCTCCAAGCTTCTGGCTTCATCAGCATCTATGGCACTACTCAACATCTCATAACGTACTCATGAGACGTCTCACTGCTTGACACATGAGATGGTCCTCAATATATATGGTACTACTGAACACACACAAATTCTTGTCTTGCACCTGTGGAAATTAATGTTAGGGAAAATAGCTTTTTTATTTAATCAGATAGGTTATTCTGTCCAGAACACAATAATTTACAGTTTCCTGTGTAAATTTTATAGCTAGTTCTGACTTCAGTAATTAGCACGCTACAGTTTTGCATAACCTCTGCCTTGCTTAGTCTGTTGTGTTGTATTTCAAGACCTAGGACACTGATGAATTTTAAGTAAAATTTTCAAAACTAAGTAAACAAATGTTTTCAAAAGACAAAACAGGTATTCAACCTATTAGTTGTTACGAGTATTAAATACCACACTGTTTAAGGCACAGAGTGGTGTTGATCCTTTGCTCTCTTCTTCAAGGAAAAAGTAAATAAAAATTTGTACCTTAGAAATTAACATGACCTATGAAGCTAGCTTATATATTTGCACAGAGGCAGTGGAGTAACACAGCAGCATCAAAGTATAGATTATTTCCCATTTATTGCGCCTTTTCTATTTTGAGAACATACAATAAATGTCAGAGCAAAACCAGCTACGTATTGTAACTTCATTGCTCAATCTATCGGTCACTTCCTTAATTTATGAAATGCCAGCCTCAGTTTTCAGTGATGGTTGATATTGAATCTAGACTCAAACTAGACAGACTAGTAATGAATCTGCAACAAGCAGAACTGTAACTATGTGAACAAGTTGATTTAATAAGGTTAACATCTGTCACTTTCAGCAAGTTTAGCATTAAGACCCTACATATCAAGATACTGTTGCCAGGCTCAAGATAAGTTGCTAGTGAGAAATACCAGCAGGAAATGTCAATGTCTTTGGCATCTGTTTCAAGTAAAAAAAAGCTCCCAAATGGTGTTATTTGTCTTTACTGGTGACATAATGGATATTACAGGAAGGAGTAGTATTTCTAAGGTTCTTCAGTGATCACTGGAACCGAAGAACCTCCAACATCACAAGTTCAAGCCAAGCTGTCTCGCAGTTCCTTTAGCAGAGGGTGTGCAACACCAGAATACTACTGTTTCCTTAAGGCCTCTGGGTAGCCAGAAAAAAATATGTATTTTAAAACCTGGTATATAAATTTTCCTTTCCTGTTTTCTCTGCCTATTTTCATGTTTTGTTTTGTGCAAAACCAGGAATAACTATGATCCACTGTTGGCTTGATCACTCCTGGCTCTACTCGATTTCTCCCTTGAAATAATAGAGATAGAAGACTGGAAAGGAGTCATGCAAAATAGGATCTCTAACTAGCATTTCATCTGCACTTTACTGTCTATTTTGTGTATTTTTTTTTTCAGATCATGGTAATGCTTTCCTTTGTGTCTTCACTCACAAAATCCAAGTAACTGTAACTTGCAGATGACAGTTTCTGTATAAAAGATATAGCAAAGCGTCTTCAGACGCTGCTTGTATTTTAATACTATTCACAATTTAATGAAAGTTTCAGAAAAGAGATATTACATTTCCTACAGCCTAACTACAGGAATCCTCTAACAATCGCATCATTCAGTCTGTTAAAGTCTAATGATTTGACTTAGATTTCAATTTATATCCTTTATGCAGTTTACTTCTTATTCTGCCCAACCATGGCTGGCAGGGCTCAGTTTCTTCATTTTGAAAGATGGTTTTTCCCATTTTTACCAAATCTGTCCTTGAGATTGTGGAAAGAGAACTCTCTGCATTGAGGCTTATCTCTAATTATTGTGATGTCTCACATCTTTTGGCCATTTTTTAGGTCTACTTGTTTATATATTCAGTGATGCAGGAGTGTGAGTTGGCTGGGCTGAAGGGATAATGACGTGATAATCTAATGAGAAGCTCTTTCCTATTGCTAAGCAATCTGATAGGAATTTCCCTTGCTAAATATAATCTATGGGAGTAATTAGGGAGAGATTCATAGATGAGCCAGTTCAATAGTCTGCATCTTCCTCGATGTTCTTGCGACCCACAGATACGCTTTGTAAGTCCAGTAACTGTGCTGACGGACTTGTCACACCTGACATTGGTGTGAAGGATTACACAGAGCAAAAAAGGAAAAGCCAGTCACACCCACAGGAATCTTCAACACAAAGTGATGCATTTATAGTATAGGTTAATTTCCCCAATTAATGACTTCAGTATTTATTTTTATGGATGCATTTTAATATAAAAGAAGATATTTACCTTCTAAAAGCTGAAATAGTCCCACTCTGGAAACCTTTTCCCTCCCTCCTGCAAACTCAGTGGCATATAAAACTAACAAAAAGAAATATCTTTCCTCCACAAAAAGCTGTTTTATTTCAGTCTGTAAGCCACTAATTTTAGGAACTGTTCAGAGAACATGCAAAGAAAATCTTCTGAGTTAAATTGAAGAAATAAAAAGGAAAAAAAAAATAATTAAAAGGTCCTTTGATTTAAGGACTAAGTCTCCTGGGTACAAAAGCAAATTGTATCTCATTACCACAGAAATTTATACATAAACAACCTGTGCGATTCTTAGGACACAAAACCTTTTCCAGTATATCTCACTATATCTTCTGGGAACTTATTGGGCATTATATGTACAGTAAATCTTAATATTGGAATAAATATTATCTATCAGACTCATAATATCATAAATATTATTTATCAGACTCTAAACTGTGTATACCTCATAGTATTATTAAAATCAAATTATAATTTTATTTTAGTGAAATGCTTGCCATATGCGTTTGGAGTCTTCTGCTACGTTTTTGTATAGCTTGTGTATACTGTATAAATCGTATAAATTATGCTTAAAAATCCATTTTTCTTCTATTCTATATTCCATGCAGTATATTAATCCATCATGTTAGATGTACTTTCTTTAGTTGAACTTAGGTTTGAAGTTCCTTATTACAGGATTATTGTTTTATAAACTGTGTGGGAATGGTATCTTCACTGACTGGACTCACTTGCTTCTCCCTACTATGTGAAATATTCTTCACTGGTCTTTTCAGAGGCTTTTTATAGAGATACTGCATGGCTCATCTGATACACTCAAAGTAGATTGTTTTCCTGCATTTTTTACATAATTTTATATATGTCACAGGAGACTATAGATGTGTGAAGCAATTTAAAAATATACAACTGTTCAAAGTTTTATGAGGTAGCAATGGGATTAATTTTCAAACTGAGGTATTTCTGAGTTTGTTCGTTGATTTTTGTCCTCATTTTTCCTATTTTTACTCTGCTTCTTTTCTCAGTAATGAGTTAAAAACAAAAAAAATCCTTGGTATTTCACATGCTAAAAAAAAATATTTCTTAAACAAAGCTGCATCTTGGGAGAATAGTCTATTTTCAAGCCAAAGACACTGTATACACTTTATTTGTGCTGAGGCCTGATCTGATGAAACTTCAGTGCCTTAGAGTTTCAGATACTGTCTCATAACAACTTCAAGGTACAACCAGGTGAGATTTTATCATCTGGAGGTGCCATGAAAATCAAACTGTAATTAACCTGTAGCACTTATAAGTTACACATTACCATCTAACCCTTTAATAATATAATACAATGTTAAAAATATTGCTGCTGCTTTGGTTTTTTGCCAGTTAAAATTTAAATTGGAATTGAATAAGAATGGAAGATAAATCATTATTGCAATATACCACTATATTGCGACTATAGACTTTTTTTTGTTGACTATATGACTTTTTTTTTTTTTTTCATTTCTGGTGAACATTTTGCATTTTATGAGCTGTAAAATGCATTGCAAGAATTCGCTGCATGACAAATGATGTATCAGTTGCAAACTCAGGCAGGGAGAGACCAGCGCTGCTGTTACAACATTACTTGTTATGATCAAAGGAAAAATTACTAGAATTAGACTTATTTGGTGCCTTCGACTACTATTAGTTTTGTGTACACTCTAGCCTTTGGTTAAATACATAGAAGCTACCGTGGTCTTAGGAAGTCCCTGACCTTCAAATAGCTGCCTGTATGACATCTGCTTTTTACGACTGGCAGACAGAGTACTTATCTAGGTGCACCACTCATCTTACTGCTGATGGTGAAGTAATGGAACCGCTCAGGCAGAACCGCTTTCTGTGCTGGTGCCAATATTTATGGAATATAGTCAAACAAATAACATTTAAAATTAAGTGATAATATTTAATTAAAATAAATGCTAACAGAAGACTTTACAAGTTTCTAAATTTCAGAACGGAGGTTAAACAAAGTTACATAGTGCCGTATCGATACTTTTCATATCGATCCTCACACAAAGTACTGCTTGCAAAGAATATTTCATTATAGTTAAACTGGTGCCTTAATTAGGTGATTAAACATCCTGAAAACTAATCCATGTTCAAATCATTGAAGCTGAGTTAGAACAAAGGTAGATTATAATAGATAAATAACAGGAGAGGTTAATAAAGAGGTGAAAGATGATTAAAAATAAATGAATAAAATTTCAGTGGGTGGTAAGAAAATAAATCATTGGGATTAACTGTGGAAATTAATTTAAACAAATAGAACATGCATCAGTGGAAAAATGCACCAAAAAGACACAGTAGAGCATATATATAAGAAATGGAATTGTATATCATTTTGAGTTAGAATATAGCAATAGGAAAAAAAAAAGTCTTCAGTGGAGGAAGCAATCAATCAGTGTCTCACATTGACTGACAGCAGCTGACCATGTAAACTGCCTCCTACCGAAGTTGAGACACTTAAAGTAAGACTGTAAGTGTTATATTGCTTTTTGTTAATAGCTAAAAGTGATATTTTTTTTTGCTGATGGTGGCCATTAGAAATATACAGTCTGGGGGTGTTTCATATGTGAAATTAAATACAGGGAAAGCTAGGGTAGTGACAATGGTACTAGAATAAGTTAAGCAAATTTATTTGAACTCTGATATTCCTGCTTACCTTCTGTCTCTCAAGATAAGGTAGAAACATCTGCGTCTCTGCTTCTTACTGCTTCCCTATATGGCTTAGGTCAATTGAATGTAGGAATAAATACATGAATAAGTAAAAACCAAAGTCCTTAATGCGGCATGTGAGCTGCAGCTAAGGATGACCTCACCACCCGGACACATTCACCCAACGTTGAGCTGGCAGTATAAGATCAGACACTTTGATTCTTTAACATATGGGACATGCTGGAATGCAAAAAGGTAGAAAAATAATAGCTAAAGATATGCCATTGGCAGAGAGCAGTAGTAGCAGGTCTGGGGACTTTGCTGGGTTTGCGTTCGTTGCCATCCTTAGGGCTGTTGTAAATTCCAAGGGCTCCGTAAGGTGCGTTTGGCATTTTGACACCTGACTAGCAGGGTGGATGGTAAGGCCAATTCATCCGCTGTACAAAGTTTTTTACTATTGACACATGTTGAATGTAGCTATAATATCTGGATTTTTAGTAAAAAGGCGTATTTGAGACCATATTGATCAAATGGGAAATTTTTGCAGACTTTTCCTATGGAACTTTTTCTTAAGTTGTGATTATTTTTGAAATTTGCACACAACCATACTCATTTTATTATCAAATATTACTAATCACTCCATTTTCATAGAGGTATTAGTGTTCTGTGACTATAAAACAGATTAAAACTGATATCCATGGAGAAAATTGTCAGATATAGATAGATTCTACATTATGTCCGTCTGTGATATAAAAATGAATGTTCTTGGGTTATTTTATGTATTGCCTAGCAAAAATGGCCAGTGAAAAAGAAAAATGATTACGTGTTGCATGAACAAAATCATCGTCTTTAATACTTTTTCTGCCTAAAATCAAATAATATTAATGACTCCTTAGTGTGTACCTTCAGGATGAAATCTTTTACCTTCTTTAATCATTCAGATGACAAAAAGGTCAAATAAGTGTTAATAACACAGCGATAACATAAGTGCTAAACTTAAAATTTTTAGTTCATTGGAAATACAGATTTTTTTTCTCTAAGAGGTGTGTGTACTTAGCTCCTAAACAATTCAAAACCTTATTATAATTCAAGTTTTAAAAAAATCTACAGCTTACACTCACTGTAAACATTACCCCATTGTTTGCATCCTTTATACTGTACTTTTTATTATGTACTATAATTTCTTGTAGGCATCTGTCCTATGGAATGGCAACTTTGCAGTGAAAAATGTAATTTAAATTATTCTTGTTTTTAAATAGTTTAAATACTTCTTTGTTATACATTTTTTTCTATGTACAAAAGAGGTTCCATTTACATTGATGAAAACTGGCAGGATTTTATAGAGGGTTTTCTTATTATATATTCAAAATACTACTTCTTCTAATATGTCACAGATTTGCTTGCTCAGAAACAGGCACAGCATGTGCAAAATATTCATACAGCATGCTGTCATCCTGCACTGAGTAATGTGGAAATTAATGGGACTTCTCTATAGACACAGATCTGAATGTTGGCCATTTGTGTATTTTTAGCATGTAAATTCAGAAAGTTTACCTTTGCATCTTGGATACGTTAATTAGGAATACATACCTGTGTTCAGGGGAGTCTATACTAAGTGTGATACAGCAATATGAAATTAATACCTTTCTTAGGTTTTTCATCTGTTTCCTTCTCTTTTATTTTATAATATACCTGCATAGCCAAGATATCTTGTATCATTAAAGGAGAAATGTTTTCTACAACTCTCATGGAGTCATATTTAATCTATAGATAATTTGGAAAGAAACTAAAAAATAAATGTAATAGAAGAATATGTGAAATATAAAAGAAAAGCAAATGACAGAGCATGAAAACTGACCTTAAACACGTTAATCAGCTGCTTTTGAACTTACTTCCTGATTTAATTGAGTATAATATAGACCATTAGAAGTAAGTATTCTGTATGATGTGTAAAAAATCAGCCTTGCCAACCTCATTAAAACGAATAGAAGTTTGATAGTTACTTCTGTCTTGGGCTACATTTATCCCTGACAAAGCTTCACTGGAAGCACTACAGCTTATTCTGAGAAAAAAAAAAAAAGGCAAATAAGCCTATTTTGCTACTTTATAAATGTGTTTGGGTTTGATTTTGGTTTTACCTGGAATGATTATGCAGATACTAACAGATAAGAGAAGACAGTTAGATTTTGGATGTATTTACATGACAAAATTTTGTTTGCATACCTGCAGGAAATATTGACTAACAAGAAACATTGCTGTTGAAAATTATGATTTTTTTTTCTAGGCCCTTTCTTCTTTATTCAAAAAAAACAACAAAACTGTCAGAAACTACATTTATTACTGAAATTCTTAAAATAAATTAGATTAGGTTGTTTCCCCATATCTGTCTGATAATCTAAATTATTAAAGGTATTTTCTATGTATTTAATATACCTGGAACCACACTGTGCTCCAGCGGCAGACTCAAAGAAAAGCTACATGTGTGAAGACATTTAGATTAAATTAAATTTTTAAGATATCCTTTCATACTCTGTACTTAGCTAACTGCATTCATAATAGTGTACTCTGGGGGTAAATAATGTACCAACAGAACATTACCTGATTTGGTTTTATATTTCTAATGGTTTAGGGAAAAAACCCAAAATGTCCATGTATATAATAAAACTGAAACAGAGGATCTGACAAAGAGCTTAATTAGCAATATTGAGCTGTTTTCCCACTAACCATAATAGCAGTATATTAAAATAATTTGTCTTCCTTCACATTAAAACCAGAAAATTAATATATTTGGAATAATTCCTACAAAACTTAGTTGCAGACTACCACAACAATACAAAAAAACCCAACCTGCTATGTTTGGATGACTGAAGTATAGAACAAGATACATCTTATTCAAATCTTACTACTATTTTGTTAATTTTGTCATGGACAGAATTTTGTGGCCATTTATGAAATTCCTGCTGGAGTAAAATCAGAATCATAATGGGGGTAGAAGTTCTCTGACTTCTAGGGAATAAGAAGATACTTCAAAGATTTGAGAAATTAATACTGTGCAGGAATAAGGTATAAAAGCTTGGCAGAAAGCCAAGTCTTTTCTAATGGTGCCAAAGTTTACAGATATAGCTATATATAAAAAAATGTAAGGACAAATTGGTATATAGAAGAAGCGTGGTTAAAATATCAGGAGATAGGGGTAGTGGTGAACAAATGTCTGCAGAGAAAAGTTTCGTGCTAGATATGTGGATTTTACATATCTGAATAAAGATGCATTCAACATACAGGCAGCATTCAGTTTAGCAATAGTAGGAGAGTGAACACTGAGGCAGTTCAGGGCATCTTTACTTTTTCCTTCATATATGCTATTCTTCTTCACCATCCGCGTTTGGGAAGCTGTAGAAAAAACAGCTGCATTCATATATTTAAGGAGAGAAAACATAAAGAGTTGCGGTGAACAGCTCGATGTCCAAGTGGCGAGCAGTGATGAGTGGTGTTCCTCAGGGATCGGTATTGGGACCAGTACTGTTTAACATCTTTGTTGGCGACATGGATGTTGGGACTGAGCGTACCTTGAGCAAGGCTGCTGATAGCACCAAGCTGTGTGGTGCGGTTGACACCCTGGAGGGAGGGGATGCCATCCAAAGGGACCTTGACAGGCTTGAGAGGTGGGCCTGTGTGAACCTCATGAAGTCTAACATGGCCAAGTGCAAGGTCCAGCACGTGGGTCAGGGCAATCCCAAGCACAAATACAGGCTGGGTGGAGAATGGCTTGAGAGCAGCCCTGAGGAGAGGGACTTGGGTGTGTTGGTGGATGAGAAGCTCAACATGAGCCATCAGTGTGTGCTCACAGCCCAGAAAACCATCAAAAGAAGTGTGGCCAGCAGGTCGAGGGAGGTGATTCTGCCCTTCTGCTCCGCTGTGGTGGGACGCCACCTGGAGTACTGCGTCCAGCTCTGGACCCCTCAGCACAAGAAAGACATGAACCTGTTAGAGCAGGCAAAGAGGAGGGCCATGAGGATGACCAGATTGCTGAAGCACCTCTCCTGCGAAGATAGGTTGAGAGAGCGGAGGTTGTTCAGCTTAGAGAAGAGAAGGCTTCAGAGAGACTCTGTAGCAGCTTTCCAGTATCTGAAGGGGGCCTACAAGAAAACTGGAGAGGGACTTTTTACAAGGGCATGTAGTGATAGGTCGAGGCATAATGGCTTTAAACTGGAAGAGGGTTGATTTAGATTAGATATTAGGAAGAAATTGTTTACTGCGAGGGTGGTTAGACACTGGAACAGGTGGCCTAAGAAGTTATTGAGGCCCCATCCCTGGAAGTGTTCAAGGCCAGGCTGGATGGGGCTTTGAGCAGCCTGGTCTAGTGGGAGGTGTCCCCTGGCCAGGTCAGGGGAGGTTGGAACTAGAGGATCTTTAAGGTCCCTTCCAACCCAAACCATTCTATGATTCTATAAATCAGAATACAAGAATATCACGTGCAGTTAACATTCTATGTTATCATTAACATACATCTTCCTCTATGAAATCTTTATCAAAATGTACATTTGCATTTATGTAGACTCTCTTTTTTTAGCAGAGTGGTAACAAAACCAATTAATTATGCTATTTCTTTACCATCTAAAGTGGGTGATTTGGTGTTTTGGTATCTGTCCAGTTCTTTCCTGTTTGCCTTGTACTATGTTTCTTCAGTGTTGTATATTTTTGGGGAATTTGGATTTTAATAATGGAGTCTCAGGATTGCATGCTTTTCACTGTATTTGGTGTATGCGGTTTTGTCTTTCATTTGAGTGAGGAAACATTTGTAGATTTGATGAATCAGTTACCCAGTTTTGGTGATACACATGGGCTACTTTCAGAAATATGATGCCTTTAAACCTTTGAAAGACTAAACATGTGTCATGTCTTTAAAGTTTCTGGCATGGTATCATCTCAAGGTTACCTTCCTTTTTTACCACCTTTTGTGGTCTTCTTTCCATCACTGCTGGTCAGAGTAGTTGTATAGATTTGTGACTCAATGTTTGATTGACATAAAATATAGTATATATAACACATATATAACAAATATATAACACATACGAGAGAAATGCTCAGCTAAAGGATCAATTGTCTTACATTTCCCTGTGGTTTTTCCTGCTTTCTTTGTTGCAATCTTAATGATACCAGTTTCCAATGCAGCTTTGCCTTTTGATTGGCACTGACATACAGATTTTGCTGCTGGTGGGCTATGCAATAAAGGTGTGAAAAACACTGTTTGATCAACAGATATTATATTGTCTTGATTATTATTATGATTGTCTTGATATGTTTGTGATTTTGGCTTATATATATAATTATTAGCTTATAATCAGTTAAATATTTTTGTACACTTGTTTTCAGTCAATATAGACTCAATAACTCCCAAGTAACTACATACTAAAACAGAACTGAAAAGTATCACTGAGATTCAACATTTCCTTATCATGCAGCCTGGGAACTTTACTGAGCAATGCTGAGAGACAACAGATTTCACAGGCTGCAAGACAGAAGGAGGAAGGAAAGGAGAGAGGGAAAAGGCTTGCTCTGCTTTAGGAAGAGGCGTGATGAAAAATATCTGTAGAATTTAGATGGGAGTGACAGAAAAACAATCAGTGTGGAACAAATTTGGTGTAAACTGTGACATCAGTCATTATTTTTAGAGGGAACTGAACGTCAAATGAAACTGCACCTATTTGTATGAGGCTTTTAGTATCTGACAACTGCAGCCTGAGTCCTGTCTACAAGTGATTACACTTGATAATACAAAGTCGAGAAAAAATGAGTTTGTGGGAAATAAAATAAAAAATATGTAGGCACTTAGGAGGACCAGAAAGATTCAGACATATAATTAGAGGGGTTTTTTGGTTTTGATGGCAATATGGAAGACTTTTTTTAACTGGGATTTTTACTCTTTCTCCTGATGGCAGGCAGCGTGGAACTGAAACAAGATAGATGCAACCTTTCCTCATGCCATACAACAGCCTATCTCAGAAACTGGCTCTTAACAGAATAGTGATAAAATTATTACAACATATTTCTATACAGCCATAATGTTGATATGAGGATGGTTGATCTCCTTTTCTTGACGAAATTGCACAGACTGAAGTTATAAGGGTCACAAAGATGCTGAAATTCTTCATGGCGTTCTCCAGTGTGATCCTGTGGTTGTAGGCAACCGTTGCTTAAATCGTAGCAATCTCAGTGTTGTTCTAGAACAACAATGTAGTTTGATTTGTGATGTAAAAAGTCTTTTTTTTTTTTTCCTTTTTCTTTTTACTTTGATGTCTGTTAGCTCTGTATTTTCATTGTTCTTTTTCTCTGTTTGGTCTTTGCTTGTTCAGACACTTAATAGCTGCTCACCAATTTTCTAGTATTCTAGGTCATGCGTGTGCAACAGAGAACATGCGGTTTTCCAGAGAGACCTTTCTGTACCACAATGACTATGACACGTCATAGTGAGGTGACAGAGGTGTTACATTTGGACTGGTTTCCTGTATGAAGCCTGCTGTGGGCACTTCCTTTACTTCAGACATGGCTATGTTTTTGTAAGGCAAGTAGAACTGCCTCTGATGATTTTCAATATTGATTGAAGATTGTTTTTTTTCAAGTGCTTCAATTCCCTTCAGCCTCTCATCAGAAGCCGATAGGCAAGTGGTCCAGAACATGTTTTGTAAGCGTATCACTATATTCTGTTTTTCTGTCAATTTGAAAGGCTTGCTTTTTCCTTTAGTTG
The DNA here is from genome assembly GCF_964199755.1 of Larus michahellis. NCBI lineage: Eukaryota > Metazoa > Chordata > Aves > Charadriiformes > Laridae > Larus > Larus michahellis. Next base: position 107,353,629 of record NC_133898.1, read on the forward strand.
TCATATTTTCATGCAGAAGGCTGCTTCTGTTTAGTTTTACTTTTTTATCTCTTTTTCTCTCTTTCAGTATAAATAATACCTGTTAGCTAAGCATGTACTTCTTTGTGGCCATCTGGTCGCAGAAAGCAACCTGATATACAGCCATTCTTACTGTCTTCTCTGTATTTTCAGATTCCTGATTTCATAAAGAAGGGATCTCCTTTACACCATATTCAGTGTTTAAGTATAGAAAGAAAGAGTCAAAATTCTCCAATATCCAGCCATTACGTCTTCCTTCACATATGTTGATAACACATCAAACATGCTTGAAAATAGAATTAGCTCATGATTGTGCACCAGAACTATTAAGGTACCGAAAATTGGGAAGGTATTTAGTGTAACAAAGTGGCTTTTTAGCTGGATTATAAAATAAGAGATTGATTTTCTTCTGTCTTTGCACATTTAAACCTTAAATGTACCCAGAATTCAAATGGTTAGTAATAAAGACTGTAGATGTTATGTCTGCTTAAAATGCTTTACATATCTGTTTATAAACTTATAAATCCTAGACAAATTTAATTTTCTCTGTTAAAAATATATCTATATACATTTCTGCTTATATAAACATATAATTATTATGTTTTTCATATCATCAGGCAAAGTTGGCAGGGAGTAGTAACAGGAAAGTTATCAAGTCTTTGTTTCAGTTTAGGAAAAGTGTACCCTTGTTTGTGAGAGTTATGTGCACGCACTGACTGACAGATTGCATCCTTATTTCCCATTAATTCACATTAATTCCAACTCTCACTGAGTTGGAGGAAGTACAAATCCCTGAAGCACTTTGTCTCCCAGGAGGAGTACTGATTCCTGCAGCTGGTCAGCTCTGGCAGTCTGGAGAGGCAGAAGGTAGGCTGGGTCTCCAAGGAGGTCATTCTGTCTCTCAAAGAATTTGCAAGTGGACTCACAGCATAGAAAAAAGCATTACAGCCAAGTCTGGATTCAGTTATCACAAGCTTCTGGTGCAGCCTTGGGCAAGTCATTCAGCCTCTGTCTTCTTCAAACATGATCTGTAATAGAAGAGTATCTGAGCCTTCCTTACATATTTTTGGTTGTTACTGAAACACTTTGATGTACTTGGTATCTGTGAGTCTATTGTATATTATGGTGAATTTTCCTTTGGAAAGGTAGATAGGTAATCCTCCCAAAAGTAACCTTTAAAATAATATGTCCCAATCCTTCACTAACAAGATACTGATTACAGCCAGAATACCGACCCTCTGGTCCATACTGACTTTTAATCCATTCTGATCTACCACTGCATGCTAAGAGCTGATTTCATGAAAGTCAAAGAAAGTTCAGTATTACAGGGAAGATGACAGCTTTTGCCTAATCAAACAAAAAGTTCTGATGAAATCTTTTGTTTAAAATGTCAGAATCATAATTCATAGAAATGTGATTTTTAAAGCTTGATAACAAAAAACTTACTGATAATGTCGCATATGAATAATACCACAGTAATCAGTGTGACTACTTATTTTTTAATAAGAGCTTCCTTTTAGTACTTTGCGAGAGATTATGATATGTATTCATCCTTGACAGGATATCATCCTGCCTTCTGACTACTTCTCCACCTCCAGCCTTTCCTAGGTCCTCACCCTTACTGCTTCTGCGTGTCTTTACCCCTCAGTGCCTGCCCGTCATCCCCAGTGACGGCATAAGGTTTGTCAGTAGAAGCTTTGGTTTGGTGAACATAGTGAAGTCCCTCGTTTGAGAACTTCACCCTTACAGCTCAGCAAGTACATCAGGTAGATAGAAATATTCGCTTTTTAGTATCATTCCACCTGCTAACCGCAGTGCCCCTCCCTCAAAACAGATAACAATAATATTATAGAATTGTATAGCACTACTCTTTCGCAGTACGTTTAGCACTGTGAGATTGGAATTAAAGTACGCATTTGAGTGAGATTTGAGGAAGGAGATACAACTATCTGTTTGTATTCTGGAGGGCAGTATACTGTAAACGGATAGCGTGCGTTTAGGTGTGGCTGATGATTTTAGATTTTTGTTCTGTAGATCGGATAGAAAATTCAGCTGATCAACCCTAATTGTAAGTTAATGGTTTCAGACTAGAACCAACTGTATTTAAGATCAAGTGTAAAGGATGCATTTTAAATAAAAATACCACGTCAATTAAGAAGCTTTTACAGATATTACATTTGAACAGCTCTGACAAATGCAGTAACAAAGAGAATATCTGCTTAAATAGCCTTGTAAAATGGAAGAAACCCTTTTTTTTTGATAGATGTTTGTTAAGTATTATCAATTTCACGGAAGACAGTCTTACATTAACTTTGATCAAAAACATAAACCACATGAACATGATACTTTGCTTTTTACCCAGTGCATTGAAGAAGAGTTGAGAATAGCGTAGAGAATTTAGAATAGGTTTTTCAAATTCTAAAGTAAGTAGAGATTTGTAATTTGAAGGAAATACATTTATGAGGCATCAAACATGCATAATTTAATTCAGCTAGGTGTATACGTACACACGTGTGCATGTTTGAACAGGAATCTTGAATAGAAATTAATATGTGTCCTTAGTGATGTCCTGAACAGTTTCTGTGGTATATGATGAAAGGCTGTGGTAAAGCACACCAAAGCAAGCATTGTCATGCAATTCATGGGGGGACAATAACAAAACATTCATCTATCATTTATTCTTAAAGATTTGCTTTGTGGATATGTGATTCTTCACTTACTGAATAAGTAAGTAACCAGTTTTGGTTAACATGTTGCTATTGCTTCCTCAGACTTCCACTAACCTTAAAGGAAATGTCTCCATGAGAAGTAGCTGCTGATCAAAGAGTACTTGTATGGACATTTCCAGCTCATAAAACGCCTTTGCTAAAACTGAATTTTCTGAAGCCATTACCTGCCAACTGTAATTTCAAGTAGATGAGAAAGGGTTTCCTTCTAACAATTATGCAATGTCACTTAAAGATTATTTGTTTGTGGGGAAATTGGAAAATATTTTGTAGTTCATGTCTACTTACCCAATATTTCACTTCTCTCCTCAAGGTTCATAGGAGCATACCAAAGAGGGAAATAAGTCCTCGGTAATCCTAGAATTAAAAACCACATCTTGTGCAGTTCAGGTTATCATTAACATTTATTGTCTGAAGAAGTGACGGTACAGTCTACTTCTGCACCTACATGACATTGTCCCTTCCCACAAGTTATGATACGTAAATTTAAAGCTATATAGTTCTTAGGGTTTGATTTGTTCTTTGTTTCCCTACTTCAGTTGTCATTATTTCTCCAAGCAGAACTCTTGAAAAGGCTGCGGTAAAACATGGAAAAAGTTCAGAGAGAGTTTTTGTAGTTTTCCCACTTACAGTCACTGACAATTTATTAGTCATTCATGCATAAAGTCAGCTGAGAAATTTGTAATTTCAATTCCCAATTTTCATACATTTATGTTAGATACCAGTTCTCTTGCATACAAGGGTGTTAACAGAAAGAAAAATCTAGCTAAAACCCATAAAGATATCTAAAATATAGTGACCTGCGAGGCTGCAGGGTTTCTATTGGCACTTACTCATCTCTTTTACCTAGAATCCTCTGGCAATGTTGGACATATATAGAGCCGTGTTACAGGCTTATTCTCTTCCTTCAAAGGATGAAGGTAGTTTTGTTTTCTCTATCCTACATGCTGCCTACTGTCTGAGCTTTTACTCTGTAAATGGGTGTACTGGGTCTGGCTGGGATGGAGTTAATTTTCTTCATAGCAGTTCATACGGTGCTGTGTTTTAGCTCTTCCTGAACGGTGTGCACAGCATCAAGGCCATCTCTGTTTTCTGACTCTGTCCCTCAGTGGGAAGGAACACAACCAGACAGATGACCTGAACTAACTGAAGAGATATTCCATACCATACAATGTCATGCTCAGCAATAAAATGGAGCGGAGCAGGACTTAGGGAGGTTAGCCACCTTCTACTCAGAGACGGGCTGGGCATCGATCTGCCTGTGGGAGGTGATGAGTGATTGCCTTCGCATCACTTGTTTTGTTTTTTTGCTCTCTTCTTCCACTGTTCGTTCATTTATTAAACAATGTGTATCTTGATCCCTGAGTTTTCTTGCTTTTACTCTTCCTTTCCTCTTCCCCCGTCCCACCGGGAGTGGGGGAAGTGAATGAGCAGCTGTGTCAAGCTTAGTTGCCTGCTGGGAGTTAACCCACTGCAATGGGAAATCCAGATTCTGTTTCTTTATCTGCTTAAGGATATCAAAATTTAAACTTCTAACTTCCCAGGAACTTGATTTTATGGCCTCTCTGTGGCCATTCAAAGCGGAGACACATTCTTCTCCTGCTGAACCTTTGCCACTGTGCAGTGTTCCAATTTCAGAAGGCGATAAAGGGGGCAAGAAAGAAGAAACGCAACTTTAGGTTGTATTTTATAATTATAACATTCACATGAGGACACAGAAACTGAGGTTTCCAATCCCTGCTCATAGGACTTACTAATTATATATTAAACCTTCAGTGGATGAATCAAAAAATCCTTGAGGTAGGAACTAGAACCTACACCTGGATACCCTAATTATTAGATCACAGATCTGTGTTCTTCCCAACACACCTTTAAGTCCTTTACATGTCCTTAGTCCTTAACTCACTTTCCATTAGAGACTGTAGACTGTTGCAGCTGCTGGTGTTTACTGCAATCTTACGCTAAATGTAGGTTTGACCAACATGCAATTAATAGAAATGATAAGTGGTGGCAACCCAATCCCTAGTGTGGCGTGTTCTTAGAGTAACTATTAAATCAGACCTGTCAAGGGACATAGGAGGAGGAATACTTAATTTCTGTTTCCTAATTAGATTTAGCGTTTCTGTTTAAGCCTGTCCTGTGCCTAACCAGAACATAAACTCCAAGTATACAAACAATGCGTGTGTGCAGGCATGCATGTATAAAAGCCAGTGGAGTATACCACAGTGGAGAGCGCAGTATCTTGTGGAACAAGAACTGTGTGGGTTATTCCTTATCAAGATGATACTAACAAAAACTATTAAGCTGGTGTGCATTGGAAAATGGAAAAAAACAAATGAACAAACAAGTCATAAGCTTATAGAAGACGGTAACTTTCTCCTATGCGTTGACTCTTGTGCTTAGCCTGACCTGCCATAGGTCCAGGTCTGCGTTTTTGGGAATAGCTGGGGAAATCACCATTTAGGGCAACCACACAGTGCAAAATGCTTTGCTTCAGCGTGTTGTAGTGCTGGGCCTTGTCTTAGCATAACCACTTTCTGTGCTTACTACAAGAATAAAACAATACTCAGGAAAATACTACCAAGATTTATAAAGTTCTGGGGAGGACTTACCTCAGTAGTCCCCAAGGTAAAATACACTTTTTCTTCACCATAAAAGTGATTCCAGTGGTGACTTCTGTGGTAACTGCTGTGAAATAGTCACTTTGTCCTACAGCATGCATTGCTACAAAAAGTTATCAAATGATGGTGGGACTTCCATGAGTTTATGAGTCAATCCTTAAAGTCTGTTATATGCTGAGGTTCTTAAACTGCAAAGGAACATAGCTGTACTTAGCAGAGTGAATACTTAAAATTAATCAGGACTTGAGTTTTGCCTCATATAGCTATTCTTAAAAATGGTTAAAAACAAAAATTCTGAAAAATCTGCTTTAGCAATATTTGTTATGCAAGAATATAACATATAGAAATTATGTTTAGTACTTGAGTAGTTATTTTTTCTAAAAGTCCTCCTATCTGCAAGTTTTTCATGTTTAATCCCAAACATTTTTAAAAATTAAATTAAATAGCTCTTTGTATTAGTTGCATATAAGAAATTTCATTGTCAGTTTTTCAGTCTTATTTCTTCATTTGAAGATTCCCCTTTAGCCATCATGAACTAACTCTCTGAATAGCACATAAAAAATTTCAAACTCAGATGAACAGACCTGCAATGCAGAATTAGAACACTGAAAATCAAATTCTTTAAAATAAATGTAAAAAAAAAAAAAAGCATTGTAAGAGAGACTTTTTTTTAACCCTGCTCTTGTTTAAAAATATTTTACTAGATTTTAACATGTGTGCAACTACAGTTATAAATGAATTTTGGCCATTATTAATGATAGGGTTGGCCAAACACGGCAGCTCAATAGGTGCAAGATGGCTGCAGCTCCTGGGTGCGGCCAGCAGTGAGGTACAGCATTCACTCCCGTCCATCATGCAGGCACTCGTACACAGGGTGCGCGCGTGCAGCTGGCCACACAGATCAACGCAGGCAGAAAACTCTCGGTGGAAATCACACGCACGCTGAACAGAGAGTCCCTCTTTGCCCAGGAGGGTAGGAATGGAGTTAATGAGACAGGTCAGACTACACTGGTGAGGCGCGGGGCATGGCCAGGCGTCCTGGTTTGGGGTGGAGCAGAACCAACTTTCTGTTCGGGGAGAGGCTCTTGGGCACACTCGTTGCTGTGGCAGCCAGGGTCACTGACTCTTGTGTCTACCCCATAGAGGGGCTGCACCTGTAGGGAGGAGTAGACAGGACAGGTGACCCAAACTGACAAATCGGGTGTTCCATCCCATCTGCCATCCTCAGTACAAAAGCTGAGGGATCAAAGGGGTTAGGCTGGCTCTTCTCCAGTGGCTCTCTTTCTTCAGTGACTGATGTTATTCTTCAGTGACTGACATCTGAGGAGGACCTCATCAGCCTTTTGATCCTGGTCATTGTGTCCCAGTTCCCATTTGTCACTGAGTCCTGTCTGGAACTTTCCCAGTACCTGCCAGTGACATCTCCCTGGGAGCTTGATACAGTTTTGTATATATTTATTTATATTGTATCTTTTTTATTATTTCCCTTTTTATATTATAATTACTATTTCATTAACTCATTAATCTCTCTCTCTCTTCCTCCTTTCGTTGGAACGAGAGGTGGGGGAGAGCATCTGTTGTCTTGTCATTGGCCAACCCGTCCCAAACCATGACACCAGGCAAGTGTAATGACTAGGGACCGTTTTATTCCCTTACTCCTCTCTCTCCTAATGCTCGGTCTTCCACAAACTGTCTTGATCCTTCCCTTTTCCCCACCTTTAATCCTTCTTCAAACCTCCCATAATCAGCCTAGCACAGGCCCCAAATGCTCTTCCCCTGCACCCCCATGATGAGCCCAGTACCCCGGGCAGGGACCCCCGCTCTGTCTGTACAGTGTGACCAGAGAGCTGCCCCCCCTGACTCCTGGTGTGGGGTGTCCCCTGGCTCCCAGGACTGAGGTTCCTCTGACAAAACCCCATAGGGGCCTGGGGTCATTGCTCCTCACCAGGTCCTTGTGTTTGTGGTGATTACCTCTTAATTATATGACCCAGCAAGTAATAGGAGAGGAAGCTTCAGAATAATTAAATATGATGATGATTGTCCACCTGAAAACAAGTCCAACAAGACTAATAAACCACAGGTGCCTTTAATCAAGGTTGTTTCAAGTCTGAAACTGGTTTGCTGTTTGCTGCTGACTTACCTAATAGCTAGCTTGTCCTAGTTGGAAATTAATTTATTTTGCGAGCTTTAGAATACCACCTCTAGGCACTTTACACCACTTTGAAAAACAAAGCCGGCTTTAAAATCCCATGTGTTGACAAATGATTAAAAATAAGCCCATGAGAGTTTGTACTTAAGTACTGGGTACTGTTGTCTGAACTTTGGGATGGTATATTCGATGTAGGAAAACTTCTCCTTATTCTTGTTATTAGTCAAGAAAGTCATTTGTACACTTGGAAACATCAGACCAAGATCAATGTACTTCTTTTCTCTCAATTACCGTCTTTTGTTAGTAATAGCACCGAACATTTATTTCAGGGACAGCAATAAATATTTATTTTCTCGTAAATAGTGCAAGTCTGGCAACAAATCAATGTGGGAATGTAGGAAATAATATAACTAAGCCTGTTATATAACTACAGTTATTGCTTGTCCTTGAAATATGTAAAAACTCTTCCCCATTCCCTCTTAAAAAATGTTATTTCTTGGTAGGATTTTTCATTTCTATGTAAAATGTATAGGTTATTTTGTATTAAAGAATGTTACTTATTTTTAAGTATTAATTATATGCGTGTGTATGGTTTCCCTCTTAAACACTACATTTTAAGTACAAAGAGAACAAAAAAAAGTAATAAAAGTTCATATGTGACTTTTTAAAAAGATCTGTATAATGTTTGCCTAATGTAATGCTACTTTTGAAAACAGGTATTCTAAAGTTGTAAATGCACATAAACCCTTTTTGTCCCAGCAATTAGAGGACTTATAAAGCTGTGTTGCCAGGTTTCTGAGGTCATAAAATGCAACCGTAGGTAGAAGTTTTCTAAATTTGTCACTTAGACTCAGCTGGTGCTGCTTTACTTTTGTGTTGTAAATTCCTTATAAGGACAGATACGATGAACTTAAGGTAGCTGCTCTTTCCTAGGAGAAGCACAGACTAGGAGTTTTGTAGACCCACATGGACAAAAGCTTTGTCCTAGAAAAACAGTGATCGTGGCATTTTGTCTTCACATTTGTGTGTCATTGTACAGGTTCAGAATCATTGATATTATGGCCAGAAACATAAACTTGTTTAGGTGAGCATTGTAGGTGGTGGGTAGGATTCTGGAGACAAGGCGGACAGGGGCCTCTGTTGGTGACTGGTGATCAGGTCCTAATTTCCTAGGTGCTTTTTTGCATCTCTGTATGACCCTGTGTGTAATCTTAGGGGTGTAAGTTCATTTGTAAATCTGATTGCACAGGTATGGTCATTATGGTTTTATTAAGATATAAATATATCTTTTATTAAATTAAATTAAATTATGGAATTTAAGTTGTTGAACATTGACCTCTAAAGTCACTGTTAGTCTACCTGTGTGACTATCCCTGTGCTCCTGAGACGCACTGACATGTTTGTTGGCTAAAGCAGATAGAGGTAGCTTCTCTTCATTATAAGAAAGAGAAGCAGTGGGAAGGGATTTATCGGTAATTTTTTTTTAATTTTTTGACCCATTTCCAGCTGAAGGATTTGAATTTGGTGATACCCGAGACATCCTTAAAAAAAAAGTTGTTTGACAAGCTTGTGGGAGAAGGCAGGATGTAAAGGGATTGAGAAGAGTAAATGGGGGTCTCTGACATACTGAGTTATTTGTGAAACCGATTCATTTGAGGTATTTTTGTGAGAAGGACACTTCAGGTGTGATTCATCTGACTAAACATAGACAGCTGAAGTGTAGGAAAGGTCTACATCTGAGGTAATCGCTTTAGGTTTCCTTTATAGGTAATAAAAAGAAACTGAAAATGCCTGGTTGTGATTCACATTCCCTAATGTAGGGAATAGCTAAATAGGTCACATGAATCATAAACTAAAATATCCCGATCTCCATCGACTGTAAAAGTATTTTGAGATTACTAACTCACGTACTTGACACTACACTTACACTGTGGCCATTCTCAGTTCATTGAGACAGAGACATCTAAAAATATACATGAAGTAGTTCTGTTTATTTATTAAGAAATAATTTCACTGAAAATAGGGCAGCTGACATGTGAGAATCTCACACAGTTAAAACCCCAGACCCAGGTGAGACAAATATTTGTATATAAGCATTTATTCCTTTTACTTATGAATTTAGTACTCTCTGCTAGGGAGTGGGTGGTAGATGCCAGCGCCGTCAGGCTGGAAAGGGCACCGAGGCGGTGAGACCCCGATACTCGATCTGTCCTCCGGGGCGCTGTCTAGCCAGGGAAAACATGCCGCTCCTCCCTTTCTCTCCGCCTTCCCTCCTCCTCAGCACAGAAGTAGACGTACCTTTGTGACATGCACAGAGCAGCGGATTTGGTTTATTGCTCTGATTCTGGTTGGAGTGGTCAAGCACAAGGCTGCTGGGCAGTTACCCCCCCAGCACTGAGTGCACACCTTATTGTCTCTTTTCCTGTTTCTTAACCCACCTTTTTCCTCTCTTTATACCTCCCTTTCTCCGCCCCAGTCTCCTTTAATGTAAACAACCTGATAATTAATACTTTTTCCCCACTGGTCACGGTTTTGTTATATCCATGTTCATGTTTGATATTTTGATACTATGAGGGGGGTAATCTTGGCTTTACATGGTACTGCTGATGTGGTTGCCTAAATACTGCTGGCTCTGGAAGATCATACTTTGAAATAGGCCTCAGTTCTGCCCTCAGGTGTCTGTGAAGTCCAGCTGCTTCACCCATAACTTTCCCTTAACGACCTGTGAAATTCAGCCATCTGTTGCAGTCTGAGCCTTAACTTCGGTCAGCTTCTCACATCGCTGTCTGTCACATCCATCAATTGTTTTATATCAAGTCCTTTAGTTTCTCATGTCCTGTTCAGCTAGCTCAGCCTTGGGCCAGAGCCTCATTAGTCATTTACCCGCAGTCCTAATATTTTCAAAGGGTTGTTACTGAAAACACACCAGTAAAGGACAGAGGGGATGATAGGCTTTAGGTACAGGGTTTTTTTTTCATCTTCCACTGAAACCTCTCTGTAATGGATATTGTTGGAATTTGTCTGTTTGAAGCCTTGCTTTCTGATAAGGATAAACCAAAAATCACAGCAGTCCTGATGTTCTGCCGTATGTACATTTCTGTTGATATTGTCATTTTTAACTTCTCTAAAATTCTTTTTTAATTAAAGATTGGTCTAGTGTCTTTTTAATTTAATCAACAGGAAAGGTTATAAAGTTTATGGTTTAATGCTCTCCAGTGTATCTCAGGTTTTAAGAAAACCTTTACTCCCCAAAGTGTGTGCGTGTGGAGGGGAGTGGGTGTGTGCTCTACTGCACAGTCTCCAAATTTATATGTAGGCATAGACAGATTCGCCCCCTGTGATGTAAGATCCTCTCTTGCCATCATGACTTCTGGATTTGAAAACATTTTATGAAGCAGTTTTAAGACCATCAGTGCCCTAGTTATGTGCATGAAGTACCAGTGTTGGCGTTAATGCTTTGCTGAAAACATTTGATCTTAATCTTTATTCTGAAAATTCATTAGACTTAAATACTAATTTGAATGTGTTATCAATGGAAATGGGTTCCTTGTGTGAACTGGACTAGGAGATAACACAACAACATAGTTGCTTCTATTTTTCTCTTTTTCAAATATATTCCATCTGGAATGCCGTGACCTTTTAAAATAACAAAGTAGTCGCAAATAAGAATTATTCTGTTACGTTATGCTTTCTCAAGGGACATTTTGGTATGTTTGCTACACAAGTAGTGGGCAGTTGTTGCATAGGTAGGGATTAATAGAGGAAAACAGAATTATCAGGTGGAAGGAAAGCCATGTGTTTATTTGGAAGAAGGTTTGAAAAAATTTGGAGGAGACAAAAATTGAAATACAGGGAGTTGAAAGGCTGAATAAGTCCTTGAAAACGAGCATAAGAAATTTTTCATTAATGTGTTCAATATATATGGAGAAAATCCATGACTGTTTCTGATACCTGTAAAAAAAAAAACAAAAACAAAACATAGAGATAAGACCAGGTCTTTGTAATTTTAAGATTGTTTTCATATTTATGCTCAAATATAACCTATTCCAATAGTGAAAGAGTGTGTTTATGTAAAAACCTCATAGTTCTCCAGCAAGGTATTTATGCACAGGCATGGCAAAGCTACTCTGACAGCTTTGTTGAGGGAAATATGTATTTCATCTGTGTTGTTCATTATCTCGCTACATGTCAGAAAGCCCGTGTAACTTTTACCTGTCATTAAAAGTATGGGCACTTCCTCTCCGGCTTCCTGTGGCATCATTTCCTAAGCGGTCCTACCCATCTTCTGGAGGGATACACATTTTTGGCCACCCTGATGAACTTAGTAGCTGAAATACTTCATTCTGATGTAGCTAGAAGGATGCCTTCTGAACTTCTCAGCTATCACAACACCCTGATATCACAACACAGGTTTATTGTCCTTGTCACAGAGAAAGAACTGAGCATTCTCTTCATCCTTTACTAAAACACATTAGGACGTAGACTGCTTTGCAGACACCTCTGCTCAGTCCACTGGGGAAGAAGTGAGCCTCCATTGCTGTCAGTTAGCCATGCAGGGATTTTTAAAGTTTTTATCAGAGCTTTGCCTTGTGTTAGAGTAATGTTAACAGCATTTCCATGTAAGTTTATTAAATAAGAGAACCCAATGAAAAAATCATAATCAAAATAAGCATAGACTAATGTTTTTCAAGGAACAGATCCTGTCATTGTTTCACTAATACATCCCATATGGAAATTCCTTTAAATATCCTTGCACTATGCTTACAGTATAAATGAGGTGGCAGAATTCAACTCCTCATCTTTTATTCTTAAGCAATATAAAAGCATATGTGAAGCTATTTTTCCATATCAGAAGTATTGTCAATGATTGGACAAAAGCACAAGATTTTTTTCTGAATATAAAAGCCAGTGATTTTGTGTGCTGTCTGTTCTTTTTAGTTAACTTCTATTTTTCAAATCATATAGTATTGCTTTCAAAAATATGAAAAAGCCCTATTGTCCCTGACATTTTTAATTTCTTACTATTTCCATTCTTCTTAGTTATTCTTGAGATTTATAAATTGTCTTTAAGTTGTATTGAAAGCTGGTATGTTTAAATTAGAATGCCAGAAAATATTTGTCAATATACTTTTGGGCTGAATAGTCTTCAACTTGGGTTATCCATAAATAAAGGAAGTAAAAATAGTCACTGAGGACTCATGGTGTTTGGAGGAGGGGGGGGAATTTGTGGCATTTTGGAGAAGAAACTAATTCGGTAATGGACAGTGTGCTGCCTTGCTGCCTCTTTTGCTCTTTGAGGAATCCCAGAGGACACTGAATCAATTTCAGAAGCTTTTGAGCAGTTGTAACGGGCATAAATGGGATATGAAGAAACCTCTGCAATTCTGCAACCTTCAGCTCTGAAAAGCTGTAAGAACATGAAAATTCCTTACGCTGATTCAGAGCAAGAGTCTTGTTTATCCCACTAGGTATGAATGGATGCCTAGGAAAGAGTAGGAAAAGGCAAAAATATGTGAACGATGCGCCCTGTAGTCTCTCAGCCCCTGTCTGGTTTTAGCTGAAGAATTTTATGGAGCTTAATATGGTTTATATTTAGTTTACAGGTATTTTATAATCTTCAGTTTATCCTTTTCAGAAGTGCTTGTGAAGGCTCTGCTTAAACACGGTAATGTTTTGTATCCACCACATTCCAGGGGATACATTCCAAGACAGGGATTCCGTAGGTCTGCCTCTCATGATCCAAAGTCATACAATTTGGCATCATTGAATTAAGCTCATGTTCTCCTGACTACTGTACTAACAAAAGTAACAAAATTGATGTTTTCTGCATTCAATTCACTCAGGTTTTATGCATTGTGTAGAATAAAAAAAGAGCAGACCACAGAGGTAGTCAGTGATCTGAATCCAGATGTTATTGGCTTCCCTCCCCCCTCATTACAATTTCATAATTAATTGCTTAAACAGTTGGAAGAATACTGTGATGATATAGTCTGAGCACTTGCATATTAAAGTTTTTAATTTTTAATTAAACTATTTCCTAAATTAATTTTATCTAGTGAAAAATATCCAATATTGATTCCATGACCGGAGTGCTGCAATAAATGCATGGAGGCCTGTTAGGAAGGAAGGGCCAGGAATGTGAGGAGAAGGAGTCGTCCTTAATGTGAGAAAGCAGCTGGGGATGGATGATGGGCCACATGAGAGCTTATGGGTCAGGGTAGTAGGTGACTAGTATGGACAACACTGTTGTGCATGTCTGCTACACACTGCCTCATCAGGAAGAAGCAGATGAGGCCTTCTTCAGATAAGGTGAAGAAGCTGTGTGTTTGCAGGCCCTGGTCATCATGGGTGACTTTAATAATCCAGATATTTGCTGGAAGAGCAAGGCAACAATAGCAGAGATTAAACAATCCAGGCTTCTGTAGTGTGGTGTCAACCACTTCCTGATACAAATGCCTGAGGGGCTGATGAAGGGAGATGCTCTGCTAAACTTCATGCTTTACAAAGAGCTAGTCAGGGTTGTGAAGGTCAGGGGCTGTCTTGGCTGCAGCAAAAAACAAGAATACTCAGAGGAGAGTGTAAGAAAATAGCAGGATCCTAAACCAGAACTTTGGGAAGAGCGGACTGGCTTGCTCTGCTTGGGCAAATGCTGTGGAATGTGGTCCTGGAGAGAATAAGGCTCCAGGAGAGCTGGTTTCTTTTCAAGGAATACCTCCTCCAGGCTCAACAGTGGTCTACCCTGATAAGCAGAAAATCAAGCGAAGGTGGCAGGAGGCCTGCATGGATGAACAAGGAGCTCTTGACAAAACTCAGAAAGAATACAAGAGGTGGAATTGCAGTCAGGTGACCCAAGAGGACTGTGGAGATGCTATCTGAGCATGCAGGGGTGCATGCTTTGGCTTTCCAAAGCCCACCTGGAGAGGGATAATAAAAGCAACAAGAAAGGCTTTGGAGGTACAATGGAAGGAAGAACAGGGAAAAACGTGGGCCTTCTGGTGCATGGGGCAGGTAACCTAGTGCCAGATGACATGCAAAGAGCTGAGGTGTCTAGCTACATAGAGTTGATGGGAAGAAATTTTATTTTGATTCTTGAACATGCTTTATTTTTGTGTAATTGGTTTTTTTAGTAAATTGCTTTTGCTTCTCTTACGCTTCTGTTAAATTTTAAATGCAGTGCAGTCTGGAAATTGTCTATTAGAGCTGACATTGTGCTTTGTTGTGTCAGACTGGGTCAAATAAAATCCGTCATGGGTTAACCTCAGCCAGCGGATAGGACCACTCAGCTGCTTGCTCACTCCTCCAGTTGGGATGGGGGAGAGAATCAGAAGAGTAAAAGTGAGAAAACTCATGGGTTGAGATAAATACAGTTTAATGAGTAACTCAAAAGCCGTCCACACAAGTGAAGGAAAACAAGGAATTAATTCACTACTTCCCATTGTCAGGCAGCCGTTCAGCCATGTCCAGGAAAGCAGGGCGCCATCACATGTAACAGTTACTTGGGAAGACAAACACTGTAACTCCAAGCATCCTTCCCCTTCCTCCTTCTTCCCCCAGCTTTATATGCTGAGCATGATGTCAAATGGTATGGAATATTCCTTTGGTCAGTTAGGGTCAGCTGTCCTGGCTGTGTCTCCTCCCAGCTTTTTGTTCACTCCCAGCCTACTTGCTGGTGGGGCGGTGTGAGAAGCAGAAAAGGTCTTGACTGCTTAGCAACAACCAAACCCATCAGTGTTTTATCAGCACTATTTTCATCCCAAATCCAAAACAGAGCACTATACCAGCTGCTGGCAAGAAAGTCAACTCTATGCCAGCTGAAACCATGACATTGTTGCAGGTGTTTTTGTTTAAGACCCCTACAGAGAAAGCAAGTGTAAACAGCCTTGCCTGTGGTTTCCTTCTGATTTATCTAGAAATCTGAGCAATTTGTTAATCATGGGATATTAACCAGCAGGGCAAATACTATGTAGGCGTTACATTTTTCTTGAACTGCACATAATTGATATGGGAAAAGCAATGCAGAACAACATCGGCATGGCTGGATGGAGCATTATTGGTTAGTGAATGGAGCTGCCTTTTTTAAAAAACAAAAAAGATTGAGCTAACTTGGTTATTTAAAAACTGTATTATGTGGAAAAGGTTTAACCTGTTATTAATGCACAAGATTACTTTTATGAACATATTTTTCATTATTACTCTGATAATGAATTTTGTCTCCTCTTTATTTTTGGAATTATTCCTTGATGAGACCAGTTAGCTGGTAGCAAATATGTGTATAAGCATTCATTGTTCATTCTTATTGCCTCCTCATCAGCTGTATTTCTTTTTAATCTTCTGGGACAAAGGAAAAACATAAATAATTTTTTTCTTTCCAATTCTAGCATGGCAAGTACTGTATTTCATCTTAATCTGCTAGCACTTGGGAAAAAATGGAAAAAACCCACAGATGTTGTGGGTGGAAGACTGCCTTTTTTCTGGTTAAAATGAATTGATTGATTAAGGGCTTATCCCGTAATTTAGTCAGGATAGCTTCTGTTGCTGAAACCATAGCATCAGCTCAGCACATATTGTTTTATTTTTCTTTTAGGGAGAGATACTTTTCATTAGACTAGTTTTTAAATTGGGAAAAAATGGACAAACTTTCTGGACCATTGTTTTTACTGGGTCTGATTGCCAGTGCCTGGCTAAACTTCTGCTTTTGTCTAATTATAGAATTCTGTTACTCAGACCCGTGAACTTTCTGAATCTAAAGAATTACAGCTTTGAAAGTGCATGGAACAGATATTCACTTGAGAAGTCTGATTCTTCCTGGAAATAATACATGGACAGGCATATTTCCATTAGTGTGGAATTGCCATTTGGAGACCTTAAGGAAATGGAGAAATACAGAAAATGAATGTGACAAATATAATTGATTAAAAATATCTTTTAGCTGATGCAAAACTGCTTTAGATTAGGGTTGTTCTACAATAACTTAGAAATTCTTTTTTTCTCATGATCTGAGAGGACAAACATATCTGTTTCTCATGGCAGTGAATTATTTTCCAGTAATCAAAAAAATACATGATCTTGGAAAGAAATAGTGGTAGTTAATCAGTGTATGTATACGAATAATGGATTTGTTGTTAATGTGGATTATATTTCCATTATACAAATCTTTCCTCTGTTTGACTATCATTTTCAAACCCCAAACTCTAGTTTTGCAGTCACTTCATTATTTTTTTTGAGCTATAGTTAAATAAAAATACATCCTTAGGGGAAAAAAGCTTCTTAATGTGTAATGATGCAAAATGTGAGAGGAATTAATGTTGCTGGGCTGATTTCAGTTTAAGAGGGATGATGGACCAATTAGACACGACACCAAAGTTGTCTGTATGGCTGTTGTGAAAACTTTAATGAGGTTTTCTTTCCTGGCATGTGCAAGTGGCACGCTTTTCATGATGTAAATGATGGCTTAGTTTTGCTCTTACTTTAATAGTGTTAATTCAAGAATTGTTTCCATTTTAAAGGTAGTGATATTGAGCTAATAAACTTTCAATTGAAGTTCTTTTCAAAATATCACTGCCTTGTGGAAGAGGGGAGGGTTAGAGTTCCCTTTGTTATATACTTGCGTGTAGTAGTCTGAGTCGGTCCTCTGCCAGCTGATATCATGCTATGGGGAAGCTGAAAGTGATCACACAGTGATATAGATGTACATAAAGTTTGCAGTCAGGACCCTTGCGGACTTGGGCATTATAGCCTTAAAAACTGTAGGCTAAGATTATAAATTTAATATTATAAAGACTGTTAATTTAGAAATCGTAACATGTTATTTAAGGTACATTTATCAAATATATTAATTGTATTCACCTACTATCATGTAAAAATATAAATAAATGCAAATTGTAATTAATAATGAAATCATTAAGATTACAAAACATAAACATCTTATAAATTTGAGATTAGACTTGTAGACTAATGGTTGGTATTTGTTGTATTGGTGATTTTCTCATCAGGGCTTTGCAGATGAAGAATCACTGCAGATTAAATAATATTGGACAAATTAGTTTTATAGCTAGTTGGATAAAGATATTTTCAGTAAAGAGTTTCTATGAATTGACTGTAGAGACTGAACAGGTTTTTAGTGTGATCATCAGGTGATCTTGAATTCTGCAGTTTAGCTATGGCCAAGTAATTTATAGTATTCTGTGATCAGCTGTTGTCCTCATAACTACGCCATTGTCAGCTTCAGGCATTTAGCTTTTCATTTAACAATATAAATGTCACTTGGAGTGCCAATAAATACTGGCAGATCCCTGAAAAGGTCAGATTGGTTCTATAACTCAAATACCCATCTAATGCTAATGGCTTCTCAAGGTTTTGTGTGAACACTTTAAAATAAACAGCCTTCCATCAGGTTTTTGCAACTTTTTTTTTTTTAATATAAGCCTCACATATATGTGTGTGTGTGTATTGCTTTATGGATGTTACAATTTTTATTACACAAGTTCATTAGGTAAAAAAAAGAGACATTAAAAGGTGGGAAGACAGAATAAAACGGGCTAAGCTGACAAACTAAAAGCTGAATGTCCCTTGCCCAGACAACCTCCTCTGCACTGCTGGAGAAATTATTTCTGAGATGGAGGGGTGTATCCTCTCCTCCTGGCTTCATGTTAGTCCTTCCACAATTTTTATTGGTATGTGCTCCATGCTGGAGTTGGAAATAGCATTTGAAGACTTCAACTTTAAATCCTCTTCTTGCCCCTGTCTGAATTGTCCACATTTCATTTTTTTGTTCATTACATCAGAAGAGAATAAATAGACATCCAGACACATTAAATATGAGTTAAATTATATAATTACATATTGCATTACACATATTATAAATATAAAATATGATTCCTGAATCTGACCATATATAGAGAGAAATCAAAAAGTAATTTAAAGACAATAGGTAGTAACATTGCGTAAAACCAGCAAAGACATAATCTTCCTGGCTTTCCTTGCCCATCCCAACTGCACTTCTAAAAGAATATATGGACACAGCTTTTAATTTGTTCACAATTGCACTGTGAATTAATTTAAATGAGGAACTAAGACCATCCTTAACACACTTGCAATTTATGTTTTTTTAAAGATATCTCTTTTAAGGTATTTATAACTAACTCGCCTGTTCACTTGGTAGCTTTTATTTAATTTAATCAATGATTACTTGATTAATGAGGATGCATCAATTCAGGAAAATAAATAGCTAATAAAAAGAATATTTGTTTCCACATTTTTCTTTTCATTATGAATTTTATATATCACGGACTTAGCAGACCAGAAAAGACAGATGAAGTAACAGCAAGCCTTCCCGTAATGTGTCAACACAGCTTCATCTACCCTGGGGAGAAGAAAATCACTCAAACCTTGAGCTGATTCATTCACCATACTATTTTCAGCAAGAAATAGCAATTGTACATCATCCTTCAGGTTCTGCAAGTCTAACATTTCAGTCATATAAGCTACAAGAACAGACAAAATATTCACTTAAACAGATTTAAATCTGATATGATTTTGCTCTGTCCCTAGTGCCTATGTAATGTCTACCAGAATTTGTACAAATTACTTGAAAAGCGAATACTGTTTCCTGCATTAGGCGATCTGAAGCCCTGTCTTCCTAGGTATGTTGAGCTGAATTTGTGGGTATTAAATGCACGTTGTTGGTGGGGGGTTTTTAGTGATTTTTTTCTCACCTCTTGCACATGATTTTAGCATTTTGTCTTGTTGCTTAACTTTTATTTAAATTAACATTGCTGAGGCTTTTCATTCTGGTTGGAGCTAAACAAAATGCTAATTTCAAGAATTGCTTTTCATACTATCTCTCTGTTTGGTGTAAGTGAGTAGAATTTCATGAGGTTACTGCTTGCTTTTTGCCTAGTTGCTCATATGGCCCAGTCTAAGATTTGTATAAACTTTTGTATATTTTTTCCTTAGTATATCTTTCGAATATTGGCCCTATCTAAAACCATTTCTTACACTTCTAGACATTTAAATCAAGGTGGTCTAGTCTTTACAGTTGCAGAGGGTGAATCTGCACATAGGTACATGTTTCTGCCACAGAGGTTAGTTGGGTCAGGAAGTCCTGCAGTAGGATCTTCTTTCCCTTTTCACCTTTTCAGAAGACATGATCCAAATGTGCCCTCTTGTACTGGTCACAGACAGACCAGAGATGAATTATGGCTAAGAATTTATATCAGAAACAGATCTTGTCAGAAAAAAAACCAAAACACTTTTGATAAAGTTGTTTCATACTTGACAAATTTTATCCGGGAAATGTCACAGTAAAAACATTTTTTTTCAAAATTGAGTTTCTTCAAAAAATTGTCTGTGATAATACTATATGTTTTATAGCATGAGTATGTGTTACTACTAGTGACTTTCCATGATACCAGGCTATTAGTTGCAGAATGAAACTATTGTTTTGCTTGTTAGAAACAGTATCTCTTTAATATTAATCGAAAAACTGTGGTAATTTTGTCCCTTGTGTAAAACCAGAAGTACTGTTCTAAAACACAAATAAGATATATGATCTGAAAAAGAAAAAAAAACCTCCAGTCATTATTAAGCTGTTTCTAATATTTCAGGTGTCAAAATATATCACAAAACAGTGTGAAATATAAAAATCATAATATGTGGAGGGAATGTCTGGGGGTCAGAAATCAATCTTCTGAAACACAAGTGAGCAACATATCATTTTATGAGAAAGAAATGTAAAGAACAGTAGGTTTTTTTCTGCATTTGGAATAGTAAACAAATTCTAATTTCCCAGCCACTTCTCCATAGTACATTTCACTTCTGTGAAAAGAAAATACTTCTCTTCAGAAATGGTAAAAAACCAAACAAACAAAAAAACCACCACCAAACCAAAACAGTCAGGATGATAAAAATCTATCTGTAAATTACATTATGCCATGCCAATTTAACTGCTTCAGTTTAATTTCGTGAATTTATCATTACAGGAGATGTCAATTGATTATTTACTTTGTTCTATTTAGAGTAATTTTTAAAATAGACCCACTAAAAGGCCAAATTTAGGGGTTTGTATTGGTTTTGCACACTATATATTTTGTGTATGGCAAACTACTGTAGTGGAAGGCATTCAACTAAAGTACATGTATCCTGGTGTGTCTTGTTATTACTTGGCATTACACAAATCAGAACAGGAAAGCAAAAGCAATTTTTAAAAGTCTTGAAGAGAATAATACTCAAATAAGTAACTGGATACAGAGGTAACATATTAAAATTTTTAGTTTTGATGAGCTCCGATATTCTTCCTTGTTTCTTTTGTTTCCATTTCCATTCATTTTGATTCTTCCTTTTGATGACAAAGTCAAGGGCCTGCAGATGCTCTTTCCTTTTCTTCACTTACTCTTCCTATACTTTAGTTCTCCTGAGAGCAATGAGATTTCCCGATACAGTTGCTAGATAGTTCTAAAAGTATTTGAAAGCTTTTTAGTTATTGATTTTGAAAAAAGACATTTTTCAGAGGTTTTTTTTTTTTTGTAGACTAGGAAGGAAAATACTCAATTTTCTTGTTTGTGTCTCTTCTTTTTCCTTCTTACATTTCCTTACTGTTCATTTTGTAGTGTATTTCTATGAGTAGTAAGAGGGATGAGATGGAGGCACTATACTGAATGGTGTTTTTTCTTTTTTCATTATTTTGTTTATTCCCAGATAATAAATTTTCACTGCATAAACTGCCCAATTGTGAAGATTAGGAGAATATCATAGAATCATAGAATCTTCATGGTTGGAAAGGACCTTTGAGATCATCGACTCCAACCATACACACACAAAAAACTAATGAATTGACATAGATTTGATGAAGACCTGTATAGTACCCAGAAATCACAGAATGATAGGGCTTGGAAGGGACCTTCAGAGATCATCTCATCTGAACCCTCCTGCCAGAGCAGGTTCACCTACAGCAGGTTGCACAGGATCGCCTCCAGGTGGATTTTGAATATCTCCGGAGAAGGATACTCCAGCACCTCTCTGGGCAGCCTGTTACAGTGCTCTGTCACCCTCAAAGAAGTTGTTCCTCATGTTCAGATGGAACTTCTGGTGTTCCTGCTTGTGCCTGTTGCCCCTTGTCCTGTCCCCAGGCACCACTGAAAAGAGCCTGGCCCCATCCTCTTGACACCCACTCTTTAGATATTTATAAGCATTGATGAGATCCCTCTCAGTCTTCTCTTCTCCAGGCTGAACAGACTCAGGTCTCTCAGCCTTTCCTCATGAGAGACATGCTCCAGTCCCCTGATCATCATCTTCGTATCCCTCCACTGGACTGTCTCCATCAGTTCCATGTCTGTCTTGAACTGGGGAGCCCAGAATTGAACACAGTACTCCAGATGTGGCCTCACTAGGGCAGCGTAGAGGGGGAGGATGACCTTCCTTGACCTGATGACCACATTCTTTTTATTGCACCCCAGGAGATCATTGGTCTTCTTGGCCACAAGGACACACTGTTGGCTCATGGTCAATTTGTCATCCACCAGGACTCCCAGGTCTCTTTCAGCTGAGCTGCTCTCCAGCAGGTCAACCCCTAACCTGTAATGGTGCATGGGGTTATTCCTCCCCAGGTGCACGACCCTACCCTTGCCTTTTTTGTGCTTCATTAGGTTCCCCTCTGCCCAGCTCTCCAGCCTGTCCAGGTCTTGCTGAATTGCAGCACAGCCTTCTGGTGTGTCCGCCACTCCTTCCAGTTTTGTATCATCAGCAAACTTGCTGAGGGTACACTCTGTCCCTTCATTCAGGTCATTGATGAATATGTTAAAAAATACTGGACCCAGTAGTGACCCCTGGGGAACACCGCTAGCTACGGGCCTCCAGCTAGATTCTGCACTGCTGAGCACAACCCTCTGAGCTCTGCTATTCAACCACCTCTCAATCCACCTCACTGTCCACTCATCTAACCCACACTTTCTAAGCTTGCCTATGAAGATGTTATGGGAGACAATGTCAAAAGCCTTGCTGAAGTTGAGGTAGGCAGCATCCCCTGCTCTCCCCTCATTTACACAGCCTGTCATGTAAACATAGAATAAACTTAAATCAACTAGATGAGTCGGGAAGAGCTGCCCTCAGCTCAAAGGAGAGCAGTGCGTGCCCTGATAATCTAGAAGATTGGATGTCAGCATCTCAGGTCCATGCTGTGTTTTAGGTCCATACCTTAACTTACCATTTGAGGTTCTCACTGTTTATCAGTCTACTTGGAGCCTCAGAGATGACAGAATTACTTTTGGATCAAAAATGCCTTTGCATGAGTCTGTGCTTATTAAAGGGAAAAAGTGAATTCCACTTTCTGAAGAGCAAAACAGACCTTTTCATATTAATTTAGCTTAAGTTGGAAAAAAAATTGGAAAAAAATTAGAAAAAAACAAATTTGTAAAGCCCCTAAGATCTACCTTTGCAGTTTACCCTATTCCTTATCAGTTAAGTAATCCTACATTGGTTTTTTGTACTATAAAGATCATAGATAATTAACATCGGAGTGCTATTTGGATAAGAAATTTATGGCTGAAAAACCATAATTGTATTTAACAGGTATAACAGTTGCATTGTTCATTTTAAGTGAATTGAAAATAATATTTTGTTTGTGAATGCCTGTTAAACAAAAAAGGACCTTATTAAAATTAGCATAATCAAAAAACCTTACTCATGGGAAAATAAACCGTTCCTCTCTCTTTGTGAAGAAATCTTAATGAAATAAAATTTAAAGTGCATTTGACGCTGTGAGATACTCCTTTACAAGCCTGACCGCACCTGAAGAACAAAGGGTGGAATACAACCCATTACTAGGGGTTGTATGTGTTCACCTAGGGACAGGCCTAGGTCGTAGGTGACCACAGAAAATGTTAGACTCAACAGGTCTGAGCTGGCATATGCATATCACTGTAAACCTCTGAAGCAATCAACTTCTGAAAGGGAAGGTGCTAGTTTTGAAGGGACATTAGAGGAAAATCCATTGTCAGTAAGACTGTCAGTTTGGGGGTTTCTTGGAATTTGCAGTAAATTGGTAATGACAAGAGTAAATACAGCAGATGCCGTGGTGCATAGGTCTCCATCTAGTTCCATTTCAGCCTTCTGGCTTTTAGTGTTTATCATCATGTCATGACATGAAGAGGAAACAAAAATACACCAGAGATTAAATTTTTTTTCAGTGATGAATACAGAGGTTCTAACATGCTGGGCAACCGTTGTGTCAACTGTAGCACACAGGTTTTTTCTCCAAGTAAATAAGATAGTGAACATTTAAAAAAAAATCTGGTAAATATTTAATTTAAAATTTTATTTATTTTTTTTTACCATTTCTTAAAACTTCATGTTTCTAATGGGCTTAAAAGTTGATTAGTGTAGTCAGCATCCAAAGTAACCAGATTTGCCACAGTGCTAAAGAATGGTAGGTTGCAAGCTAGTTTGTAGTAAAGTATGTTATTTTCATGCATCTACAAAGGAAATAAATAGTGAATGGACTGAAACATATTTAGAAGAACAGAGTGCTCCTTTTTTCCTCCCATTTCTCCTGTGCTTCCCTTTCTTTGGAGACTAAGTGTCTGGGGTCAGCCTTTCTTTGTTATTTAATACACACCTTTTTCATTTGCTAATTGTTACTGTAAATTACAAAACACCTCTAAGATGATGTGAATAATGGAAGAAGGCAAGGAACATGTATTAAAACGCTATCTTGAACAAGGAATTTTTTAACCCCAGTCTCTGTCACCAGGGTTTAGTGAGCATATTTCTGTTTGATTAAACCTATAAATTAAAATTGTCTCTCGAAGGGTCCAAGTGTCAAGAACTGAAAGGACATTATTAATTCTGTTTCTCAGTAAAATTAGCTTGGGGTGTTCTTTATTTAGTTTAAAAACAAAAACACACTGTTATTTCTTTATATAATAAACAAAAATGTTGTCTCTTGGTCTTTTAAGACATAGAGAAGGATCAAAATGGTTTGGCTTAGGCTTAAAGATCAAAGCATTGAGGTGGTGGAAAACAGTCATCTCACTCTTCTTCCACTGTCTATAATAATGTGCTGAATGTATGTTCTGCTCTGAAGCATCATATTTTAGCAATTTCACCTTTTTTTGTATTTCAATCAATTCAATGTGTACGTTTAAAATAATAGTGTTAAAATGACAGTGTTACAGATATTCAGTGTAATTATGAACCTTTTATCTTTGTGTTTTTGACTGACAGGGTTAAAAGCTTATATAGGTGCCAGAGTTCAATGTAATCAGTTATTTCTGCATTTCCAGCCTAACAACACTTTGTGAAAGGCTAAAAGAAAAATAACGCAAAAGCAAATGATCAAGGCTGTTTAAGAAGCTGTTACCATAATAGCTGGAAGTCTCTGTTTTAGTACTGATTACTTTGTAAGAGATACCAGTTAATAATGAAATAGTACTAAAACCTGACTGAAAAAAAATGAAGGAAAATGCAAGAAAAAACTTATCCTTTTAAGCATTAAGTGCAGCCAGTAGTCAGAAAAAACTAAAGAATTAAGATTTTGCCTATTGCATGTGGAGCACGTGATGCTTGTTACTGCCCTGTCAGCCTGCCCTAATCAACCTTGTTCCCAGCTTCTGACTGATGACCTGCTCAGTGGCAAAAATGGTTTTTAAACCTTATCATCCAGACTACAGCAACCTGCAGGCAGCTCCTGTTACTGTTTCCTTTTGGGCGGTTTGGGGATTTGCTCTGTAAAAAGTCACACCCTGAGAACTTGATTGTGGTGCACAGGCCAGCGAAGGAGTGGTGGCCTTTCGTGAGGCTAAGCATGGCTCTGCAGTGCCCAAGAGTAACATAGGTCCAACATCCTACAACTTGTGTACGCCTAGATCCTTTTAACGACCGTCATTCTGCAAAGTCTATTCATCTTAACGTTGCATGATAAAGTACTCTAGGATAGGAACTTACATGCTCCACAGAAAACAGGAAAGATAACGTTTCCCTCCCTGCCCTCCCCCTGCCCCAAATATACCTATGTCTTGAAATGACAAATCATTTTCTATGTGTATTGAAATGGTTTGTGTGGTCAGTCACCTTTCATCAACTATTTAATTTAGACTACATTGTTTGTAACAAAATATAAAAACAGCAAGATGTTCCTTGATTCTCTTACTTGAATTATAAAAGCTGTGATTTTTGATCAGCGATTATAATTTCTCCTTGAAAAAAGAAATTTTCTAGGAATACTAGTCACAAGTATCTAGTAGCATACTAGTATCGTAGCAGCTATGGAAGAATTAATATTCAAAAAGCCAACTATTATCTTTTTTCAGTAGACATTTAATTTCCTAGGTTCTATGAAATTACTATTGTCAATTACGTCCTTGGGACTACAGTGTTGTTCTCCAAAACATTTCTGCTAAATGATAACCCATGTGTTTTGAATAGCTGTGTGGAAGAAATGGTTGGGGGTTTTTTTTGCCCGACTTATTTATTTATTTAAATTTGAAGGAAGACACTAATGGGTGTGAAAGGGAAATGATAAATCATTTCATGTTCTACTTTGATTCTTTATTTGAAATACTAACTTCAGAGAAATAAACCTAAAAAGTACGTAGTGTTTTCTCTGATTATTAATGATCATATTAGATATTTAGCTGAGGTAAATATAGTTTCATGATTGCCATTTGTTGTGTATATTGAGGGAGAGTTGAAAGCTGAAACTCTGTTTTCCTTAAAATGAATTTACCTATACTTTGAAGAATACAAATGTTAGGAAATCACATTATAAAAGAAAATTAATCAGATTTTTTTTAAGTGTCCAAAGTTTTAGCTTTAGTAAATTGAAAATATTAACATTTCCAATTAAAATTTTAATTGCAATATCACTTTTTAATGGAGAACAACACATTTCCATTATATTGATTTTAATGGACAATTTTGCTTTACAAAAAACCCCCTTTCTTTGATGAAAATATCTCTGAAAAAAAGAGTCATTTCCTAGTACTAATTTAACTGCTGATGCATAAAAATGAATATTTAAAAAACCATTTCTGAACTCATTCTTATCAGCAGTTGTCTTGGCAGTTCCCACCGCAGAATTTTAAGGGGGTTGATACTAATGGAAAGTTCCTTTGTCTTAGTTGTTTACAAACATAAAAATTATGATTAGAAAAAGTATGTTAATAAAACAATCAGCTCTTAAATGTTAAAACTGATAAATTTTGAATGCATGAATTTGTATTGTTTGAATGCAAAACAGGGAATGCATCAGTTCAGCAATTTGTTTTAAAGAAAGGGTAGTGTACAAAATGTTAAATCAGTTTCAAGAATAGTAACATAGTTTAAAAATGTAAGGAAATGGCTCTTGGCCACTTTTAGAATCTTGTAATTTGGATATTGCGGAACGTTTCAGGAGGAGAGTATGTGTTTATAATACAGTCTTAGAATTAGAAGTCATGTACTGAACAGAGATCTGCCCAATCTGCACATTTTTTTGGATGGTATTCTAGCTGAAACCAGTAGCTATGATAGTTGTTACATTTATCTCAGGCCTGGAGAACACAGAGGGTGTCATGAGAGAAGGTCTTATGTGCTTATACTTTATTGTCTTAGGAATTTGCTGAAAAGTTACTTGAAAGTACCTTATTTTTCAAGGTCTCCGTATGCAGTGCTGAGATTTTAAACTGGCAAGTAATTCTGTAGAATAAGTGTTCTGTATAGCAGTGCTTAAATAATGTGTAGTGGTTTTTTATTTTTTTTTTTCCCAATGTGTCAGATGACTGTCATGATCGTGCTAAATATACACTGCATTTATCAACAGAGAAATGTCTATGTTTGTGTATAAATATATTTACAAAACTACACATTTCTAATATTTTTTTTGCTTATAAATGTAAATTAAACATAAACATGCAAAATCTATCATAAAAACCCTCATTTCTTCATGAGGTTTATTCATTTATACCTAATGATTGTTTTTGTCGTTCATGATTTGGGAATTATTCTGAAGGAACAATAGAGGAAGTATCAGAGATTTTTCAATTTGTGTAGCAGAGGAAATATGATGAAATATTCTCTAAATACTGTAACACTCAATGACTGAAATAGTATTGAATTGCTACTGAGCTGAAGCACACGATCCTAGATAACTGTGAACTGCCCATGAAAAGATTTCACATCACAAAGAACCTTGAAGTTAGCTGTACTCATCCCTTTCTTTCCAAATTAGCATATTAAATTACACTGAAGGCGAAATATCTGTAAAACTTTAATTTCTTTGGAAAAAAAAGTAGTAAAATAGAATAAGATCAGACTGTAAGCAGGGAAAACCTGGGACTTCTGGATGAGGAAGATTAAGTTTTGAGAAGAAAACTACTCCCTTTGTTTCTTAGCAAGACATCCTTCCTTACAGTACCTCCTTTCAGTCCAGCAGCGCTACAGGCTTGGGGAAGAGTGGCTGGAAAGCTGCCCAGCAGAAAAGGACCTGGGGGTGCTGGTGGACGGCCAGCTTAACATGAGCCAGCAGTGTGCCCAGGTGGCCAAGAAGGCCAACAGCATTCTGGCTTGTATCAGGACTAGCGTGGCCAGCAGGAGCAGGGAAGCGATGGTGCCTCTGTACTCGGCACTGGTGAGGCCTCACCTCGAGTCCTGTGTTCAGTTCTGGGCCCCTCTGTACAAGAGGGACATTGAAGTGCTGGAGCGTGTCCAGAGGAGAGCTACCAGGCTGGTGAGGGGTCTGGAGACCAGGTCATATGAGGAGAGGCTGAGGGAGCTGGGCATGTTTAGCTTGGAGAAGAGGAGGCTGAGGGGAGACCTCATTGCCCTCTACAACTACCTGAAAGGAGGCTGGAGAGAGGTGGGTGTTGGCCTCTTCTCCCAGGTGAACAATGACAGGACCAGAGGAAATGGTCTGAAGTTGTGGCAGGGGAGGTTTAGATTAGACATTAGGAAGAATTCCTTTACTGAAAGAGTGGTCAGGCACTGGAACAGCCTGCCCAGGGAGGTGGTTGAGTCACCATCCCTAGAGGTGTTTAAGAAACGTCTAGATGTGGCACTTCAGGGCATGCTCTAGTGGCAGAGATTGTAGGTTGTTTGGTTGGACTCAATGATCTTAAAGGTCCTTTCCAACCATGAAGATTCTGTGATTCTATGATGATTCTATGATTATTCAGTGATTTCTTGGATTGAAAAAATCCTTGAAAATCCTTTCTTGAAAAAGAAAACCTTTCTTTTTCATCACCTTTGAAGTCTGGCCGTGGGTCTTCATCCTGTGACAGGAAGGCATGCTACTTTTCCTAAGACATCGGTAGCTCTGTGCAGCCTGCGTGCATCATCTGGGATTGCCAGCATCAGCCAACCCCAGCACCCTCAGTCTCCCTTTGAAAGCTTACACTGTGACTGTATATTCATACACAATAAATGTGTAGCCTTCTGCTCTACTTTGATTACCCAGCAAGCTGTTCAGAAGAACATGCCATACCCAATATTTGTACTGCAATTTAAGAACAAATTTTTCACTTGTAACATTTAGCATATATCTTTTTTCCTCTCTCATTCCTGCCTGCCACTATAACTCTGGAGCAGAAAACAAGAGTTTGGAAAAGGGTAGACAAAATGACCCTGTTAACCTATCATGCCTTTTATCAAGTTACTCCTCATCTCCTTGAGCTGATTCTGTGAGATCTAACAATTTCTATTCCTGTAATAGAAAGTTGTTGTGGCTTTATTTCATTAATGTGCATTGAGGGTTTTAGTACAAAAAACATGGAAGTAAATCAAAAAGTTAAATTAATTTCAGGCTCTATTAGGCACATTGATCCCTTTCCCACCCCCATATTTAATGGTATGAAACAGGTGAAAGAGATGGTGGTTTTAAGTTTGGAATTACACAGAATACTCAAACTAAAACTTCAGAAATAATGGTAAAAAGTGTCAAAGTATTGTTTTCCATTATATAGACCTAAGTTTTCATCAGTCTTAGCAGAGTGAGCACAGACCCCTAGCTGTGGACTGAAAGGCCAAAATTATACAATCTGAGAATTTTTAGAATTGGAAGATAATGCTCAGAGAGACATCTCTGAAATAGGAGATATGTGTTTATTTTTTGTATCTGTAACAGCACATCTGATCACATAGATTTATACTTTTTTAAAAGATATTCTATATGAATTCTCTGGCAGTGCATTAGTTCACACTTTAAGGTTATCCCATTTGGAAAGCATTGCATCCATCAACTGTGTTTAATGGCTGGATATATATGAAATATGTGAATAGATGTAATACCGGAAAATATTTAAAATTAGACAAAAGTCAGAATACTTCTGCAGTTTCAAGTCCCAGAGGGTGTGAAAGGACTCTTATTTTTTCCTCCATGTATGCAGTGTTTACAGATTGTTGTCTGGCTATTTATTATATGGACTGTTTTGTTCTCCACACAAAGCACAGTTCAAGTAACAAAACTTTGGATTAATCTAGAAGCCAAAGACATAGTTTTAATCCATCACTGTGGGACATGCTTTCATCAGAGAGAGATTAAATCCAATTTTACCAACCTGCAAGGCACAAATAAAAGAACACTTGTTAAAAAGTAGATCTCTGCTTATAGAGAAAGATCAGATCTTGTTACTTAGGTTAGAGTCTAAAATTTAAGCCTTGCAGCAAAGTTGAAACCTGTTTAAGAACATTTTCACTGAAGAGTTTTCATTGCTGTAACTAGATTTGTTTTAAAATGAAATTGCTCTTCAGGCGTAGGTATACGAGACTCCATGAAAGCAGCCACAATGGAAATTTAAATCAGTGATTCTTATTAAATGAGCATTAAACGAGGATGCTATTCCACTTGGTCCTGACGTTTTTCCATGCTATTTGAAATCACTTAAGGCAGCTGCATTGCTATTCAAAGTAAACTAATTCAAATCCTATGCTTTATTTGCATCCACTCCTTTCACAAAAGATCAAGTTACTATAGAAAAACTCTTTTGCAGAAGAGCTAAAAGTGAAATAAGGGAGAAGTCATATTGATACAGGATTTGTTTGGTTGAGTGAAAACATTCATTAATGAAAGATCTGATCTGTGTGATCAAGTGCAAAGTTTTTACACAAGTTAGTTAAAGGAGTATGTTCCTAATAAAGCATGAGCAAATTCAAAAAGAATGGGAAATAGAGGGAAAAAGAACAAGACTTTTCTCGGATGAAAAACAAGGTGGGACACAAAAGCTTACTTTAGTGGTGCTAAACACAAAGAATACTCTCTGTGGATCTCTGTTGTCCCAATGTGGGACTATGTTGCTTTATTTCCAATAAACTGATAGTATAAATCTTTCCATGTAAGCCCTATTAACTTAAGTGGAAGCATCTATAACATTTTTTTTATATATATAAAAAAAACCCTGTACTTAATTATTTTGAAGTTATCTACGGAAGTAGGTACCTAGCATAAATACACTGCTCATTATACTTAGAGGAAGAGGAATCCACAGTAGAATAATTTAGGAAAGCCACTAAAATGTTAGGAAAGCCACTTAAAACCTTAGCCTACTTGCTATAAAACCCTTATCCTCAGTGTATAACATTAATTAAAGGAAAACAAAACAGGTTAAAAGATAGTATTTTTCAATTTTGCTTTCAAAGGTGGTGGAGCTAGCTAGATTATTTTCTTGTTACTTATTCTCACACAGAACTAAACTCTCTTGAGTTATCCTAAAAACATTTCAGGAACAGCAGAAAATTGTCTTTGCATTTACGTTGACTTCAATTACTTTTCTATATCATACAATCATAGAATGTGTTGGGTTGGAAGGGACCTTTAAAGGTCATCTAGTCCAACCCCCCTGCAGTAAGCAGGGACATCTTCAACTAGATCAGGTTGCTCAGAGCCTCATCAAGCCTGGCCTTGAATGTCTCCAGGGATGGGGCCTCCACGCCTCTCTGGGCAACCTCTTCCAGTGTTTCACCACCCTCGTTGTAAAGAACTTCTCCCTAATGTCTAATCTAAACCTACCCTGCTCTAGTTTAAAACCATTGCCCCTCGTCTTATTGCTACATGCCCGTGCAAACAGCCCCTCCCCAGCTTTCTTGTAACCTTCATAGAATCATTCCGTGACTGAGTCTTGTATCAACTCTCCTTACAATTGCAGCAGTATTAATGTAAAAGTGTTAATCCACCTTTATGCTCATTTGAGATAGCCGTATCTAAGAGCTTTCTCATACTGTTTTCTACCATGTTTCCATGTTGTAGTAGTTCAGTTTAAAAAGCAGGCACTGATTTCTTAAAAAATACCTGCACGTTGCATCCAAGCCTCCCTTTTTGCAGCCTTCCACTCAAACAACTTGTAGAGCAGGAAGGGATTTCGAATCTGAGTTTCTGTTTTGTCACTGGACTTTAGACAGAGCCTTTTCAGACTGTTACAGCTAGCACAAGAATTGATACATAAACATTACAAATGCTGCTTAGAAAATTGCCTTTGCACTGCTTCCTTCTGACAGCACAGAATATACTGTTGTGTTCAGTATTTACCAAAACAAAACTAATTCAAATTGACATTTTCATGATGCTTTTGGCATACTAAGCAGATGGATTCCTAAAATAACATGGTAAATTAAGCAATTAACATACACTTATAAATTTAATAATCTAAATGATAAAATAATTTAAAACTGTGAAGAGGAATAAAAATTCTAATTTTGACAAAGTAATTTCACAGATCAGTATGCACTGGGGTAGGTCTTTTCTTGCGGTCCATATGGACAAGTAATTTATTTTGGTTCTTACCCCCTAGATTTCCACAGGCCAATTATACAGGTGTTAAATATTTTCATTTTGATTACAAATACCAAAAGCATTCTGAATTCTTCAGTAAAGTGACAGATTGAAATGAGACAATGAGCAGACAGCTGAATGGCCATGTGGGACAATTAGTGAATTTGTACATCACTTACCAAAATTTACACTTTATGTAATGAAACATAGTATGTGTATTTAATCCTTAAAGGCATATTTTTAGTCAGCATATAAGTATAAATTTGACTTTCCCGTATATGGCTTAACTGTATAAGCAGTATTAAATTGAGCTAGTGCATAAAAAATTTAGAGTAAGCTAAAGCATTCACATAACTAATAATTATATTTTGCATTCATTTCTAATGGGATCTATACCTCAGGAGCTAGCGTTTATCTTTCCTTCTGTCCTGAAGAAGTTAAGAATTAATGACGTCACTCCTTAATTTCCTCTTCTGTTTCATACCTGTCGGCCACACTTCTCTCTCAAATTGTTGAACCAATTGACATAACATAGTTAAGTTCGGACCAGTTGCTTTTAACTTCTGTGTAATATCAAAATAATTAAAAAAGGTCTGTTTCTTCCAACTGTAAATATTCTGTGTTGTTAAAGTTAGTCTCTTTCTGTAGATACTTTATCTTGATCTATAACCTCAGAGTATCACAGTCCTGACAGTATCACCGCTGTGTTTGCTGACAAACCATTCTGAGCTTCCAGACCAAACTCACTGCCATGGTTTAACCCCAGCCAGCAACTAGAAGCACACAGACGCTTGCTCACACCTTCGAAGGGTGGGGGTGAAGAGGGACAAAAACAAAGGAGGGAAAAGGGAGAAAAAAAACCCTCATGGGTTGAGATAAAGACAGTTTAATAGAAACAATAACAGAAAAGGAAAAATGCCAATAATAATAACAATAATAATAATGAAACCGGTCACTCTCACTGCCAGATGAATTTGCACTGTCCCAAGCAGTGATCGCGGATTTCCACCCCCCAGCTAACCCCTATTTACAGACTGAGCACGGCTTCTATGGTATGGAATATTTCATTAGCCATTCCATAGTTCTGTCTATGTTTCTATGGGAAGCTGAAAAAAGTCCTTGAATATTATAAACATCAGTTAGCAACAACTAAAACCAATAGGTATTAGTGACATTCCTTTCACAGCAATCACTAGAAAGAAAGTTAGCTCTTTCCCAGCTGAAATCTTCTTTCTCACTCTGTAAATACATTCCCCACCACAGCTTCCTCATATGGTCAGGAGCTTCAGGATTAGTTTACTCCTTCTCCATACAGAAATACCACTTCTTATACTGTAAATAGACTGTTTAGTCTTCTAATTTCTCATCCTACACATAGAATGGATTGTTTCCCAATGCCTGCATATTCATCTATCTGAACAACTTTTCATATAAGAAACAAATAATGACTGATTTTCTTCTGTGGCTTTGATATCATTTTTTGAGATAGGATAAGGAGAGATGGAAACTAATATGTAAACAATATACCGCATTTTCATTTCAAGGAGTTAGAAATGGCTAACATGCTATAATAGTTAAACGAAAGGGTAGGTTGCCATCATTTGCTGTAGTCTTAAATGCAGACGCTACATGCTGTAACATTACGTGCTGCGGCATTACGTGCACATTGTATACTTATATATACATGTGAAAATATCTGTAAAAAATTCAGAGATATTTTTTAGTCTTCATGAACTGAGCATACCCATTAGTACATTTTATGTATTAGATATGAAAGTAAGCTAATTGTTTTTTGCTCCATCTTTTTCCTATGATATTGAAAAGGTAGTAGTACAGTCTTTAAAAATTGAAATAGAAGAGGCTGTAACTTTAAATTGAAACAGAAGAGCCTGAAAAGGATCTACCTTTCAATCAATTCTTTTGCTATTTTTTTGTCTGCATGCGTAACTATTAATTTGTCAGATATCCGTGGTTAGCTGAAAGACAAGCTAACAGAAAATGCTGATCAGATGTTTGCCCTCCTACCAATTTCACCAGAAAAAATGACATATAAACAAAAATGAAAATGCTCTAGTAAAATTATTTATAGTACAGTATAATTCTGTTATATGATTTCATCTTTGTTAGCGTTAAAACATTCTGACATTTCCTAATTAATGTTATTATATATGCTAATTCTTGGTAAGAAGGGTCTAAAGAGCACAGCTGAGAACATTCATTCTTGTTTGCATAATTGCTCTGAGCAGCTGTATACC
Source organism: Larus michahellis (assembly GCF_964199755.1). Classification (NCBI taxonomy): domain Eukaryota; kingdom Metazoa; phylum Chordata; class Aves; order Charadriiformes; family Laridae; genus Larus; species Larus michahellis. Next base: position 107,388,128 of record NC_133898.1, read on the forward strand.
TTATTTCTTCAATACAAAACGGTAAATACCAGTTAAGCCAGATAAAGATTTGCTAGTGCCATTTCCAATCAGTAGATGACTGAAATTACCATACATAAAAATACATTTGTTTTCATAAGAAGTTTGAATTGGTGTATCTTTATTACATACATAACTTCAAATGCATGTATTTAAATACCAAGAATCTGATAGTCTTTTTACTTTTCCTTTTGTTTTGTTAAGTGGTGTCATCAAGATGAAACTTAAATGACATGCAGTGTAACAAAACATCGCTGTGATTAATTTTATATTAGATAAGTTTATGTATCCTGCAAGTTTATTCTGCTAGTTTCTGTTAAACCAGGTTTAGGACATCAAGGTAGCGTGAGATGAGAAATAAAGATTACATGTGCTGTGCACAATTAAATGAAATGTCGCACATTTTCCCACATTTTCCTGCAAAAGCTGGCATGTGATGTGCAGAAACAAGGTTCCCTGTGCTAGAGAACAGCCTTTAACAGGATTCCTGGTTACTTTTTAATGAGCAGCATTAATCAGGAAACGCCTATATGAACACAACACTGTTGGGCCCCAGTTTCTGTTAGCGCGGTGTGGATATGCTCGTAGGAGAGCCCTGCCGAAATATTTCCTGCCTGCTGGAAGGGGACTGGCTGCCCCTGGTGACTGATGGAGATGGCAGAGGAGCCCAGTGGAGGTGCAGGCGGGGGCTGCCACAGTGACACAGAGAGGGATGTGCCACCCTCTGCTCCCCCCCGGGCTTCCCCCTTCTCCGTTGCCAAGTGGCAGCCTTCCCTGTTCCCATTACTGCCAATAGCCTGATTTTGGAGAATTCCTGGTTTAAAATGCTAATTATAAAGGAAAATTGCAGTCATCATTTATGCTGATTACTTGGCAGTCCAAAAAAAATATCTTGCCTCAGAAGTTTTCAGAACTATCTCAAGCCTTCTCACCGGTTTGAAGATAAATGCATAAACACACAGTATCCTGAGCATTAACCTACACATTTCTGAATGTTTTAGGATCTATCTATGACTTTCTTTCCCTTCATAAAGATGAAATTAACTTCCAGATACAACATTTATCATTCTTCTTGCTCAGATTTTGTCTTCTTTTTTTCTTTTTTCTGCATCACAGTCTTTGCTACATTGCCTTACTATTCCATATGGCATGCCTTTGGCTAGCTCTAGGAAGTGTCACAGCTTCACTCTCCATTAGTTCCATGATATCATGCTACAACAGTAGATTATAGCTACAGTAATTCTGTATTCTTTTGTCAGGGCACGTGCAAGCAAATCGATCTGTTAACGTCTGACAGTAATGAAATGCTGGCACTTTAGACATCCATATACTCTGTGTATATATTATACGTGATCTATTTAAGGACATCCTTAGAATAACTAAAAACAATATTGGCTTTGTGTATATTTTATGGTAAAACACTGTGCACAGTTTGTCACTCCTCCTCCTGATGTTACATGTGTTCTAACAAAAGCAGCCTCAGTGTCCAGACCTGCAAGATGCTGAGCACTTTCAATTCCCAGTGAAGTCTGCCGCTGAGAACAAATTAATGTCTTACAACTATTTACACGCTGTGGCGTAAGTCCCTTATGAGCCTTACAAAGCATGTCTGTGTGGATGTGCACACAAATTGAAAAGCACTTGCAAAGTGCACCTCATTCTGGGATGTCACTCCCGCACCTTGCCTTTGCTTGGCTTCTCCCCGGCGCCCAGTCCCACGGGTGCAGTGGGTCATGGGTGACCCATGCGGGTGACCTGGTGATTCCATTGCCTACAGTCATCTTCAGCATGAACCACTAATGCAATCCCTGAAATATTTTAAGAGTTTGCCAAATGCACATTTGAAGAACGCAAAACACGACTGACTGACTTCCAGACTGTTAAATCTGTTTATATTTTAAAAAATGTAGGATGTCATTTTGTGGCAGATGCTTTTATCTATCTTTTTCATATTTCCAAATTTTGTTTGTCGTAAGATCTGCCTAATAACAGTTTTACAGAAATATTTTAATTGGGAAACATACTGTTATAACTGTTATAACCAAGTTATATTTCAGTGTGATCCCCTTTCATCTGTAGTCACCATTTTCCTCAGTGTTTGTAGCCTTCATAACATACTGTTCAAGAAGATTTTATGTCTGTTTAAAATAAATTTTATGTATTCAGTTTTATACTTTCCTAATGTTTCAAAACCCTTCCTACCCTGATTGCTCATGGAGCTGGATTTTGAATAACGTTCATTATGACAGCAATATTTTCCCCCTTTGTGTGAATTGCCTAGGAATTGTTCTTGGTGTAATTGCTCTTGATTTAAATCTAAATTTTACTTCAGATAATACAACTTAAGTCTTTTTATGATTCCTACCTTAACTTTATGAGTTAAGGAGAGTTTATGAGAACTTTCCCAACCAATATGGCTTGCTTAGGGGTCAATGCCTAAAAAGTCACTCATCTTGCAGGGCAGGTATGGATCCATAGTGAATACCTGGACTTCTGTCATTTACATGCATCACTTTGCCCTGGAAATGGTAAGCTGTGGCTTTAAAGCCATTTTGACTTGGGTGATGGCTTCACCTAAGAAAGGCAGGAGAGAATCAATTAAACTAATTTTTATATGAAAGGAAGTAGTTGAGATCTGTGTCATACCGAACTATAGGATATTTTTAATTTGCATGATTATCTAATTTTAAATAAATAAATAAACAAAAGGTGTGATTTTAAAAAAAGTGTTCTCTATTTCCAGATCTCCTAAAAGTAAAGAACAAACCTTTGTCAGCAGAAGTGCAGTAGTTACTGCTGTTCTGTCTGATTTCAATAAAAATGCGTTTACATTGAATAATGATGGGAGCAGTGGAAAATCTGTAGCTTAGGACTTCATCCAATGTGTCGTCTTCACAGATTTCAACACTATTAAACATATTTTCCCCATTCTTGGCACTCATTTTTGGCTTAGATGCTTCTTTTCTAGGTTACATAATAGGCTATACAAATTCTTATATTACATGTATTTACTTTGATAAATTTTAAGTATGAGCTATTGCATTAAGGAATGGCAGTAAATTTTGGATTTACATATTGTTTTATGCATATGTACAGTAAAGCAGATATATATGTTACAGAAGAAGAATGTATAATCTTAGCTGTAAGGTAATGTGAGCAAGCTATTGAAGTCAATAGGATTTATTTGTATTATAATGTAATCAGAGTTAGACCAGTGATTTTGAAAATCCTGTCTTTCTGCTCTATTTATTAACATATATATCATTTTAAAACAAGCGAAGTTTTTTACCAACAAGGACATATATTTGGTAACTGATGCTTTTGGGTTTTATTGTTTTGGTTTTGATTTTTTTGGCTGTCACTTTCTGTGCGTTTTCCCATATATTTACTACAAATACTTTTTAGGTAGTAAACCACTCATGAATGTTTCTCCCACTTGTCCAAAAAATAGTGAAAATAGCAATATGTTCACCTGTACCACAGTAATAGAAGATACAACTTAAAATGTTTTTCCAGTTCCTAATTACTGGGCTTTTGTTTTTCACTAACTTCTATGATAAAACATATTTTCCTTTGGTATGTCTTCCATGAGTGGGTCTTTAATTCTTGCTGTTGTCTTCTGTGTATTATCTATGAACAACAGGGATTCCTCTTTTGCTACTGACAGTGTTTCTACCACCAGTCCCAGCAAACAGCACTCCTTCCTTAAATGTTTCAGTTTAGCATTGCTCTTCTCACACTAAAGAGTAGCCTGTTTTGACTTGAAAATTCTGTTAATAATTGATACCATTTATCAAAAACAGCCAGCATACCTCTAAGTGAGACTCTGTGGGGCTTCATCAAGGGAAAAGGAGATATTTCAAAAAGTAAGGTAGGTAACTCGGTGGGTTGGAGTAGAGGAAGTAGGAAGAAGACTTTAGCACAGCAAGTGGTAATTCCTGGAGCGGGAGATAATGGTCCACCTTAATCTGGTTGCATCTCTACAGCCGTTACTTTCCAGGGCAGAGGTGGCTGGTGGGGTCAGCAGTCGAAGGGTGCCTTACCGGGCGTTACGGTGCATCCACCATGGATGGACAGTGAAGGCTACATGGAGCCAGCAGCCAGAGCAACCCTGGCAAGACAGCGCTGTTGTTCACAATCTGTCGTATGCCAGCTTGGGTCTATTTCTGGGGTTTTAATTTTGTTCTCAAAGTCTATTATTGAATGAAGTCTTTCTTATCTCAGTGAACATTTTCCTCGTACTTTCCCACGTCAGCTACCTCCTGCATCAATATATTTAGCTCATAATTCTGTTTTTACTTATTTCAGGAAAGGGTAGGACATCCCCTGGGCTGGGGTTAAGAGCTTCAAGTAAAGATCTATACAGACAAGGTCATACACTGTGAACAACTCCGTATAGTAGTGACAAATATATCAATCCTGCCAAGCTCAGAACTATTCATTAACTCTTGGAATTAATTATATCCATTAGCAACAACACTGGACAGGCATTCAGCAAAACAGCTTAGGTGATACTCAATATTACAAATGTCTGTACGTAAGCACTTAGCTTCTCGAGTGAGAGTCACAAGGCTGACTCTGGATACTTAGAATAGATTGGTTGGAAATTTTGACTTTAGACTGAATCTCAAACTGCTGCTGTACTCCAGATGTCAAAGTCAGTGCACAGGAAAGTCAAGGAACAGGAAAAGCTGGAGGTAAACTTGTGGCTGCTGCATAGAATAATAGAATCATAGGTTGGAAGGGACCTCTGGAGATCATCTAGTCCAACCCCCCTGCCAGAGCAGGGTCACCTACAGCAGGTTGCACAGGAACGCGTCCAGGCGGGTTTTGAATGTCTCCAGAGACAGAGACTCCACCACCTCTCTGGGCAGCCTGTTCCAGTGCTCTGTCACCCTCAAAGGAAAGAAGTTCCTCCTCATGTTTAGGTGGAACTTCCTATGCTCAAGTTTGTGCCCATTGCCTCTTGTCCTGTCCCCAGGCACCACTGAAAAGAGCCTGGCCCCATCCTCCTGACACCCACCCTTGAAGTATTTATAAGTGTTGATAAGATCCCCCCTCAGTCGTCTTTTTTCCAGACTGAAGAGACTCATATCCCTCAGCCTTTCTTCATAAGAGAGGTGTTCCAGTCCCCTAATCACCTTGGTAGCTCTCTGCTGCACCCTCTCCAGCAGTTCCCTGTCCTTCTTGAACTGGGGATCCCAGAACTGGACACAGTACTCCAGGTGCGGCCTCACCAAGGCAGAGTAGAGGGGGAGGATGACCTTCCTCGACCTGATGGCCACACTCTTCTTGATGCACCCCAGGATGCCACTGGCCTTCTTGGCCACAAGGGCACATTGCTGGCTCATGGTCATCCTGTTGTCCACCAGGACTCCCAGGTCTCTTTCAGCTGAGCTGCTCTGCAGCAGGTCAGCCCCCAACCTGTACTGGTGCATGGGGTTATTCCTCCCCAGGTGCAGCACCCTACACTTGCCCTTGTTGAATTTCATAAGGTTCCTCTTTGCCCAGATCTCCAGCCTGTCCAGGTCTCTCTGTATGGTGGCACAGCCTTCTGGTGTGTCAGCCACCCCCCCCAGCTTGGTGTCATCAGCAAACTTGCTGAGGGTGCACTCTATCCCCTCATCCAGATCATTGATGAATATATTGAAGAGGACTGGACCCAGTACTGACCCCTGGGGAACACCACTCGTCACTGACCTCCAGCTAGACTCTGTGCCCCTAATCACGACCCTCTGAGCTCTGTCTTTCAACCAGTTATCTGTCCACCTTACTGTCCATTCGTCTAGCCCACTCTTCCTAAGCTTCCCCATGAGGATGCTGTGGGAGACCGTGTTGAACGCCTTGCTGAAGTCAAGGTAGACAACATCTACTGCCCTCTTGGGTACATTCCATCGGGGCCCATCGACTTGTGAATATCTAATTGATCCCTCACTCGATCCTCCTCAACCCAGGGGAAGTCTTCTTCTTTCCCTGTTACTCCCCAATGCCTGGGACTCGGGAGGGCTGGGATGAGCAGTAAAGACTGAAGCAAAGAAGGCATTCAGTAAATCCACCTTCTCTGCATCCTCCATTACCGTGGCTCCTGTCTCATTCAACAGTGGGCCCACAACTTCTCTGGTCTTCCTTTTGCTTCCAATATACTAATAGAAGCCCTTCCTGTTGAGCTTGACATCCCTGGCCAGGTTTAATTCCAAGGCGGCCTTGGCTTTCCTTGTTTCATCCCCGCATGCTCTGGCAGCATTCTTGTAATCCTCCCAAGCGGTCAGTCCCTTCTTCCACTTACTGTATACTTCCTTCTTCCACTTACTGTAAACTTCCTTCTTCCACTTACTGTAAACTTCCTTCTTCCACTTGAGCTTTTTCAGAAGCTCTCTGCTCAACCATGCAGGTCTCCTGTGTCCCTTGGCCGATTTCTTGCTCTTAGGGATGCACCGATCCTGAGCTTGGAGGAAGTGGTCTTTGAATACCAACCAGCTTTCTTGAGCCCCTTTGCCTTCCAGAGCCCTAGCCCACGGGGTCTCTCCAAGCAGTTTCTTGAAGAGGTCAAAGTTAGCCCTCCTGAAATCCAAGGTTGTAATTTTACTTCTTGTTTTGTGCGTAGTACACATGATGTACATAATTCAGTTACTTTTCATGCCTCTAGCTAGTCACCTCTGGGAAACTGAAATGCATAGCCAAAGGTATTTATGTCCAGATCCGAGTGGGTTCAGCATGGTCTGAGAAGGTTGATCAAAGAAGTCTCTGTGCTGGATATCACTTTTTGAATTCAGAACAGGGTAAGCTTTGAAACAGGTGCCTAAGCAGTCAGCAAGCTGGAAATAATACGGAACATGTCCAGTACTGTAACGTGAACTGTTGATGGAAATTTTTGTCTCAGATCATCAACACAGAGAGTATCTCAGCTTAAAGGTTCTTGAATCACTCTCCTGAATTTAAGCAACTGAAATTCCATGCAGACAGGACTTTCAGTAACTAAGTGGTTCACTGAATGCTTGACTGTGATATTTATTAATGCAAAGTGCTATATAAGATCTTGGGATATAATGCCATCTGCTGGCATTTTATTTGCTATTTAAGTGTGTTGCTTAGGCTTATGGAAGACCCTCCAGTTTCCTGGGGGCTACTGCAGGCTCTCTGGGATACCTCAAAGGACTGAAAATGACACTAACAGGTGTATTTATTTGCCAACACATAGCTGCAAGTAGGCTGACGCTCCAGAAAGTCACAGGGCTCCCATGGTTCCCTTGTCAGCTCTGCAGAACACATGTGGATGTTTTGGATAGCCCAGACTATCTAAAGTGTCCCTACATGTGTAAGGATATGCAGGAAACTGAAATGAGCCCAGATCTTCTCTAAATGTAAATGGCATTTTAAGCATCTCTTCACAGACCATCTGCATGCAGAAAACTGGATTTAGTTACCTAAATCTCAAAGTAAGCAAAGGACACTTGGTTCTCCTAACAGTTGTGTGGGGACACCCAGGCACATACCTCCTCTCAGTCTGCTTTCACATAGAGGAAGCTGAGTTACCTAATTTTGGCAGACATCTGACTTTAAGATGCCTGTGTTCAGCAAAAACTGAAACATCCTGTAGTTCAGATGTTTCTAGCATACTTCCATATTACAGGTAGACAGAGAAAAAGAATGAATAGTATCATGGATATTGAAATGCTCAATTACACAGAACAACTTAATAACAATTTGCTAATACCCACTTTGGTATTATTATATGCATTATTTTTCTATTACCTTTTACTATTTTTAAATATTGGTTTTATAAAGAATTTTTAGTTAATGGAGAAATTACGCTCAAAGAGATGGATGTGTTGGGAAGGCTTTACGTACAGGTAAAGTAGGCTGCCTGCAGCAGACGTTGGATATTTCTTAATATGTACAAAGACACGGGGTAAACGATCTTTGGCCCATCTATTAGGAACAAAATTACTTTAAAGTAAGCTATCTCTCTAAGACTGAGAGTATTAATTAGAATTTTACAGAGTGAAAAGAGAATAATTACAAGTAGATTAAGGCTATGTCTACAGTTTCAAATAGGATCTTTTTTGGTTTTACATTATGAAGTTAGACACATCTGACATATCTAAGTGATGTCCGATTTTTCTTTGACTTTGGATATTGTTGAGGATATAGGGAGAAGTATCTTGGTTAGGACATTCCCTTAGCACACTTGTTAGATTGATGAGATCCAGATTGCAATAGTGGCATTTGTTTATTGGTAAATCCCAAATTTGCAAGAAGAATTGCAAGTTAGAAGTGTTCTCAAAATCTATCTAGGCTGTCAAAATTTAGTTAACTGTGTGTTTTTAAAAAAACATTTTCTTTTTTAAAGAACTTACTACATTTATACTGGGCTTTCTGATGGCCACTGTTCACCAGTCTGACCAAGTAGGATTTTCAGAAAAGCATCTGAGAAGACTTACTGTAGAAATACTTATTTTACTCAGTAGGCTGGCTTCATACTGTTACTTGTCTCAAACCTAAAAGTTATGTTTTTATTTAGATCTGTTCAGGGTTTTAAAATTGCGTATGTGTTTCGTTCAATGACTGTCTCTTACAAAATGTCTAAACAGGCTGTGGAGTGGGGACTCAAAAACAAATCCTATTTTTGGCTATACTAGGTTACAGTCTTGTTTTATGTCTATTTTTAACCGAATAAACTTGAATTCTTCTGCACAAATTCATAAAAATTCATCAGGAAAGGCTGAAAGTGTCCTTACATCAAAACAGTTAAAATATGCTGGAGGAGATTGCAAATATAGGTTTCCCTCAGGCACAAAAGGGAATTTATTCAGATTTGCAACATCGTAGTGCTGTTGCATAAAAGCAGCCATGTCTTCCTCTTTACAGAATTCCAAGGAAAGCTGTGGCTCTAACTGTAGTTCCTCTGCATGTAAGACCTAAATAATGGAAGAACTGGCTCTTGGATTGTCACTTCATCCTGAATGATCTGAATGCCAAACTGTTAATTGGTTTTCAACACTGAGGTCACATGCAGAAGCAAAATGTCAAGTGAACGCTCAAATAAATAAATTTTTAAAAAATTAAAATAAAAATTAAAAAAAGAAATTAAATAAACTAAAATAAAATAAAAACCATTTTAGTACTTCTGTGGTCAGCATTGGTTTACACAGATGTTTAATATTAGAGCTTGGGCACTTTAAATTCCACTGAAGTCACACTTTCGGTACTTCAGTCCTTTTTCTTGTTTTTTAATCTGGCTTCAAATTTATGTAGCTGTCCTAGTAATGCAATCTTTCAGAAGAGAAAGTTCACCTAGGGCTTTCTAAATCTTACATGAGTATCATTACTCCTTAACCATCCTTCCTTAGTCATGAATGTGCAATTTTGCTTGAAGTTTTATGTGTCAGGACAATCATTTATTTGAACTGATGTTTTCAGTCTGGCACATTCTTCACTGTCTTTCTTCTTGGGAAAATTAGCATAATGTCTTTGAAAGATATCCAATTGAATCCTTAATTTATATAGTGTCTCTTCTGATTGGTTTTAAAAGCTTAGTTAAGTGTTTGAAGCAGTATAAGATAATATAAATGTTACCCATTCTCCAGTAGTATGGAACTTGTTGGATTAAACAGATATGCAATCTTTTTATATATTTCTAACTAATTATTATTTTTACACGTCTGCATCAAAATATAAATGCAGGTCATTTCATCTATGTTTTGCATGATTTTTTAAAAAATGATCTCCTTTAAATAGATGCATATTCAATGAGTCTCTGGTCTAGATATAAATTATCTCTATAATACATAGATTTGGACAATTCATTTTAACTGTGATATAAGGTAAAACTGGTTTTGAACACTTTCTTGCACTTATTCTAATGAATAAGCAACACTGAATTAAAATATTGAAAAAAAAATAATCCCAAACTTGTTTTAGTGGTATCTTCTTTTTGAAAAGAAAAATAGATATCCCCCTCAAAAAATACCCCAAAGTATGTAATATTTAGAGTTCTTCACCACAAGAAAAGGCAAAATGTAACTCGCCCTTTCATTGACTCCAAAGAATACTGAAAACCGACTTAATGTATTTTTATGCATGTAATTTGCGGATCAAAGGAATGGAATGCTTTCATATAAGGAATGACTAAGTTTGGAGAGAGAAACTCTTTAGTCTAGAAATTAGATGCCAGAGAATAAACATAATGGAAGTCTATAAAACCGTGAACTGACAGAAAGATGGTGGGGAGGGAGGGGGAGGGAGGGGATAAGTGGTAAAGAATTGAAGTGAATCATTAAACGCAGGGGTTATGTAAAAAATCCCAAGCCCTGCAATTTGTATTATCAAGGAATAAACTACACTGGTGCTGAGTCACCAGGCTCTTTTATTTTTTCTCCTAAAAGAGGGCAGCTCCTAAGTTATAGCTATTAATAGACAGTATTTTTTCCCCTTTCAAAATTAAGTCCAATAGCCCTGTGTCACTGCGTCAGAACCATAAATGATTAGTTTGTATCTCCAATGATCCCTAAGATTTGAGAACCCTATTTTCATCTCTAAGTCTTGTAGATTTTCCAACAAAGAATTTGAAGGAGTGTTTCGGGAGAGGAGGCTGGAAGGTTTCTCTCCACATACTCTCACAGATCTTGCCACAGAAGGCTATGCCTGCACATCAGTTGACTTTGTGTCAGGCCACACATAACATATCTGTTCACCTTTGTGATTACATAAATTCATAAAAACATTGTCAGACCGGGCACAGGTGCATGATAACAAAGAACATATATTGCCACTCTCTGAAATACTGTCCATAATGCTTTTTTTGTAACGAGCCTCTTTTTCCTGACAGCATGGAGAGAGTGGTACCACCTGTCCGTATGGATTTTATCGTGGTTATTAGTCTTATGGTTTATGTTTAAAAAATAACAGAATGCTAGAAGAAAGACTGATGCAGAGCTCAGGGAAAGTGGTGTCCAGCTGACATGAAGACAGATTGTAATACAGCAGGCTTGTGAGAAATGCTTAAAGATAACTTGGAGTGGCAATGTATGTATTTGCAACAGAGAGTTACTCCTTCAGGCTATTCTATATCAGCCAATGGATAGCATGCAAAATAAACTGTGCCGTGAAGGGGGAAACGCAACAGAGTTGACCAAATCCGTACAATGAAAGCATCTAAAAGTGCATCCTATGCCTACTTTTTCCACAATAAGTAAATAGCTGGAAATGCAACAGAAACAGTGAATTATTGTGAAACTGTCTTTTAGTTATTTTTTTTCTAAATTACATTTTAATTTAACCCACGTTGTTCGTTCTTTTTCCGTTTACGGAGAAGTGATTACATCCATGTTATTCATGGACTATAACTCCAAAATACAAGATCCTAAAATATGATAAGTTTAATTCTATAAGCTGATATCTGTAATAACTATAATGCTGTCTGAAAAGAAGCTGTCTCAGAAGCTTTTACAAACGCAAATGTATAACTATTTCAACATCTGTATAAATTGTGCCATGCCTCAGAGAAGAGGGTTTTTTACTACACATTTGTGTACTGATATTTGTTATCACTGTTTAGATACTGAAAGATATTTACTCACACTGTTAATTTGTCCCGTGTCTAATCATGGAACAGTCTGAATGAGGTTAATAGAAATATCAGTAAAAGTAACCAGAATGTTATCCATAAATGGTAAATGTTGAAGTAAATCAAAACTGCTCATAATTCAGAGGAATATTAATAATTCAGATCTAAGTTTAGGCACCTAATTTAAGTGCTTAAATTTAGAAGTAATTTTTTCTTATGCTTCTTGTATTGTCAACACAGGGAGATTCCCAGGTTCTGAGTCACCGTCTAGAGGAGACTTGTTAAGTTAGGTGCTAAAAATAAGTAAGAATAATATCTCTTTTATTTTAAAAATAGCACCGAAACATTCCATTGTAATATTTTCTAAAATTATCTGCATCGGTTTTTTGTACAAAATGGAAGAGGTGTAAGCTCCTGAATAGTTCAAAATAGTTATTAAAAAAAACCCCATCATTTTTGAACTCAAATCACTTTCACAAACAGGAATTAAAACAGCTTCTGCATCACATTAATTTGAATTATTTTCTTTCTACTTTCCCTTTTTACTCACTTTTGGTTCATCCATGAGAACTCATTATTTCCCCGTGTTCATCAATGACCACTTTGAGTTGGGTAGCACAGAGTTGTCTAGGTTGTAAGGGACCTTTAGATCATCAAGTCCAACCATTAACCATTACACTGCTAAACCCACCACTAAACCATGTCCCTAAGCAGCATGTCTACCCGTCTTTTAAATGCCTCCAGGGATGATGACTCCACCACTTCCCTGGGCAGCCTGTTCCAATGTTTGATCACCCTTTCCGTGAAGAATTTTTTCCTGATATCCATCATAAACCTCCCCTGTCACAACTTGAGGCCATTTCCTCTTGTCCTGTCGCTTACTTTGAATGACTACAGGAACTCTTAAACATATCAGTCATTAATCACTTTGTTTTTACATAGAACGCTAGAGATATAGATATTAAAATAAGAGTAGATCATAAATACAGTTAAAAAACACCAAAGTGCAAATATTTTAAAATTAAACAGTGATATTTTTTATTTACTACATTATTTGAGAACAAAGGAAGAAACTGTAATAAATTCTAGATTTTGATTCAATGTTATTTGTCCAGGGCATGCATTTTAGAAAACAGTAATTTAACAAGATCATGAAAATTCTATCATTAGCAAAAAGTTAAATATAAAATAGCATTCTTTCTTTGTTACAGCTTCCTGATTAGATTGAATTTATCAAGGATTAGTATCAGAAATACCAAGAATAAAGATCAGAAACAAAAATGTACCCTCTGAAAATTAAGTGGCAAGTATTGTTACTTGGATTTTAAGAAGTGGTATTTCTCATACAGAGAGGAATGCTGAATCCTGCCTCCTTTGCATTACAGATGAGCATTTACCATAGCAACCTCAAAACGTGATCGAAGAACCATTTGAAAACATCTCAAGCATTAATCTCCCTATTCTATATCTTTTAATTGGCGTGACTTCACTTGAAATGGAGACAAATGGACTTGGCTTGTGTAATAATATGTTTACAATGACAGTAGACAACAAGCTAGTGGAAAAACAGGGGTTTCAAAAAGGGCCTGATATTTAGTGTGAGCGGTATCAAAATAGAGGCAAAGAGTTTCAGGAATTGGTGGGGCAGTGACAGCAGACTATATGTAGGACAGCTAATGAGCAAGCTCAACTTATGTCAGCTTCTTCGGGTTATTTGCTGGTGATGGACTGTAATTCAGAAGAATTTTGTCCCAGCCATGTGTCCAGCAAGAGTATGGGGGGAAAAACGTTCTCTAAGAATAAAACATAAACCAAACCAACCAAGGTTACTACAGTAAATGCCACTTTGCAGACAGAGTGTTGTTTTGCACTGTAATTCAATGTGGAAAAGGTTTATATAAATTTTTTAGAACAGCTTTAATAACCAAGGAACTGAGAGGCAGAATAACTGCAGTATATTTTATGTATGTTCATTTTATTTCATGACAAGTAGAACCATTTTATTTATTTTTTATTCTTAAAGGAATCTTATAGATCAAAGTATGTAAACAAAAGTATGTTATCAAGAAGATAACAAAAATTATTAATTTCTCCAACTCATGACTGGAGTGTCTGGTTCTGGCTCAGTCTACCTGGTTGATCGTGTTGCATCCCCCGGCTAGAATATGCACTTTCAGACAGCGAGCCAGGATTAACACTGGAGTTACCTGTGATGCTTTCTATCTTCCAGTGACTGCACAAGTTGTAAAGAAGCATAATATGTGTTACAGTACAGCTAGTTCCAAAGCGTTAGGATGTAAGCTAGGATGTAAGGGAGAAGCAGAAGCTAGGGAATATTGAGGGTATGGGCAGAAGATAAAGAGGAGGGAGCAGGGCAAAGATGAACATTAGAAAATCTGCATATTCATGCAATGAAATGCTCTCAGGAGCAGACTGAAGTCTAAGTACCGGAGGTGAAGCAAGAGCGCCAAGAGACCCGGGAGCAGTGTAATGTGTAGATATGTCAGCTGTTTCCAGGCTTTTATATGCGCAGGACTTCTTCCTGTAGGCTACTAATAATCTCCAGCAGTTATGCAAACTGAACACTTGCTGATGATTCATCAGCTGGTGACCCTTTGTGAGCCATTATCCTCAATGAAAATGGTTGCAGATACAATTAAATTAGGAGTAAGCTGTTGAACTGACTACACATGAACCAATTCAGATAGCATCCTGAGATAGTAGGTTATCCTCATTGTCATAATTTGCTTGAGCTCTCCAATCTATAGTAAGAGTTTATGTATCTACTCTTTGTAGATGTCCTTGACACCCCATGGTGTCTCAAATAGAGATACATGCTTATGTTTAATCAGCTGAATCCCACCTAAGGTGTCTACTTCAAACTGAGCTGAATATCTTTCTAGGCTGTTTCAACTAAATCATCACTTATTAAAAAGGAAGTTTACAAGTTGGCTCAGCTACGTTAAGTCGCAGGCATTCAGGTTTCTTAATCTGAAATTAAAATCCATCCTTAGTCGTCTTCTGTGGTATATACAGTAAATTTTGTCAGTGATTTAGGTAGCTATGGTCTTTTTGTTTCACTAGAAGCGAGCAAAAGTGGTTATTCATTATTGGGTGAACTGTGAGGAGAAGAAATTTCTGAGACTAAAACAGGGGACAGATCCTCTGTGTCTGTGAATTTATGAATAAAAATAACAAAGAGGTGTTAACAAAATAGAATGCTCAGCCGCTTCAACCAAAAAATTACAATTCAGTTGAAGATAGTGAACACTGTCAATCTCGTTTGCTCTCATTGGGATACATTTGGTGCACTGATGTTGTACTCGTGTGAGTAAATTATAAAATGTGTATATTTTTTTTGTAGTAAATGTTCAGTAAGTTTGTGCCGCTGCTTACTATTAAAGTCAGAATTGTTCCAACTTTTCAGGTCTTGTACTTACTTTGCTTCTGAGGTTCAAGCAGTGAATGCCTTTGCATTTTGTTTGTTATTCATTGTTATGGAGCAGTTTGGATGTGTCCTGGAGTACTGCGCAGGGTAAGCCATTCCATTCCAGGTGAAAAGCTTACAGCTGCAAAGCGGTCTATGTTTGACAGGTTGAGATTTAAAATAGGGCAAGTCCAGTGACAAATACAGAACTTCATTTGAATAATCAGAATTGTTCTGAGAACTGTACTTGTAGTAGTTGTCAGTTCTCAGAATCTAACGTTTTCTTAAGATCCTAGTCTGTTTTGTATTGCTTTTTAGATAATGGGCATTTTACTCTGTAATGTTTTTCTGGGTTTCTGTCAAAATCCAAGTGATTGCTGCATACAAAATATGCTATTCAGTAAACTGTCCAAGATTCACAGCAAAGAGCCAGGTTACTCTTTAAAGATGGTATTATCATTGCTGGACACAGACCTGTGGAAACTAAAAGGGAGTATCTTTACTTCAAATATTTTAAGAATTTGAAAAAAAGGATGTAAGAAAACCAAAGGAAAAAACTTACACAGTTTAAATAAAATGTTGTTGAATTTAAGGAAGACATTAAGTTTCATTTATGCTGTTTAAAACACTATACTCACTGAACTTTACTGCTTTGAGAATTATAATGACTTTCCCACTTTATTCGGTTTGAGGTTTCTTTGAGCTTTCCCTCTTCTGTATTGGAGAATATAGATAATATTTAAAATGGCTATAAATTATTTGTGAAATTTGTTGCATTTTTTAGTTTTCTTGTCAATGTTGTCAAACTATTTATCAAGTATTCCAAAGAGTTTTTATCTGAAATTAATAACTTTTGATGCTTTATTGTTTACTCATGGAAAATTTGTAATAACAATAAGGTAGTTTTACATTTGCTGGTTGTGAAGGAATGAATAGGCTGCATTGGGCAAAGTACTGCCAGCAGTTTGAGGAAGGTGATCATTGGCCTCTACCCAGCAATGGTGGGGCCACACCTGAAGCACTGTGTCCAGTTCCGGGCTCCTCACTACAAGGGAGACATGGACATGCTGGAGAGAGTCCAATGAAGGGACACAAGGATATTTAAGGGACTGGTGCATCTCACCTATGAGGAAAGGCCGGGAGAGCTGTGTATAGATTACACCTGTAATTCTTACCTCTTTTGATTGCTATAAACACATGTACATGCACACACCCATCCAAACACCTTTTTGCATTTCAGATTTATGAACGTGTAAAGTATCAAAATAGCAAAAATAGGTTTTATTATAGTTTGGGACTAAGCAGCCACAAAAGGAGAAAATTTCTGCCATCCCAGTTTGGGACAATTAATCCTGGCCTTCCTTTATTATCAATGGAGGATCCTCCAGAGAACAGATACTAGATGCTCAAACAGCCTGACTACAGATTGATCTCTGCATTCACCAGATATGGGCTCAAAGAGAATTCATCTAAGTTAGATATTTCAGTTAGGTATCTAAAGCCTTTAGGCTGAATAAATTACTTCCTTTCATCTTCTTTTTAAATTTTGTTCCCAAATACTGGCGGGATAAAAAGTGAAAATGTGACTGTTTTCTCAGTTTTGGACACAAACTAGAGTTTCTTTTCGGTAGTGTTCTTTGTAAGCAGGGATGATATATATTATTTAGCAAGTAGACGGAACTGCAAATAATTTTGAATGCAACATTTGCAACTACAACTCTGCATGCGCAAGAATTATGACAAATTTATCTACCCCAGTTAAACACAGAGACTTCTGTCAAATAACTTCTATGTAAAGTTATACAATAGACTATTTTCCAAATAATACATTTAGGCCATTTAATTTATTTGTCATAAAAGCAAACAAATCTTTGGTATCCAACGGTATCAGCGTTGTTTGAGCATAATCTCAGGTAACATCAGTGTATGGTTAAACTCTGCAATGGCTGACAGTTGGGTGATCCTGTGTATTGCCATATGGATGCAATAACAGGCATATTCAGTGAAATCAAAATGGCAGGTTTTCCTATTTACTGTAATGAAATGTATCACAAGGAGTGTTAAAAAATATCATAGCTTTTTATGCAATGTTAAAAAATACCATGAATAAAAATAATAGTACCTGGCCTGCAAAATGAAGGCAAAAATGTGGAAGTTTACTATAAAGAGTTCTGGCAACATCGTGTCTGGTTTCATTGAGCCAATACAGAAATGGTTTTTTTGCAATTGTCTACACACTATAGATATTAGATGTAATTACTTGAACCAACTTTAAGGCCTTCTAGGCATATATTACCCACAAAAAGTTTTATTTGGCCACATTTTTATACCATTTTTACTTTTATCATAAGTTGCAAGAGGAGGCTAAATATGTTCACAGCATAAGCCTCGACAAATTTCACAAAAAAAATCAATAAATTGTTTTCACAAGCCTTTCAAAGAGAGGTTTTATTTGCGAAGGTTTTGCTAGAAAGATTAGTTCCATATGAATAGTTCATTTCACTGATGTAATTTCAGTTTTATCTTGTACTTTGATCTAGCAGAAAGCTTTCAAAAAGTTGACAGTACCTTAGGGAAATCTAGTGTCATGGAGATATTACAAGTTGAGATAATTTCTGAAGAGAAACAAGTGTGCTTATATACTGGTAAAGGAATAGTTTAACGTGTTGTGTTTCAGTTTTCAAGCCAAGTATTTTATATCTACTAATCAAATGGTTATTAAAATAAATTACTTAATAATCTAGAACTTTCCAAACTATTAAGAAGATATTCTTACACAGAAAATACATAAAGAACTTTTGCTGATTAGCAGTCTGTTTGCAGAAGTTGACTTAATACTGTATTACTTTGATTCACTTTGGTAGATCAGAAAAAGCATATTGTATGAGATTCATAATGACAAACACTGTACAGGAACAGTGTCGGTGAAAATAGACAAATACCTGTTGCAATTCTGTCTTCATGACATTCAACAAAGAATGACAGGCTTGCTAATGAAAACATTAATGTTTTTGCAGTTCTTTAAACTGCAGACTTGATTGAAAATGCGCATTTGATTTTTATCCCTGTTTGAATCATTCAGACTCTATTACTACTATAAATTTTGAGTCCTAATGTAAAATATATGGCTGAGAACTGTCAGAGCAGCAGACATTTTGTATTTCCTAAATATAGGACACATTAATTTCTGTGTACTTCCTACCAATTTTTTTAAATGCCTCTATGACCCTTAAAACTCCTAGCATACCTGCTGTCAGCTTTTGAGTGGATGGTATGCCCAGTCAGTGTTCTTTAATATTGTGAAATACATGTTTTCTTTAGTCTACTGGGAAAACATATTTTTAATTTTTTTTTCCTTAAAAAGGCAGGAAAAGATAGCACTGGTGTTTTTCAGCAAGAATCTGATAAAGTTGAAATCTTGGTTTCATCATTCAAGCAAATCTCCCATGGATTTCAGAGCTCAGTTCTGAATAATTTGTTCAATTGAATATTTAAACTAGCTTATAAACGAGCAATAAATAAGTAAAGTTTGAAATAAACGGTTAACTGTTGCAGTCCAGCTGGTTTTCAGGTTGTTTATGCACATAGCCATGTAGAAAACCTCTGACAGATGTGTTTACTGCTACATTTATAATAACATAGACACAATCTATGAATTAATTATTATTATTATTGTGTAAACAATAAGATTTTGCATAAAGGGAGGAGTAGTCACTTAAGATGCAATATTATGACTCTCAGTTTATGTGGTCAAGCTTAATTTTAGCCTGTGAATAGTCCTATTGGAAATATATTTAAATATTTTGTGGCTGGGTTGTCTTTTTATGTCACTTGCTCTCAAGCAGTTTAGACAAAAAGAAGGTACTTGTTTTGCTTTATTTATTTTTTGCTCTGGATACCTTCACCTCCCTATGTTTTGGGAAAACAATTTATTATTGCCCTTTTGAGAATCTCTCTGCTGAATATCTTAGAAGTTCTTAGCATTCATGGGATCTTGTCGTGCTTGTTTACTAAAATGTAATTAAGGAGAGAAGTCTGCAGGTTTGATAGAATTCGTTTTCAGATAAATCAACAACTCTGTCAGAGTAAATTAGGCATCGCATCCTGAAGTCCAGATATTTCAATTGGAACACTTACTTACGCTGTTGGTGAATGAGACATTTGTGTCAGGAACGTAGTATGTGTAGGGCTCTAATTCATCTAGCTTCACATTAATGCATGAAAGAATCCTTTGTCACTTGTCTATGCACAAGTGACACAAAGAAATATGGCAACACCCTAATTTCTCTTGTTTGCATTCATCTGCAAACAAAAAGGAAAGATAAACAATTATGACCTTTTTTTGACAGAACACAATTTAAATTAAATCAACGTGATATCCAGGATATATCAGAATTAAATGTTGTCTTCCCTTAATGTGTTTGCAAAATAAATCTTAGAAATGAGAGTTCTTGAGCTAAATGAAAATACGAAGGATCACATTTTTCTTAACAAAAGGAGATTAAATACTGCATAACTGAATCCATCACATGGCCCATTCAGTCCAATATCCTGTTTTCCATATTATGCAAGGGTGTTCTAGGAAAAGCCACAAAACCCCAAGTAACTTGAGTATGATGAGATTACACACAACTTACCCATTTACAGAAAATAACACCGAGAACAACACTGACAATCTCTGCAAAAGCTCTAATTTGCTATAAATAAATGTTCTAAGCAAACACAAAATAAGGCTGATCCTATTATGCATCTGAAATGAGAAAGACCATGAGAAGCATTCCATCTGTTTGCAATCATGAGCTCTCTGTGCTCTCTTGAAAGTTGTGTAGCTCCTTTTTTTCCTAGTCCTCCTACCTGGGCATCTGACCATCCAATTACTCATTGCTCCATCTGAGCAAGATAACAAAGGTAGTTTGTATATACTGATATAAAAATTATGCAAGCTGTAGTAACTTACCAAAAAGAATGAGTCAGAGCAATTTAAATCCTGCTGTACCTCTGCCCTGAATCACATCAAGCTCAGTGTAAACCCCGCGCTTTTCAGAAGTGTGATATAGGGGCTTCTGTTGTGGATCTGCTTTTTAGCTTGGCCTGATTCATGATAAAAGCTGCACTTTTCTCATGTCCAAGACGATCCTTAAAACAGCATAGTTATGTTCCGACATCACTGTTCCTGAGCCAATAAATCTCCAAAAAGACTCCATACTCTGGCATTTAGGTTTGTCCAGAACTTCTGATTCGTTCCCATAGAACAGGTTGGGAGAACAAAGCAATAAATGAGGGAGCTGATTTTTACCACGTAAATCAGTGGCATCAAACAAGGGAAAATTACATATTCATACCATGAGGATACAGAAAAAGTAGCTGCCAGCAACGTGCTCATATGCATAATAAAAAATAACAAAAAATATTAGCTGCAGGAATTGCAGTAAATATTAAGTAGAACATTTAATAAGATTTCACTAAAGTTTTTTCTAAATCTAGTTTAAATGTAGTCTTGCATATTAACATTTCCGGAACTTGGCTATACAATGTAACTCACTAATTTTTATTTACCTAACGTATGGAGAAAAAACAGTTGCATGCCAAACAGCTTTAACAGTGAGAAAAAACACTGAATTTCAGTGCTTGATTTATGTAGATGAATTAATTTGAAATTAGAGCATAAGGCCCCCAGGCATGTGAATTCAAAAGACCACAAAGGTTATGTCCTTTCTTTCATTATTTATTTGGGGATGTGAACCTACGTAGTATCTAAGCCATCTGTCTTCTGTCTACAGTGTTAAATATTTGTAGAAATAAATAGGTTTTAAAAGAAAACAAAAAAGCAGTGATTTAAATTTATTGAAGTCCTTGCATTCAGTTGCACAATTTTCACTGCATTCAGGAAGGGTTTCTGGAGCACAAAGTGACTAAGACCATGGACATAAAAACGAAGCACATGCTGATAATTTCTTTGGATGACGACGTTATTTAATGCATTGCAATAATTTTATTAAGTTAAAATAAATTAATGTTCAGTTAAAATAAGTGAATGCTAAGTTAAATTGTTGCAGAAAAATTCTAAGCCAACAGCTGATAAAATAACTGCAACAAAGAATTTCAGGTTTAAAAAAATAATATTCAAAGTTCATGTTTGTTTACAGAACCTTTCTTTCTTTTTATTTTCTTTTTCTCTCTCTCACCCTTTAATCCTTGTATATGACTCATAGTTTTGTTTCGTTACTTACATAATAATAACAGTATGCATGTCACTATATCCTTGGCATTGTGTAATTTTTAACATTTTCTCCATGTTTAATATGAAGGGAGGTGCAAGATCCAAGAACTATAGGTTCAAATATTACCGGAGTTCAAATAATATGGCAGGTCTTGGTTGGTTGGTTGTGAGTTGGAACTGCAAGTCTGGACACTGCTTTAAGAGTAAAATTTGTTGAATTTGTTGGTGTTACTCTAATTTTTCATCATACAAATTACAGTCAAGTTCCTTGTGTTCAACTAAAACATTTCTACATCTGTTTTTCTCTTACTTCAAATTAAGGGCTTAGCTGCTTTCAGATGTCTAATACAAATGTTTTGAAGTGATTTCCAGCCTGATGTTAAAAAGCATTGCTGAGTATTCCTGTCTGTAAATCTAGATATCAAATCAATAATTTATGTAAAATGTTTTTCTTACCTATGTCCCTACAAGGGAGCTTTTGCATCTTTTTTTTCACCATGCTTCTTCCTCCCTAGTCCACCCCGATTCTTCTCTTTCCTTTCCTTTGTTCCTTCCCCTAAATATCCCATAACAAATCTGACACGTGGCTACAATCCCTTTAAAACAATTCCAAAATGCTCTTTCTCCTGCAACTCATAAGTCCTCTACCATCGTAGGAAATAAGCCCCTGCGGTTTTCATGGTTGTCCAGGAAGGGAGAATTTCTTTGGTTGTGTTTGGAAGCCCTGCGTTGGCAGGTTTCACGCCAGGGCTAATGGTCGAATCACTCTCCTTGATGGACTTCAGGACAGATGATTTGGTGGGGTGGGCTTGCACTGGTCAGGTTCCTCAGGCTCCCCAGAGCCTCCATTAATTTACAAAGGCAAAGCTTTTTCAATATCTATGAGAAGTATACAAGTAAATCCTCTAAGCTGGTAAAGACAGAACTTTGATTAAAATCTTAATGGCTTCTTTTCTAAAATTACCTAGAAAATACCTTATTCTATTCAGTGGAATCACCTTTTTTTTCCCCAGCATATGTGTCATTGGTTTAGGTTTATTTCACCCTATGTCTTAAATTGGAGGGTATGGAAATTGTTGCTATAGATACTAAAGACATACATGGAATTTCTTAGTAAATTATTTGCATAACATTAACATGATACTGAAAGATGTATACGTAATGAAACTGACGTTGCCTTTCACTGACTATGAACTCACTGTGCCTTCTATCTGCAATTACAGAGAAGAGTTTAGACCATTAGTAGTTATTTTGAGAACTCACAGAAGATAGGTAATGGTACCCAAAACCTGGAAAAGGGCAATTTCCTTTTAAAAAAAGGAGGTAGCATGACCGCGGGCCTTGAAGGCAATGGAGAAGCAGGAGACATATAATGTTTAAATTAAGATTTATGAAGACTGGCTGAGAGAGTTGGCATTGTTCAGCCTGGAGAAGAGAAGGCTCCAGGGAGACCTTACAGCGGCCTTATGGTTCTTAAAGGGGGCCTACAGGAAAGATGGGGAGGGACTCTGATTTTATCAGGGAGTGTAGTGATAGATGAGGGGTAACAGTTTTAAACTGCAAGAGGGGAGATTTAGATTATATATTAGGAAGAAATTCTTTACTGTGAGGGTGGTGAGACACTGGAACAGGTTGCCCAGAGAAGCTGTGGCTGCCCCATCCCTGGAAGTGTTCAAGGCCAGGCTGGATGGGGCTTTGAGCAGCCTGGTCTAGTGGGAGGTGTCCCTGCCCATGGCAGCAGGGTTGGAACTAGATGTTCGTTAAAGTCCCTTCCAACCCAAACCATTCTATGATTCTGTGGTAATGCTTCACATGAGATTTTCAAATGATACATTTTTATAACTGATAGAATTATTATTGACCATGATTTTTTTTTCCCCTGTCAAAAATGAAGTTTCCTTGGCAGTACTATACAGTCTATTGTAAGTCTGATACCATTCAATATGTGTGTTGTTGACTTCCATGTTGGTGTAGTATATAAATTTATGACATATATGCATGATACTGAGTTGCAATAAACAGAATGAGAAAAAACTGGATGTATAGCGTTTTTACAGAAGGCATATACACATAGAGATATATCCATATGGACAGGACTCAAAAACTTTATCCTTTGCAAAAAGATAAAGCCGTTATATTATGATGTATAAACAGGCTGCAAGATACATCCATTGTACTAACTAGTGGTGAAGGCAACAGCTGTTCATTTATATTACCTGATTTTAAGGCATCCATGAGGTCAAAGCAAAGAATATGATCAGATTTGGGAAAAGCATTTAGTTTCTTAAAATAAAAGGAAAGGCAAAATGAGGGTTTAGTGACTTCATCAGGAAGGCTCCTGAAAAGAATGGGTTTCTGTCATGATTTTTTATTTATCATGCCCGGGATGGTTAAATAGATACATAATAGGCTTAAATTGAAGCAAAGAAGATTAAACAGTAGCTAAACTTTCTATATGCACAGTGAAGCAAACAGATACATTTCTCTAAGCAGTTGTAAATCAGACTCAAAATTACCAGAATTATAGCACAAATAACATTCTTGCCATGGAGTAAGGAGATGGAATAGATGACCCGTTAAGTCCCGTGATTTTCAGGACTGGAATTTAATTGAGAAGAACATAATTGGAAGAAGACAGTCGTATATCACGATTGCTTCTTTTATAACCAGTATTGGTTGTAGTGGTAGTGTGGTAATGATTGCTGCAGAATGGTAGACTGACAGAGAAATTTAGGAAGAGCTCTCTGAAGGTCACTTGGTCCAGCCTCCTGCTCAAAGCTGGGTTGACCCTGAATCTCTATCAGGTTGCTCAGAGTACTTTTTGTATTCATCTCCAGGGGTGGAAATTCCACAGCAACTAGTTTCAATGTTTAACCACCTTCATTGTGGCATTTTTCTTGATAGTTGGAATTTACCTTGTAGTGCAGCTAGTCTCTTCAGTGCACACCTGTATGTGTCTGGCTCCATCTCGTCTATAACCACCGTGAGGAATCTGAAAACAGCAATTAGATTTTCCCCATCATTGAAATCACGTTTGCCTTCTATATAAAGTATTGAATATCGCAAGTAAGCGAGTGCTAATGATTATCCACCACATTTT
The DNA here is from genome assembly GCF_964199755.1 of Larus michahellis. Taxonomy (NCBI): domain Eukaryota; kingdom Metazoa; phylum Chordata; class Aves; order Charadriiformes; family Laridae; genus Larus; species Larus michahellis. The sequence continues at coordinate 107,412,459 of NC_133898.1, forward strand.
AGTTTCATTTCAATATAAAATTACAACTTATCCCAGGTGATTATTGACTGAGTTCGTATAATTCTCAAAGGGATGCGTCTTAAAGCTGTCTTCTGAAACTTAACACTTTAAGGCTGGTGAGAATTCTTGAGAGGTCCAGAGGGAATAAGCTGGCTTACAGGCAGGTAATTTTGTTGAATGCTTGAAAAGTATGAAAAAAACCCGCAAACCCAAACTACAGTTGTTTATTACAGATACTCTTCCCATCATTCTCCCCTGAGATCATGAAACATTCAAATCATTCAAGATGTGTGAGATTTATGTCTCATATTTTAAAACTGAACAGCTGCCAGACGTGCTGTGTAGCGCAACACTGACTTGAGGTCTGTCATCAACATTTGTTTGATAGAGAAGTTCTTTCATAAATACAGTTATAGTAACAAGATTACTTTGTCTGCTACTTTAGCTTAACTTGTCCAGACACTGACAGATAGACACTTCTTAGTATTGTGAATTGGAATAAAAGACAAACCCTTTCTTCCAGAATACTGTAATACAGTGTGCCCATGAAGCAGAAGAATAAGAATAAATTATTTGTAAGTCATTAGGAGGAAAAAATAACATGACAAAGAAAAGTGCTAATATGCATCTTACTTGTGTATTAGACTACTACTGAAGAAAAAATAAACATTGATGTAAATGACAGACACATGACAACAAAGATTTCTGAAAAAAAGGACATTCAGAACACATTTTTTGAAGTCATTGATAGTATTTAAATATCATTTCAATTTGTAAGAATTGAGGAATTACTATATATCTGGTAGAGTCTGGCCTGCTCTTGGGTACTTCTCTTTTTTTCCCCTTATATGTTTCTCAGACTTGTTCTGTTTTGCTGGTCTGTCTTATTTTTACTTTTTTAAAATTATATTAAGTCCTTTCAGAATAGTGCCATTTTCATTATCAAAACTTTTGGAACTCCATTAGCTGTGGTTATATTACTTATGTCACTTGTTTGAAAGATATTTTTGAAGTCATACAAATGGCCTCAAAAAATTATGTCCTGAAATCCCGTATTTTATCAGCTACAGATGTGAATTCTTTTCTGTAGGCTGTGTTGAAGACGTGTTAGAAAAGACTCATTAGTTGTTGATATGATTAAAAGAATTAGAATGATTACTTATAATCGCAAAAGTTCTTCCTGTTCAAGAGTAAAATTTATATTATTGTCAAAAGCACTTGAACATTTTTCAACATTCTTGATTTAGCAAATAAAAAAATATATTAAACAGCTCTGAGAAAAGCAAGTTCTAGAAAGTATGGAGTGAGGTATGTCCTGTAGAAATAGGGACGCTGGAGTCTGCTGACCACTCTTTATTTTCTAATCCATACTATTGCATACAGTGAGCAATAAGGAAAAATAGTAACTATTATTTCAGGTTGGGGGAAGCATTTTCAGTACCTTTATGGAAAAAAAAAATCCTGTTCGTAGGGGCTCCACAAGAAGTCCTCTACTGCTCAACTTTTCTGAGGTCCTCCTGTTCTGAAACAAAAATAACTAACCTGCTCACTTCCTTCTGCTCTGGAAACCTATTGAAATTTGCTAGTTCATTCAGGTCCCTGTGCGAATTCTCAGTACCTATATATAATAAAACCAGCTGTTCTTCTAGGTCTTTAAAAGATTGATCACCATGGTACAAGAATGTCTTTCAACTGAACGTGCAGGATAAGCCTTTAGAAGATCTGGGGAAGAGAGAACATGGCATAAAAGAGAAACGTGTATCAGGATCGAATGTGATCATTAGCGTGGTAGAAATGAAGACGATGAACAGTTCTCAGACTTATGCAATGTTTTTCATCTCCACTTCTGAAAATACTCTACAAAAAGAGCAAATATTATTCCCATTGTAGAGATGGAGACAAGGGCTTTCTGGTGTTAGTAGTCATGCCATGAACAGATGTAATTTCAAATCTGAAAAGTAACACAGAATACTGCTTACAAATCCTGGTTTTCTTGGCTTCCAATCCAGTGTCCAACAGTGAGCCAGAGGCTATGTAGGTGTTTTGTTTTGTTTTGTTTTTTTCTGTTAGTGTTTTTCTTTCTGGAAAAAGTAGTAGATAATGTCCCAGCAGAAGATGATATAACCTCAGGTCTCATGTAAACAGAAAGTTGATCAGACAAATATAGATGGTTGTGCTAATAAATACTATATTTAAATTTCTTCTTTTTGCTGCTCAGTATTTGTCCCATTTGATTATAACCGTACTCATGGTATTAAAAAGCTTTCACAATAGACTTCAGTGATGAAAATGTTAAGCTTTGCTCAGAGATATTCTCAGGAAGGGCCTTTCAACTCTAGTAGTTTACAGAAGCATGCATATCAAAGGAGAGAATAGAATCTAGATCATTAGTGGAACACAAAAACTCCCCACCCAACCCTTGAAAGAGAGCTATGAGAGATATTTTCTAAATAATATAAAACTATAAGCAAAAAAAAAACCCCACAAAACATACCTGGTCTAGGTGCCAGTAAATTGTTTTTATTCAGATGTGTGTCTTTGCAGATTTGACTGCTTTTAGGAAAATAATATCATCCCTGTAGCTCCTGGGGCGAAGATGCTGGAAGTTGCCTAATACTCAAGGTTCGGGCTGTTTTTTATGATGAGATCATCATCCTACTCTGTGTCCACATATGTAAACATATCAGCTTTCCCCATTTCTATCAATTTTGGAGCTGCAAAAATTTGGTTTAAAGATGCATTACTTGTCATTTGACTGTGGGAGCGGTCCCTAGTATTTGTGTCTCATATGTAAGAAGTGGATTATACTTCTGAGAAAAAAGAGATACCCTACTGAGATCAAATACCAGAGAATATCAATGAGATTCCATGTTTCATTTTGATATACTGCACAGTAGTCTTACTAAGTGTAACAGAGAAATAAATGGAATGTTTAGTGAGTAAATTATTTCCTTTTCTTCTGTTTACTTATGATGATGATTTAATTTAATCAGAATGAAGTAGAATTTGCTTTAATTTTTGTGCAACATGCTGTGTTTCAATGGCTAAAATTTATCCCCCAAGATTGTTGCCACTAACTAGCTGCCGCAGATCACAGGAACATTGTTTTTCTCTGACCTCACCTAACTTCTGCATAGGGATCTCTATGTTCAAAGAAAGGATAAAGAAAACTTTGAATCAAGAGTTAACATGAAGAACTAATGACTCAGTAGATCTAGAATTTAGATACCATGATTTGCAGAAGGTGAAAATTATATTTTTCCAGTCTTACCCTCAGTTCTCCCTAAGTTCTTTTACTTCAGAGAGATGTTTGTATTTTTATGGTGGGTTGACTCTGTCTGGATGCCAGCTGCCCACCAAATCCCCTCTATCACTCCCCTTCTGAACTGGACAGGGAAGAGAAAGTACGATGAAACCCATCAAATCAGAGTAAGATAATGAGAAATAAAAACAAATCTTAAAAACACCTTCCCCCCGCCCCTCCCCTCTTCCCGGTCCAACTTTACTCCTGAATTCTTTACCTCCTCCCCCAAATCACTGCACGGGGATGGGGAATGTGGGTTGCGGTCAGTTCATCACACATTGTTTCTGCTGCTCCTTCCTCCTCAAGGTGAGGACTCCTCACACTCATTCCCCTGCTCCGGTGTGGGGACCCTCCTATGGGAGACAGTTCTCCATGAACTTCTCCAATGTGACTCCTTCCCATGGGCTGTAGTTCTTCATGAACTTCTCCAAAATAGGTCCTTTCCATGGGGTGCAGTCCTTCAGGAACAGGCTCCTCCAGTACGAGTTCTCCACTGGGTTACAGGTCCTGACAGAAAACATACTGCTGTGTGGGCTCTTCTCTATTGGGTCCACAGGTCCTGCCAGGAGCCTGCTCCAGCATGGGCTCTCCAAGGGGTCACGGCCTCCTTTGGGCACATCCACTTGCTCTGGCGTGGGGTCCTCCATGGGTTGCATGTTGCGCTCTGCTCCACCGTTAACCTCCATGGGCTGCAGGAGGACAGCCTGCCTCACCATGGTCTTCACCAGGGGCTGCAGGGGAATCTCTTCTCTGACACCTGGAGCACCTCCTCCCTCTCCTTCTTCACTGACCGTGGTGTCTGCAGAGTTGCTTGTCTCACATATTCTGACTCCTCTCTCTGGCTGCAACTGCTGTTGCACAGGTTTGGGTTTTTTTCCCCTTCCTAAATATGTTATCACAGAGGTGATTAACTTGTCCTTGGCCAGTGGCGGGTTCATCTTGGCTGGCACTGGCTCTATCAATCAGACATAGGGGAAGCTTCTAGCAGCTTCTCACAGAAGCCACCCCTGTAGCCCCCCTGATACCAAAAGAGTGCCATGCAAACCCAATACAGTTTTACAAAGACTTCTTGATTTATTGCTTCATAAAGTATAGTATGTGGTTAAAAATGTAGGACCCTTTATATGAGATCAGTCTCCAAAGACTCTAGTTCAGCTTTGAACATTTTTGTATGGGGCTTGCAAACATAAAAGTGAAAGCAATTTAATGCAAAATTAGGCTGCTATTTAGAATATAGTCTCTTGTTAATAGCTTCATAAATCTTTTGTCTGACTCCGGAGCCAAAAGAGGGGTTTTCATACTTTCAGCAGGTTTTCATTTTACTTACAAGCCTTTGCCTCCCCCAAAAATTCTATTGAACACAGTAATAAAAAGTCCCTGTACAGGAATCCTAGTAGTAGAATATCTAAAAAGGTTTTTTTATTTGTTCCATTAATAGATTTTTTCCCTTATTTGGCACTCTCATTACCGCAGGTCACTGGCAGAAGATACTTCTATCAGGCTGTCTGTGCGCCCTATACACTCCTATTATAGCATTTGATGGCATCTGAGCAGTTGATACAGACACTTCAGAACCTTGAGGTTATTAAAATTCACAAGTACTATTATGTTCTGAGTAAAACATTGAATTTTTTTTCCTTTAAATTTTGCTGAATAATACAAGCCCCATATAGAGCAGTGAATGGTAAAATTTCTGAGAAGAGATCTTTCTGAAAATCTTCAACACGATTTCTGAAAATTTCTCCAACATCACGTACCACACATAGACACAAGTATGCGTTCAGATTTTGTTACAGTGTCACAGATAGAGTTCCAAATCTGACATCTTATTTCTGCTTTTTCTTCCATGTTCCAAAAAAATAATCACTTCACTGTAGGGGCTTGAAGATGCAAAGTATTGCAAGTACTGCAGTATTGCTATTATTCTATTTTATTTTGAAATCTCTTTTGTGTATTAAAATGTTCTTTTAAGCAGTGTATGATGTAGCTGTCTTCCCTGTATAATTCTATTGCAATAGCATGCTGATACTCAAATTAAAGCCTGGGTGTCCACCGCCCTAGGACTTGTACATACATATAATACAAAGAGATCCCTAACTGTATTGCTTACAACATCCCGAGAGACAAAACGGCAATATACAAATGAAAAAATGGGAGAACACAGGATATGGAAATAAAAAGTAACAAGGTCGCTTGTACTTATGCATGAAGGGAATGTAATTTCAAGCTGGGTGTTTTTCAGCTACGCCTTTTTACTTCTATGAACTTCATGAGTGCCTGCCCTTGCTTTTATATTAGGCATATCGGGTCACATATCCTTAGCATGTTCGTTGCACATGGAACTGCTGATAGCACAAAATAAATTATGGAGAAATAATCCATAGCTTTCCTTTCCCCATTTTGCACCAGCTTCTTTAAGAGAGATTTTAGGTAGGATTACACCCTATGATTGTTTTATGTTGAGGATATTTTGTCTGTCATGCCTCTAAAATTGCAGAGTCCCTGTAGAATGTAGAATCATGGAAAAAAATTATGCTTTAATAGTCTGAAAAATGACTAGGTAAAAATCCTGTTCTCTCCAGTTCTGTGGAAGTGGGTAATTATATGGGACAGCATCCTTTCCGTATTGTCCCTCCCAAAGTCAGGATTCTCCAGAATGTGTCTATCATTCTTACTCTATTTATGTGGCAAAATTATGTTGGCTTTTAATCTTTTTGGTGTTCCAGATGTGATGTCAGTGGGGTTAAAGAGGCTTGTTGTCCTTTTAATTTTGCAAAGAAAGGTGATGCAATACTCACACCACATTATGTATTGGTCATAGTTGATCTTAGTTAAGTAAATATTAGTACAAGAGAGCTTATGATTGATCATCAGTCAGTATCAGGAACAATATACAAACAAATAACAATTTACTCTGACACAATGCTAGAACTAGTCTTTATCTTAAATCAACTGTTAGAAAGCTCAAATCAGCTTATTAGTAAAATAAGATTAGAGAAATATCTTTCAGTTACCAAAGTTGTCTTCCCTTGATCCTTTCTTAACAGCTTTGTAACTGTTATTTTTTAGCATATTTCTTCTGCTTACCAAATCTGCTTCCTTATTTACATATGTCACAGCAATAAACCTAGTAACTGCTGTTTTCAAAAAATAAAGTTACAAAAAGTCAAAAAGCACCTTCTTGCCATCTGGTCCTTACCACGATCAGTGAGATATAAAACGTCCCTTACAATAGTTTTTCTTCTACTCTAGATGCCTTCTTGGTGTTTGTATGGTACCATTGAGCAGTGACCATTCATCAGCCAATAATGCTGTGTGATAAAATACTAGTGGAATTGATGTAATTAAACTCAATACAAATAAATTATAAGAAATTCCTTTCTGATGATTTATTCAATAGGTTAAAATGTATTTATAATTAAACATACTCTGTGTCTTACTAAAAAAGCAAAGTATCAGATAAGAACGGTAGGTGTGTTTTCATATAGTGTGAGACATATTTTAGCCATGCATCCTCTCAGCCAGTTACATATTTGGTAAAACTTCATGACCTTCAGAAAAATACTCAAGAAATGCTGTTACTTTGGATAGTTCACAGAAAAATGGCAGTCAGCTGGGCTGTGCCTCACAAACATTCAGCGTCCTTCATCATAGTCTTAATTAAAGAGATTGAGTATCGGTGTGTAATCAGAAACATTTATAACTTCAAGGTGGGGTGAGAATGCGTTAGCAGCCTCTGGTCACTTTGAGATTGCTGGATCGAAAGTACAGTTTCACCACAATAAATTCTTTGCAACCTTTTTTCAAACTGTTTGATAATATAGTTATGGAATAAACATCTGCATTCATGACAAGTATATGAGAATAAATAAACCATACTGTGAGTCTTGGTTTTAAATGCCTATCTTCTATTGATAGCATTGATACGTATTCTATATACAAACCTTTATGCACGTAACCATAGTCTAAAATGGATTAAAAACTTGTTATATTTAGCGCAGTTGAAATAACCTGTTAAGTAACCCAAGAGTTAATTCTGTATTTCCACCTGAGAAATTGCACTGCCTCTTTCCTTTATAATGATAGATACCTGAAGTTATCAAAAAGGACAAAACACATTATCACGGGTACAATAGAACTGGCATGTCATTAAACTGCTCCTCATCGGCTAATTTGGGAGCTGATTGAATAAATGCCGCAAAAATCTTTTCCACCTCAAAGGAAAGAAAGTTAATTCTATAGCTGTTGTTGATGGACTCATGACTAATTGGAATAGGCAATAATAATCAGGTGTACCATTTTATAGAGTCTACTGGGATAATAAGCAGCTTTTATATTGACATTTTCAAGCCATGCCAATCTCCCACTCTCCAGCGCTTTCTCATCTGTATCGGAATGTAGACGCGCTGGCTGGTGAGTGCCTGTCCAGTTGGTTGTAGGTTCTTTGTGTTTACTCTCTCACCTAAGCATTTCCAGAGTATGGTAGTAAGTTTTTTTGGAACGCTTGAGGCTGTTTTTTTTTTCTTTCAGGGATTTTCTTTCTTCATTATTCACCGTTACTGTAGCTGCATCCTCATAGATTGATTTTACACATTGAGAACTGTCACCCAAGTCAGTGGGAGGTCAGAGTACTTAAAGGCTATATTATAAACAAGGGAGATATAAAGGCTCATGCTTTAAATCTGATGGTAAAATGCCATTACTGTGCTTTATTTAAAAAAGGTGGGGGAGGAATCACACCAACAAATACTTCTGCAAAACTTATATGAAAACAGTGATTTGAAAGGAGATTTATTAGAGTTTTCTACCTGAAAAAGCAATTAGTTTTCTTTAGATACCTCAGAAATGTGTTGGGGTTTTGGTTTTGGTTTTCTTTTTTCCGCCCCCCCAGGAAGGCTAACAAATCATATACAGCTTTTACTTATTTCTTAAGGTCTATGTGGCTACAAATTCTGTCTACTTTTCATACTTCCAAACAATAAAATTCCGATAATAGGAAGATTTTTTTCCATAGCTTTATTAACACTTTAATGACCCAAATGAATATGCAAAAAGCATGAAATTTTCTAATTACTAGGAAGTAGTTTTATTTAGAGTGGACTCCAACTACAGAGTGAAAGCAGTCTTGCACAGCATATTTCAAACAAGCCATCTTTCAGCAGATCTATGATAAGTATTCATTTAAAGTAGTGATAATTCTCTGAAATTATCATTGAAGAATGGACCCATAGGACATTTCCCTGGTGTCCATGCTTTCAAGATTGCTCCTGCACTTACTCAAACAACTGCTTTGTGTAAAAACAATATCAAACGTAATGGAGTCAAGAGTGGACAGACTGCTGAGCGCTTTGTTACTGTGGGCTACAATGCCTGTCTTAATCAAATTATTTTCTTCTGAGGCCAACTATAACTTCTGCAGGAAAGGCAATTTAAGAATACAGCTTGAGTTTTGGTGATTTCAAAACACTTTCAAATCACAAGGGAATGGGATTGCATATCTTATTTGAAAAATTGTGTGAACTGCCTGATTGGTAAGAATTAATATATCTTATTTTTTCTTTATGATGACTTGAAAAATCAGGGATTGCTTCTAGTTCTGTTAGATGTCCAAAAAAAAAAAAAAAAGCAAATTGGGAAGGAAAAGTGCCAGTCATAACATCTGACTAGGAGTGTGTCCATTTTTACATTAAAGAGTGATGGATTTTTCTAGGGTTTGTCACAGAAGTCTCTCAACTTCTTTGCATGACTTTTTTAATAGAGAAATTGTAATCAGTTCCACTTTATTAAAATTGAAAGTGTAAATTTAATTACTTCGACATATTAAAAATTGAAATAAATGTGTAGCTATATATAACTATACATGTTCTCTCTGAGTAAACATATCTATAAATATGTTTAAGCACCTTCTAATTATTTAAAAATAGAAATGACAAATCTTCCTGTTACTGCCTTGGGTATAAGGGTAGTAGTTGATTATTCTACAGGTTAGCTGTGTGAGTTCTTTAGAGTAGAATTTGGCAAGAGATAAAAGCACTTGAACTCAAATGTCTGTACGTTAATGTCTACATGTGGAAGGTGTCTGAGCCCTCATTAGGTCAATACCATACCAGCCAATACACTAAATAGAGCCTAGAAATCCATTTAGCTGAAAAGCCAGCCAGTAGCAATGCACTTCACTTGCTTGAGCATTTCCTGGGGTATCTGAGAATGGAATTGTCAGATATGTCAAAAGACCTGTTGAAAGTCACTCCCTTTTGGAGTAAGAGGTGAATTAACTGAATGAAGGATCTATGCTGCCTGCATATGCATATAATTTAGGTGTCTTGGTCTCCTCTTGGTCTTCAACCCAGTGTTGGGACTGAATTCAACAGTTCAGTTGCTTAAATAGAAGTGTCCAGAGCCATAGGAGATGTCCTAGGATATACAAACAGCTCCAACAACTCCATCGCATAAAACTTACAGAAAATGTTTTTCTTTCTGTTAAGAGAGGTAAACTGTTTTAAGATGACTAAATGTCACTATATTCCTATTTTTAAATAATCAAATCAAGAATCAAGTCCTTGGGGCTCAATCTAGCTACATACTTGTAGGCATCAACTGGCATTTGACATTGACAAAAGCCTCTGTGAAGCTCTTAAAGATCATGGATGACCTGGGGCCTTCTGGATCAGCAGCTAGATTATCTATTGGGTAGAATATCTCGAGTGACCCTAGCAACCCAGGTATGGCTAACTGAATCATAACCTACATGCCCCTGAGAGCTCCAAAATTGTATCTTTGGGTATAGTTCCTTGACCACAGGTCACTTGCTCAAGAAGACTAACAGTGACCAGGAGTACTTGCAGAACAGGTGTCAGGAAAACCACTTTTCTTTGCTAGTTTCTCTATAAATACCTTTAGAGAAGGAAAAAGCCAGTAAAGCATTATTTTTTATTTAGAGCAACAGAACATAGGCTGTTGTAAGACCAAGGAAAGAGTCCTTTTGTTGTAGGAGATTTTGCTATTGCAACTCTTGGAAGTTACACAGAATCACAGAATTGTAGGGGTTGGAAGGCACCTTCAGAGATCATCTAGTCCAAACCCCCTGCCAGAGCAGGTTCACCTACAGCAGGTTGTGTATCTCCAGAGAAGGAGACTCCACAACCTCTCTGGGCAGCCTGTTTCAGTGCTCTGACACTCTCAAAATAAAGAAGTTTTTCCTCACGTTGAGGTGGAATTTCCTGTGCTCCTGCTTGTGTCCATTGCCTCTTGTCCTGTCACCAGGCACCACTGTGAAGAGTCTGGCCCCATCCTTTTGACACCCACACTTTAGATATTTATAAATATTGATAAGATCCCCTCTCAATCTTCTCTTCTCCAGGCTAAACAGACTTAGGTCTCTCAGCCTTTCCTCATAAAAGAGGTGCTCCAGTCCCTTGATCATCTTTGTAGACCCCTCCTGGACTCTCTCCAGTAGTTCCTGTTCCTTCTTGAACTGAGGGGCCCAGAACTGGACAGAGTCCTCCAGATGTGGCCTCACCAGGGCAGAGTAGAGGGGGAGGATGACCTCCCTCGACCTGCTGGCCATGCTCTTTTTAATGCACCCACCTGAGGAGACCATTGGTCTTCTTGGCCACAAGGGCACATTGTTGCCTCATTTTCAACTTGTTCTCTGTTACTTTATAGTACAGAATAGGGATACCTGAGGTGACCTTGGTAACTACAACTTTTCCATGACTGTTACTTGTGTGAGTCTTGCCATAAAAGGAGCTATTCCCCAGAATTTTTCATGTGCGGGTGACAAGGTATTGCTCCAGGGTTAAATGTTTAATAAAAAGTAATGGTAAAGCGGGTATATCCTAGACTATATATTTCATATGAAATGCTATATTCCTAGAAGTAAAATGTAAAGGTTCATTTGACTGTTGAAGGAAGGTGAATAAACTCAATTAAAACATTTTATAAGATATTTTCATAAACTAATTTTTAATTTATAAAGACTATACTGCTTGTACCATTAGAACTAGCAAAAAGAGCCACCATCCCAGAACATAAGTCTCAAATCATGAATTCTGTCCAGAACAGAGCGTTGATGCTTAGGAAAAACAGAAAGACGATCAATAAAAGATTTTTTTCCCCTTTCAAATATCCAAAAGTTGAATACACATGAGCTGAAAAGTTGAAACAGCAAAAATCTGTCTTTCTTTTCAATAAAAAGTAGTTTGAACGATTGCTGTTTTTTGGTTTCTTTCTGAAGCAGGAAGGAAGAATACTTGCAATTATTTGCTAATAGGAGCATTCCTCAGTTTCAAAATTAGGTAAACGAGTATTCTTTGATTCATTCAGAAGTTTTCCTAAACAGTTCTGTCATGTTTGTGCTGAGTTTCTTTAAGCATTTCACTGTTGTGAAATAACAAAACCTATGGAAATCTGAGGCTGACAAACTGTTACTATCTCTCTCCCAATTTCCCTTGATGGATTTAAATAACACTATGCAATCAAAATCAGAGAAGGTTGTTTGATAAATGTGGAATGGCTTATGCAATCTGTCTTAACGCTTGGTATCTCAGTGGCTGCCAAAGTGTCTCAATTAATTGGTTCTATTTTTACATATAAACAATGTTTCCTGCTTAAAATTTTCTGATCAGTAAGCTTCCGTCACTTTCCAAAGTTCAACAAATAGATGGATCCAGCAATGCATCTCATGATAAAATCAGTATCTTTGGTTGCATCTTTTACCCACTATCTTTCTTCGGGGACTGGAATCTGTAGAAACAATGCTAAGTACGAATCACTCACAGTTACTCATCCATGAATATAAATATATAATTTTTAAGATACAGTGTCATTAATATGTGATTTCAAAGCCGATTTATTACAATAACTTTGGGGGTAGAAGTTAACAGCCACTGAGATTATGAGCTGGAAGTGAAAACCTTTTCAGAGAAAAGAGAAATACTAATTTCAGTTAATAACTTGCAATTTTTCAGATTATTATCTATTTTATAACTATTTTATCTTCTTCTGGTAAACAGTAGAAAAGCTACTCCAAGGTTTTTAATGGCTGTGTTATCAGACTTGAGTTTCATCTGTGTGCACCCATTTGTCAAGTCCTTGCATTTACCTATGTGCAAAGACTTTGCATATGCTGCAAGTGTTGTAGTTTCTTCAGGGCATCTCCCTGCACAATGGCATGTAGGACGTGATTATCCATATTTCTGAGTTCCTGAAGTGCTGTATTACATTCTAAGTTCTCGACGAGCTGTATGTTTTGTGCAGCTCTCAGTGTGTCACCTGAGGTACCTGCTCATCTGAGTACTGAAGTTTTTCTGATATAGCCTTCCCGCTGTGCAATTTAAGCAGATCATAGATCCCTGGATTTACTGTTATCCTGTAGGAAACACACTTGTACTATTTTTTTTCTCTTCTTCTGTGGTTGTGAGTACAAAAAAGTTAAATAAACTCAAAAGCAAACATCCATCTAGGTGGATGTATGCAACTGGTATGAAGGGATTTGGTGCCGAGGCTATTTTTATTGCTGTTGTTATCTTGGCCACAACTGAATACTCAAGCACATCTGTGGTGGGCTGAACTTGGTTGGCTGCCAGACCCCCACCCAGCTGCTATCTAGCTCCCCCTCCTCAAGAGGACAAGGGGAGAAAAGATTAAAAAATTCATAGGCTGAGATAAAGACAGAGAGATCACTTACCAATTACCGGTAAGAGTCAAAACAGACTCAGCATGGAAAATTAATTTATTGCCAAATAAAAATAGGGTAGGATGGTGAAAAACGAGGACAAAAACTTCTCCCCAGGCTCAACTTCGCTCCTTCAATTCCCACCTCCTCCACTCTCCTCCCCACAACCCCGAGCGGTGCAGAGGGATGGGGAACGCGGGCTGCGGCCAGGCCGTAACAGCTCCGCTCTGCCGCCCCTTCCGCCTCACGCCTCCGCCAGCCCCGGTCCTTCCCGCGGGCTGCAGCCCCGCAGGATAACCCTGCTCCTGCCTGGGCAATCTCTGCCCCGGCGGCTGCAGCACCGCCTCCTTCTCTCACTTTGCTGCTCACAGGGTTGTTTCTCGTACTTTTTTACCTCACACTTCGTAGGGCAGCCTTTTGCTCGCTCTTAAATACCTTTCCGCCCAGGCGCCCTTACCGTGGCTGCGGGGCTCAGCCGGGCCCTGCGGGGGGTGGGTCGGAGCCGGCTGGAACCGGCTGTGTCCGGCCCGGGGCAGCCCCGGCCTCTCCTCACAGAGGCCGCCCCGCAGCCCCCGCTGCTGGCGCCTGGGCACCGGCACCCGGTACAACACGTCTGACTTAAAAACTACTTTTAGTGAAAGACTGTTAGACATGCAATGGAATTGTGCAGTTTGATTTGCCGCAGAGAACAGCTGTTTACACACAAGTGTTCTCACATGATGAAAGAGTAAGAAAAAAAGACGTTTGCCAGATGCTAACGGTACCGAGTTTCTAAACTTTTTTTTTTCCCCCAGCTGAAGCATTTGCTAATATTAATGAAATACTTCGATTTGATGAAGTGAAGTTTTTCTTACAGCCAGGTAGCTAATTATTTCCAGAGCACTTTTAAGTCACTCCGTCTGTTTCTTGGTTTGGGTGGGTGGTAGTTGTTGAATACTGGTTAGATTTAAACAAACAACTTAAACTCCTTTAAAAATTAGTATTTCATACCAAATGGATCAGTCTGCATTCTCTGTGCACTGGCTGGACAATGGGACTCTGAAAACAATTTCCCCTTGAGAACCATTTTTAATAAAGAAGAAAATAATATAAAGTAGTAATGTCTGAAAGTCAATATGCACATTGAGACAATTTGTAACTATAGAGAGAATAGGTTAACAGGGAATTATTATGAGGATTTCTTTACATGTTTAAACAAGCGCATTGTATCAGGAATTGGGAGGGAAAAAGACTGAATTGTGCTCTGTACTCATGAGGTTGAACTGTTTGAACCACTATTCAGAGTATTTATTCCTAATCCTTTCTCCTGCCTTTCTCTTGGTGCTCCAGAAGAGGATATTATGCAAGGTTGGGGGACCTTAAATAGCCATTTTTCCTTTCCTACTGAAGCTGAACACCAACTCCCAGCTGTTTGCAATGTAGAGGGGGCTGGAGGGGAGGGGGGAAATGGTTACTCTGTCACTTAGAACTCTGGGGAGAAAGGGAAGGAGTTGGATGGCCTTTCCTTAGAGTTCGTAGAATGTCCCATATTCCTAACAGTGGGTCCATGTTATTCAGGAAAAGTGATTGAAAAAAAAAAAAAACCCACCAACCTCCAGGTGTCAGATTTCTTGTCTGCACTCTGACAAAGCTGGATGTGACTGTATGTTTTGGGCTAATTGACATATGGTATACTTTCAGTGTCTGTTTCTTCCTTTTTTTCCCTGTTTTGCTGAGGATGTTTGGGTTAAAAAGCCCTGACTACTGTGTATCTGTATGCCTGGAAATCTCTAACACATGGCTTGCAGACAGTTGTGGGTTTGTTGTTGTTGTCATTTTCACCACTCCTTCCCTGTTTGCCGGAAAGAGAAGTGTCCTCGTTTCAGCTGGGAAAGAGTAAATTTTCTTTGTAATGATTGCTGTGAAAGGAATGTCAATAATGCATATTGTTTTAATTGTTGCTGGGTGATGTTTATACTTCACAAGGACTCTTTTCAGCTTCCCATAGAAGCTGAGGAGGACCATAGACAGAATAATGGAATATCCCGTGGAATATTCTGTACCATAGATGTCATGCTCAGTGTATAAATGGGGGTTGGTGGGGGGTGTGTGTGGTGGAAGTCCATGGTCACAGCTTGGAAAGGTACTGGTTCACTGGGTGGTGAGAGTTACTTGCATCATCATTGTTATTGGTTTATTGTCCTTTTCTGTTGCTGTTCTACTGAACTGTCTTTATCTCAACCCATGACTTTTTTTTTTTTCTTTTCCTTTCCCTTTCTTTTTGCCCTCTTCTCCCAGCCCATCTGGGGTGAAGGGGGAGAACTGTGCGAGCGGCTGTGTGGCCCAAGCTGCTGGCTGGGGTCAAGCCACGACAAGAAGATATAAAGTTATTTGGTCTACAGGCCAAATGGAAAACTCCTCCTATGGTCTGCCACAGTAGATTTAGGATTTAGGCACACTTACATTTTAAAAACAGTTCCCAATGTTTTGCAGTCCTGAATTTCTTTAATGTCATCAGTACTTGCTTATGTAACTCAAAATAGAGTTGCAATATTTACCACTAAATATTGCTATAGGATTTGTTGATGGTTCTTCACATTTAAAAATGAGGTTATAAGAATGTATTTATGCTTGTGTCTACAATGTCCCTAACAAACATGAGCCTTTTAAAAAATACCTTCTTTCTTTTGATACCTGCTTGGCACACTGAAATGGCAATCTAGACTCCATCTTGCTTCACTTAATCAAAAGCGTAATCACCAGTTAAAAAAAGCTCTCAGTAGAAATTCTGCAGTCCGTTGGCCAGTAAGTTGCTATAGATCATCTCTCTTTGACCCTACAAATTTAATTTAACAAACTGCTGCATCTACACAGGAAGCATACAGTACATTGCACTCTTTCCAGGAAGGATTGCCTTTTCTAAGATGAAAGGTTACTCCAGATGAGAACCACAAGAGCCACATGCTGAATTAGGAGCCACTGAGAAGTAGTTAAGTGGGAAATGCTGTGGGAGAGGAAGGCTTTAAAATAACCTCAGCCTGTGAGTTGGCCACTCTGCTCAGCGCAGCCAGAAGTTGAGAACCAGCTCTCCGTTCCCCATCACAAGCTGGAGCCCTGTCTGTCCTTTTCCTGTTTGAGCATTATCACTTCAATTTGGCTACTTTTCTGAGATACAGGTTACTTAATTTCCTTTGTTTAGCAGAGGGGAATGAGACTCATGGTCCCTTTCTTTTGGCAGTGTGAATCAGCCCACAAATTGTATGGTTTGAGTTTTTCTGGTAGATCGCAGACCACTCAGTGACAGGTTAAGTACTTATTGATAACAACATTCACTTCAGTAAAGAGAAGACACGGAGGCTTCTATGTAGAAAATACGTGAATTACACTTCTACTTAAAGTCATATTTACCAATTTCAAAATATATTTTATATTGAAAATTATAAACATGTATCTGGAGTATATTAAGTAAATTTAAAAATCTTAATATTATCTTTGTCACGTTGTCCCATGAATTGAGAACTTGTATCTTCAGGAAGCTTTCTCAAGTAGTTGAATGATCTTTCTTACCACTTCCATTTTTTTCTGACGTAGCAATTCCTAGCTATTACTTTGAGGACTCTTACGACTTTGACGTGTTCATTCACTGTAGACTGTTTCTCATCTAAAACTACTCACTTATCTGGAATTTTACTTTTGCTCCTATATCTCCAGGTTGACACAGCGTCTTTTTCTTTGACGTTCCTATTTGCTTTACTCTAGTGCTCCTGTTTTGAATCACAGTTCTGCTTCCTTTTCTAATTAACTAAACAACATGAGAAAACTGTGTCCAGATACAAAATTACCTATGATAAATTTTCAGCTTATGCAGTCTTAGTCCTCAGAAACTATCCATTTAAAGCTTAGCAGTGGTTCTCATTTCTTTTTGTTCAGCCCTAAAGCCCTAAAGATCATCTCAGTAACATCTGTCTGCTTCTGTTTGGCTTCTTCCAAACCTAGTAGCAGCATCATACAAATCCTTGTCTTCATTGGCTCCTTTTCATTGAATAACACTTTGTTCCTTTTCATTGAATAATGCTTGTCAGAGGTTAACACGGCTCATTAAGCACTAGGGAAAATGCTAAATATTTGACTAAACCTTACACTTTTAACATTTGAATCATTATTAAAAAAATGGATGTAACAAGTTGCAATTAGAGTTATGTTGTAAAATTACACTATATGTGAATGCATTCAATTGACATCACTGAAACAAAAATAATACTTTGTTTGGTTTAGTTATTTACTGCACATGAGAAGAATCTAGGTGCAGTGGTAAATCATTGACAGGACTCAAAAGTGTGTGGATTCTCTGACATCCCAAATCTGAGTTGCAACATTGAGAGTGTGTATGTATTTTCCTTCATTTTTAGGAATGCTAGTGTACCTTTCCTTCCAATGAGACAATCTTGCTGTAAAGGGAGTTATTCCCTAGAATTTTTCATGTGTGGGAGACAAGGTATTTCTCCAGGGTTAGATGTTTAATACAAAGTAATGGTAAGGGAAATATATTTGCAATTATAGCAAAATGCATTATTTGTAGTATCATTTCCAGGCGAAACATAGCATACTGTAATGCTGCATTTTTTAACACAAATGGAAAAAACAAATTCTTGGCATAAATTCTATTACCATAATGATGTAGACATTTTGTTAACACATTGTAATTTCAGGTTCCATAAATACAATGTTGTACATTAAATTTTATTCCAGAATATGCAGAATAATTTTTATTATAACCTGATAAAATAAATAACAAATATAACATTGTTGCATTCCTTTCTATACAGGAGCTGCATAGATTTCATTGTACTAACGTAGTCATTTAGTTAAATCGCTTTGAAAGTGACACTAAATTCTTTGGATTTTTTGACGTATTATATGTATTAACCACAAATATCTCCCTTTCAAAAATTGTTTTTCTTGCTTTTCCTTTGTTTCTTTGCTTTTTAAATGAATAGGAGACAGAGAAGAAAGAAATAAATATTAAATTACATGTATAGCTCTACTTATTCTTTTACAATTCTAATCTTTTAATACAGAAATGAAATGCTCAAATTCTGAACATCAGATCACTAAAGTGTTTCCTCTGATTCAATCTGGGAACCTGAATATTGCATCAAGCTTACAGTCAGGATAAGGGTACACATTAAAATTATGAACAGAAGATTGTTATTGCTGGAAATGTAAAAAATGAACAGGGGTTCATCTCTTCATACATCATAATTTACACCTCTCAAATGATTTTATAGACAAAAAACTTATACAAGGTAAAAAAATATTAGATAATATGTCACAAAATCAAAAAAAAAGAGAGATATGTAGATGTGTAGGACAACTGAGATCTCTGATGGAGCCTGGAATTCCATTCTAGCAGGTGATCATAGTTAAAATCCCAAATCAGATGTGGCACAAGGGCTAAGATCCAAAGTTAATTTTCCACTAAATTTGGATCAAACAAACGACAACCAAGATTACCTTTCATAGTTGTTAAGGCACGGAAGCTTTCTGAATCTGCTTTATGGGCAATTCCAGAGTGTCATCTCTCATGGAATGTGTGCTATTTATTTAAGAGACTCCTATGTAAACAAAAACATTGCATTTAAAATGTATTTTTAAAAAAATTAAAGGAAAAAAATATGTCTCAAATTATATGGTTTTAAAATTTCATTCAGGGGGTTTAAATTGTGATAGCCGGTCATGCTTTCAGATAATTTTAGGAGCAGAGGAAGGTAGCTGATCCTGAAAACAGCATAATGTCATCATTATGATGATCTATATTTGCTTGAATCAGCAGATTCATATTACTGAAGGTTTTGCTTAACAGTAAACATACTAAAAAAGGAAACCCGAGTGCAGTCATTCTATTGATTTTTTTCTAAGAAGCCATGAGAATATTGAAAGAAAATTTTTATTTTTTTCAAGATCATTTTAACTAGATGTGGAAATCTTGAAAATATTATATCACATTATTATCTGTAGAAGTTATGTAGTGGAACTCTTTGCTATGCTAATAAGAAAGTGTGAATTTTAGACAATTTACTTGCCTGTAAAAGGTGCTTATCACAAGCAGGCTGTGTAAACCTTCTGTGCTATTTATTAGGTTTGTAAAGCTGAATTGAAAATTTCATGGGGAAAAAAAGTGAAATTACTATTGGAACAACTTTCCATCACATTATTTAGGATTTGGATCTTCTGGTCAAAATGAAATCAGATAAGCACATTTTAAAATTAAACCAGTAGACCGTCATGCAGATCTGGTAAAGCTAATAGGGTCATTGATACAACTACAACACGTGGGTAGGCTGCTTACAGATAGAGAGTAAAGAGCACCAAGTCAGGCTAGAAGAACTATCATCCTTTTCTTCATCAGCCTTCACCATTGCATATGTGCAGAGAGGAGCAGTTACTCGGTCCCTGAGTCTATCAGAGGAAATGCAAAAACCTAATCATAGTGATCTCTGGCATGGTATATTTTTGTTACACATAATGTCTCAACTCTTTTACTGAAAAAAGTAGTAAAAGAAAAGGCCTGAGATAGCAATTGATTTTGTGGGGCCATACATCGAAGAACTAATTAGTGCACACTGTTCTTTTGAAAGTAATCGTAAACATTTTGAAAAAAATCTCAGTCCTCTCTATTTCAGGTGTATGAGCTGATATTCCAATGTTCCGGATTATTTGTAGCATAAGCAATTTTGTAATCTTCATTATGTTTTTAAGAGTTACTGCGGCCTCTTGCACAGTCTGCAAATATCCAATTCAAACTCCATTTATTGAGGAAATTGTTCTGTGGCAAAACACAAAGACCAATTGATTGAACTACTTTCTTTTAGATTGATCTGTCCATAAGGACATCACCAAAAAGAATTAAATCTGTTTTATGTGAAAAGCACCATGCGCATACATCACTGTTCTGCATTCTCCCTCTTGTCATCCGAAATGGTTGGTTGGTAATAGGTAAGGTGCTTTATCATTATCCTTAGCACATGGGAAATGGTCCAGTGTAAGTTCAATCTCAGTGAATTATTAAAGGCATTTTAGGATTTGTGAGCTTGATAATGGTATTTTGTGAGTGTTCATTACCACTGTAATTTAATATTACTACAGAAATTGAGTTAAGAGACTAGTAGCCTGGTACCAGCTTTGGGATGTAAATTACAATCATGAAAGATAACAAATCCACACTTTACTGGTGTGTCAGCAGTGTTTTGTAAAATGTACTTAAAGAAGCTAATTAAACTTCATAAGGCCTCTTGTAGCATTGTAATCTTTCACAAACTCTAGTCTAATGAAACACTGAAATTATATTCTACTGTAGAATAAACTCTGAACTGCTTGATCTTACTTAAAATGGAAATATAGTTGTTTCCAGAAAGAAATACCTGTAATAATTTGACTCAAGTAGCAAGTAAATGCAGCAGGTGATGTCTTGAGTATTTGTGATAGTTCCCTTTAGTATTGCTTGCTGTCAAGATATACAAAGCTATTTCTCCTTGCATTATTTTGCCTACTGAGAATTTCTCAAGGTCTTACTAGAATCGTGAGGATTTTTTTCGTGAACTAGTTATTTTTTCAAGCTGGGAAGTCTTCTGTTTTGTTGTTGTCATTATTTCATGTTAGAAGAGTTGATGTTTGTTCTATCTGTCTAAAGGAATACCCGCGATACAGAAAAGGCAAAAAGAGCTAAGAAAACCTATCCATGTTTGACAGTTATGCTTACTTTGAACATTGAATGATTGAAACCTAGCTGCTATTATTTTGGCATGCCAGGTATCAGCGATTTTTTTTTTTTTTTTTTTCTTGTCATCTCATAATATTTTGAAATATGCCGCTCCAAATCCTGATAAAATCTGTGGAAGGTGCCCCCAAATATGAAATAAGTATAATCTATCAATTGTTCCTAATGCATGAGTCAGCAATATTTGCTATTTTTCTTCTGTTCTGAAGGCCTTTTGTGGTTCTGTATTTGTTAAAAATATGTTCTGTCAATAGAAAATAGCTGTGTTTTTAGATGTGTTTTCAGCACAGACCTCTAGTAGTTTAGTCTTGTAGTCTTCAGCTTTCTATAGTTTTAGAATTGATCTTTAATTTCATTATCATCATTTTCTATTGGTATATATCTATGTAATTGCCATTCAGAGGTATTAAAGCCTATCTTAATACAACTGTCTCTCAGTGAGAAATAATCTTTTTTGTTTCAGAAGTCATAATAATGCTGGCATCTCTGAGTGCCATCTCTGTCTTGTGTTCCTGAATATTTTACGTACATTTTGTTTTAAGTTGCTTATTTGTGAGATCCTGTCTATCAATGTTCATGTACTCAGAGGATTTTGAGTTTTTATTTGTTGTGTTCTTTCATCACTTGTGTAGCTTTTGTCATCGCATCTGCTAATGTAAGATTCTGGAAACCTGTCTTTGTGGGGGTTTTTTGCAGATTTTAATCTGTTCCCTACCCTTCAATGTATTCTTCCTACTTAAATTTAAAACTCCCTCTGGTATGGCTCACAAGATTAATCAGAAACCCTAGTTATGTCCCTAGCCTCATCAAGTTGCATTCCTTCATGCAAAGCAGAAAGAATTGCAAGAACTGCATGAGGTTTTTTCCCTTCGCCACTTCTTCCTCAGTGTTTTCAGACTTGAGTGTGTTTATGGGATTTATTTTTTTTTTTTGTAGGCTGTTTTTTTTTCATGCCTCCCTAACTTTCCGTTAGGATTCTTAAAAGCCATCTTGAACGTGTTGGGACTCTCTTTTAATAACCATTACTTCTCAACTATTGCTTTCTCTCTGTAATAGATACGATATGCCACAAAATATGTCCCATACAATTTGATCACAATTTCTGCTGCAGTAGCAATGCCATCTTTACTCCACAGAAGACAGGAATTGGAATGTTGGTATTTGTGCTGAAATCTTTTTCATGGCACAGGCAGGTTTCTCTTTGTCTGAGCTCAACCAGATGTATGGTATGCCATGTGGTACATGGCAGTGGTATGTGTCAAAACTAACTTCAGTCTTTAAGGAAACAAAAAATAAAAATCACATTTTGTCTTTGAAAACAATTAAGGGTTGTTCTTTCTTCTCGCCATGGTAGCGGGTGGTGGAGCTTTTCACAGGTGAAGCAAAAATTTCCCAGGGAAGGAATAAATGAAAAGTAAATCAGAAAAGTTCATGATAGTATTATACCCAATATGTAAAGTAATTACTTTAACAAGCTAATTAACTTTAATGGACTGTCCCACTATTCCCTTGTCTCCTTTACTGACCTGCCTGTTGAAGCTTTCTGTAAACTTAGTGCTCTATTTGCATAGCTGCAAATAATTTGAGGCTGCTATTGTTGGTTAATCTAGAATCTGAACCTGGTTTAATTGCTAGGAATTATAATGAACTGTTCAGGGTGGCAGGCAGTAGAGATGGATACATAATTCATAATTTCTTTTCCTGCTGAGGAGTAAGGAAATATGTGAAACTACTTAGATGAAAATGAGGTGTTTGGTGAAGAAAGAGAACAGCCAGTGAGGGGCAACTGAATATCTAGCTTAAAATTTCAGCAGTGATAAGATAAGCAACATCAGCAACACGTGCAATAAGGTACTTCTGCACACTGCTGGGACTCTAGATGTCTGCAGATGTTACTTAATCAAAATTTATTGACATTTCATAGGAGTTAGGAAACTAAAGAGTCCTTGGAAAAAACATTTTTTTTTATGGGACATGGTAGCAATGCTTTTATAGAGTTAATCGTAAGTGAATCAATAACACGCTAACTTAAAATTCTTGAAAATGCAGTGGATGCAGCCTTGTTCAGAGTGAAGGATAATTCTACACAACAGATCTTTTGTATCTCGAGACTTCGAAAAATATATCTGAAATTGTTTATCTTGCGTCAAGAGCAAATAGTCTGATGTCCCTTCAATAAAGAAAGAAAAAACTCTTGCATATATTGTGCTAAACACCACCTATATACTATGCAATCTGTTTTTTAATAATATATCTCTGACTCTTCTACAACATAAATATAATTTTTAGAATTCTGTATTTTCTCTTAGAATTAGTTGGGTTTACTTGTTACATTAGCAAAGTAAGTTGGCTGAGTGTAGTACATCCAATGTAGGCAATAAACCTCATAAAGCAGTATGGAGAGCTTCAAAATACATGAAAAATTGATAGAATAGTAAATTACTCATTATGTCAGCAGTTGAAAATAGCAGGCTTGCTATCTAGCTAAGCTATTCAGTGTGCTAGTTTGAAGGTTTTGCTTCTTTGTCAGTAAAAGTACCTATGTCACAGTTTTCATTGTTGCTAATACTTACTTTCTTGCCAGAAGGCATTTGGCTGTTAGAAAGAGATAAGCAAAACTTTGGTACTTTCACTGGATACCCTAAAATACATGCTAAAAGTGCTTGGGAGCAGGCTTGATTCGGGCAATATTGGTTATCAAACTCCATGCTCACTTAGCACAGACCAAGACTGATTGTCTAAATGAACAGGAATACATTCAGTTAAATTAAAAAAAAATAGACATTTACTATTGAAAAAGAACACAGAAGCAACTTACCTCCTGGTGAAAGTGATGTTGTTGTATAATGTAACCGAGACAAGGATCTAGTTCATGATAGTTATATCATTTAGCAGTAAAGAAATTGAGTTAGTTATGTGCCCAGCTTTCAAAATAAATAGACATTTGCCTGGCTTCCAGAATATGCATTATTATAAATGGCTATTGTATGGTTGCGCTCTGATACGAATCTGGTGGAAGAAGTTTTCTCTTTCCCCACTCCAGTATTCATTCAAGAGAACCAACATCACAAATTTTTATATTGGCATTAGCAATAGGCCACCTGAAATTAGCGCTACTTTAATTATGTCTAGAATTGGAATGTCTGAGGCATCTCTTTGGAAAACCTTTTTATGAAGCTTTATTTTTTTTCCCAATTTTCTCTGCCTTTTTTAACTTTTCTGTGGCCACATTTTATTTTATTTTTTGATTTGCAAATACAACAGGCATAAAACTTAGAAGTGGCATGTCTGCCAAAACAGAATGCATCTGTTACCTGATGCTCTATGAGGCCATTTATTTACAGGCTGTATACAGCTAAGTTTGGTTTCGGGGTGCTTTTCGGTTTTGGTATTAATGTGAGTTATTTGAGCAAATACTTGCCCTATTGCTTATTTTGTCTTCTGTGACATTTGGGAGAGATTTTTCCCACTGAACCAACAGATACTACTCTTGTTTAACAAGCTACCAAATAGTAAATCCAGAGCCTGTGCAAAATATGTCATTGCTTTCTTTACATAGTAACAATATTTTAAAGTAAAATATAGCAGCATCATAAAATAGACTGGAAAAGTTTTAAATCGGTTAGGGGAAGTTTTCTTTTTTATTTCCGTTCTTCATTGGTAGGCTGGAATTTTCTCCAAATAAGATGCATTTGACATTTTATGTCAAACTGTCATAGGTATTTTTTGTCACGTTATACTGCTGGTACTGACCAGAAATTGTATTTTATTACATTATAATTTCAGAGAAGGGACACAAGTTTTGGGAAGATGGGGTACATAAATGTCAGTTCCTATTAGGTATAGTGGTTGCATGGCACTTCTTGTTTAAAGTTATTTTCTGGTAACTACCAAACAGTATTTGTGGGGAAACACCAAGTTTTTCTGTTTGCTTATAAATAGTATCTTAAATTGGTGTGTACATACAAACAGGGAAAAAAACACAAACCAAACAGATAAGAATATATTACTAGAAAATTGCGTTGTTCCCCACTACCTTTATTATTGGGGGAAAACTTTGTCGCTCAGGTTCTTTTTGCCACTTAAAAATAGCCTAAGCAAGAAGTCAGAGGCTTTTACTTAATGAGACAACTCCAAGTACAAATAATATAATAAACGGAAGGGAAACGTGTTAAAAATGTAGATAAGTCAACTTGCTTGCCAATATATACTAAAGATGTAAACCTTTGCGTTAGCTCTATATCAAGATACATTTTAGAATTGTCAGGAAAAGCCTTAAAATTAAAGGTTAATACAAATATCTGCAAAACCCTGCAAGGGTAGTTGTACCACTTGAGAAACACATTGAAACACATACCGTCGCTGAAATGAGTAAATAAAGTGTTATTTGTCTAACTCAGTGTTTAACATCCTTAGGAAAAAAGTAATAGAGTTGCACGAAGCTTCCATCCTAAAGGAAAACCGATTTTTTAGAAATACTAAGGACACAGCTTGGACATGTATATAGGGCTATACCTACACAGTACATCATGGGTTGGTTTGCTTGTTTCTTTCTTTGTTTTTAATGTTACCACAAGAAGTTACTAAGACTGCTGGCTTGTTTTAATATTGTCATTGCTTTGCTGCAGTCATGCCAATGTTTCATACAATTAGTACATTTGCTGATCACACTCGAAATTTCAAATTCCATTACCTAAATTCTGGAACTATGTCCGCATGAAGATACACAATGATACAACTTTCAAAGATGCTAAGAGTCAGCATCTCAGTGACCACATCATACTACACAGTGAACATTAAAACATAATACAGGAAAAAAAATAATTCAGTGTTCTCAAACAGAAACATTTAATAGTCCTTTCCATAAATAAGAAGAAAATCCTAGTGCCAGATAGAGCTAATGTTGCAAGCTCACTGCATGTGGACTTCCTACAGACTTCATTGGGAATTCGGTATAGATCAAGGGTTTTTCAGAACTGATGCTAATTTGTTACTAATCAGTCCATAAAACTCATCTGAAGTTGCCTAGTTTTTCAGTCAGGTAAAGACTGGGCTGTTTCTTAACATTCCCATATTAAACATAGAAATGCACCTGGAAATACACTATTATTTGTAGTAGCACTATCAAAAAGGGCTCAATTGAGATATCCTTTATTGTTTTAACGAAGTCTCTATTTTTCCTTAAATATAATAATATTGTCTACTACTGATATAGTATATCATGGTCTAAGAGTAAGTTAATATTTCTATTAGGAGTGAGTTATATATGTGAGTAATGTTTGATACAAAATTCTTTTATTCTAATTGTATTTCTTCCATAGGAAAAATGAATAAATAATCTTTCACACAGCAAGTTTCAAAAAGAAAAAAGTTAAAAGATAAAGTACATGATTATGAGATAGTGAAGAGCTAAAACAGGAAAATACTGAACAGATGCACCAGTTAAATTCAGTTTCAATGTATAGTGGTTGGGGGTTTGTTTCGGTTTTGGTTTTTTTCTTTTCAAATGAACTGAAAAGCAAGATTTGAATTTAGATTGAATTAAATCTCAGCAGCTAGAAAGTGAGAGAGACAGTATTATATGACAAACTCAAAAGTTATTTGCTGACTGTAGAGAAAGTCTCATGAACACATTGTCAGAGCACAGTTTTAACTAGCTTGTTTCTTAGAACAGCCACTAGCAGATGTTTATGAAATGGATATAAAAAGTAGGAAATACAGACAAGTTTTTCCCACCTTTACCCTCACAGCTTTTAAGAACTGTCATTGCTGAACTGAATGGTTTATCCAGCTGTCGCAGTTAAAAACTACTGATGAACTGTCCTTCACTAGTTCTTTATAAATATTTATGGCTTTTGGCTTCCATTGCATCTTTAGTGATGCATCTTTTCAGCAGTGAGTTCCACATGTACTGCATGAATAAACTTTCATAAATGATATACATAATTATAAAGAACTGATAAATCAGAATAAAAAATAGCTTGACTGTGGCAATATGAGCATAAAGACTAGAGCTGGCTTTCTCATTCTCATTGAATTTTACTTCCAACAGAATGAGGAAAAACAAAAATTATCAAAATTTTTGAATTCCTTATATTTAATATTAAAAAATTATGAAAGATATTATATAATGTTGCAGTATGATGGTGTATAATGTCTTTTACACATGTCAGTGAAAACTGGGGAATTGAATATTGATTTCACTTGATTTCACCGTCTTTCTTTAAGTAATGCGCAATCCCTGAATTGGTTCTGAATTGGTTAAGTAGTCAGATTACCTTTTCTCCCAGAGTTTTTGTCTTAAGTCCTCCTCAGATGATGAGAGGTCTTCTGGATAGTCCCGACAGCAACTTGATGTGAAAGGTGGCTTGTCTTCAAGGCCCTGCTAAATCCAGGAGAGGGGGTAATATGGTTACATATGGTAATACTGGATAATAAGAATGAGCTCCTTTTAACACTGTTATGTATGATACTATTTTAGTAAAAAATTGATTCATACTGTGGGATATATGTATCAGTCTAGATTCAAAGTAAGATACTGCCGTCTGGAAAGAGTGAACCACATTGGTTATGATGTGGGCTCCTGAATGCAAATAGGAGCAGGATATGAATATACACATATGCAGAAACACAGAGATACAGAAATCACATGTGGAGCATACAAATAGTCCCCGTACTCAGTAGGTCTTGGCAGCATGGGGTAGTAGGTAATACAAAAATATGGGATAAAGTAATTTTAAAAGATTGTTTCAAACATTGCTGAGTGATGTGATGACTGAGACTAACCCTGTTCTGTGCTGTAGACAGATCCTGTTGAGCATGGTGCTTGCTCACAGCTGTCGGTCAGGCTCTTGCACTATGATTGGTTAGTCATGGGTTTGTGTTACTTCTGGAGAAGAGGTATAAAGTAGTTTTTAAATATAATACATCTGTTTTTCATGTAGAAAAGTGGATGTGCATGCACATAAGCGTAGCACAAACCTGACAGACCAGATTCATGGTAGAGGTGTCAGAGGATCACTGAGCACAGTTGGGGTTTTATGGCTTTCTAATTTCTGTGAGCACTAGGCAAGCTGCTGCCTTCGTTTAGACTGGAAAGGATTTCTTCTTGCACTGTCAAAATGAGTCAAGATGATAGAATTTTATAAATACATACATGTATGTGTATACAGCCTTCCCCAGAATAGGTAAGGACTAGGTTATTCAGGAAGCTATTCTAGACTGGAGTTCTTATGATGCAGTAGATTATAGATGTCTAGTATTAATACATGTTTTATAGGAAATTCATATGCCTTACAGTGACTGTATCCAAAAGGGTAACAGAAATTAAGCTCCTGAGGCATCTTCCTTGCTACAATGAAGAGATAATGACTAGTATTTCTGGATAATGACTAGTAGTTCCTTAAATATTATGACAGTATAATTCTGTCTAAGAAGTTGGCATGAAATGGTGTGGAAAGGGGTACGTGACAGCAGCTCTCAGAAGAGGTAACTGCAAGTATTGGGGTTAGTGACCAATAGAAAGATTTCTGTTTCCTATTTGCCAATATGTTTGTTTATATTTTTTTATCTAATATTCTAAGATAGATGTATAAGCACCATAGGAAACACCTGAAATCTTCTTATCTTCCTACCTTACTGACTTAACATGCTTCAGATACAGATCAATGATCTCTCTCTTCTGTTCTCTGTATGGGCTGCAGTTCTTGCATTTTAGTTGTATAGTACCCCATTTTTCTGTTCAATCCCATGGCACCCATACCCTGGTGAGCAAGACATCCTGTAGCCTTTGGAAATTGTTCAAGAACTGTAGGTTGAGGAGGATTCTAGTTGTCTTTTTACTAGGCTATAGGTGGTTATGCATAAAGTTAGTTCTACTGCTTACTCCATTGTCTTTTATATACCAATTCTCAGTAAAGCCCACTGGATTATGAAAGGGCAAAGACCCCTGAAGTTTTTTTTTTTCTACTGGCAGCTGTAGGTAAGACCTTAGAGCTGTATTCAGGTTACTTTATTCAGGTTTATAGTTAGGCACATGAAATGCTGAATATGCATATGTCTAGTTTCCAAGAGACGTCTCTGTCTCGGGCTCTTCAAATCCAAGGAGATACAAAGTCAGATGGACTCCCATGCCTTGGGCTATCTATAACTATAGAATGTAGGGTCTTTTTAACAATGAGGTCTTTTCATACTCTGCCATAGATATTTAATTGTTAGACCTGTCACTTATTGTTTGTAAGCTCTAGGAAATGTAAACATATTTATAGGAAAATGTGGATGATGTGTAAGCATGATGTGGAAGCAAAACATAGTACTTCACTGACAGACAAAAACATGCTAGATGTATTACATTGCAGTATTATAAAATGTCACTGTGCACAGTTCAGTTTATCTTATTATTTTATCTTACAAATAATAAAATATTTATGAAATTTCCTTATCCTGGTAATTGTATCCTCTATTTTGATTAGATGAGTATTGTTTTTTTCCATGGCATTTTAGTAAACTCCATAAATCTAAGATGGATGTTTAAAAAATACATGTGTTTTGACAGATACTATCATGAAATGAAATGTAGCCTGATAAAGTTTTTAAGAGGTACTTTTTTTCCCAGAAAATAAGTTAAACTGTGTACAGTCATATCCTTGGAAGACCTGAAATGCTGTCTGTTAGCACCTCCTGTCTGCCTAGTCTGCAGCTGAGAACCAATGAGTTATGTTCTTTTACTAGATATTGTTTAACTCTATTGTAAGATAACAGGATTTCATTGATTTATGGTCTGAGAGATCCATAATAGAGGATCATAAAAGAAGACAGAGAAACAATCATGAGATTTTTCTTATTTTTTATTATTGAACATGTCAGATAGATTGATCCTAAACTCATTCCCCATAGTCACTGCAGAAAGGCACAGTCTAGAAGAGCTCTTAAAAATATTCTTATATTCATCCTTTAGAATGTAGAGAATTGCTTACCGTCCCCATATATGGACCAAGCTTTTTATTTAAAACTGTGGGTTTTTTCTTAGTCAGAAGACACAATGTGACTTCTGCAAATGAAAATCTAAGAAAAAAAATTAAATCATGAAGTATTCCTTCCAGTGACTTTTTTTAATTAGTTTTTTTCCTTGATTTCTGTTTTCCATTAGTTATAACAGAGCCAAAAGGGACACCTGAGATCTTTCATTCAAGAAAAAGGAACAACTCATCCAATATAAAATACATAATGGAGAACAGTAACTAACGTAATGAAATTAAATTAGTTACACTGAATGGAAAAACATTTTTCAATTCATTATATTTGTATATTCATTTTAGTTTATTTTGAAAATCTTACAGTAGCAGCTACAAATGAAAAAACATTGTAGAGCATTACAGAATAGACTTTTTCAGCACAGAAGTGTAGTAGGTACCCGATATACTTAAAGATTCCTGTTCTGTCTGCAATAGATACTATTTTTATAGCATTTAAATGAGTTTTTCAGAACACTTATGTCTGAAAATACAAAAAAAGTGTGTCTGCATGTTTGTATTTTCCTTAAGTGTTGTGACTAAAAATAAACAATTTTGGGAGACTAGCATGTGCATGAAAAGTGACCATTACACTGGCAAATAATAAATACTTCATAATAAGATTGACGGTTACTGAACATTTATTTATACGTCTGCGTTTTGGAATATATCTTGTTAGATTTTAATCCGATACTAAGAACTCATAATAACTGAAAGGGAAAAAAGAAAAGGCAACTACTTTTTAGATGAGCAATTTCTAAATTTTATTGAAGAAATTAAAATTTCCTCTATGTGGGGCACTAGAGATTTGTTAAGGGATTAATATGAACACAGGAAAAAACCCTACAGTTTTCAGAATGTTAACAAAAATGCCCATCTGGATAATGGCAGTAAAAACACTGTAGCTGCAGTGCTCCTAAAACAGAATACTATGCGTGTTGTAAGATCTATATTTTATCATTGCAGCTATTAATAGTTACACTCAACTAGGGAAGAAATTTTAAAGCAAAAATTTATCTCTGAAGTGCTCATTTGCTCTATATTGGTAGCAACAAAAAAAGCCCACAATTTAGTTTTATATTTGTTCGATTGTGAGCTTGTTTTAAATTGTCATTTCCCTTTAGGACAGCTGCCATATTAACTTTAGGACCCTACACTTACCTTCCCTGGCTCTGAATGGAAGAACTCTTTGGAAGCTATGGAAGAGTGGCTTGCAGTACTCACAGCCTGGGTTGAATATCACTGTATTGAACAATAAAATCTAATTGATTGCTGTGTCCTAGAACTTAATGTTCCACTTTTGCTGGACAATGAAAACCATATATCAGAAAAAAACCTAGACGTATAAGGAATTATTGTTCTTCTATTCATCAGCTTGAGAGCAGTAATAATCTTCCAGAGGAAGAATATTCTATCCAGAGTGCCATGGAATATTGTCCCTGCGATGTTTGTCAAGTATCAGAGCAATAATCAAGAAAAATATTTGCTAACGCTGTTGAATCAATAAACCAGGATGTTGTTAATAAAGCTCTTTTTCAAACACCAGTTAAAAAAAAAAAAAAAATCTTGCCTTTGGCTTTAACCTCCATCCAAAAGCAAAGTATGTGCAAGTATAATGTCTAGTGTGAGGTACAACCAAATACACAAAAGGCGCTTGAGACTTTTTTGCACAAAGTTAAAATAATTAGATAGAAAATGTGGAGAGGGTTGTCTTTGGAGAATAAAGTTCTTTAGTTTTGTCATGACCCATGAGCTGAATTATAATAGCATTTGTGTACCTTGGATGATGCACAAGTGTTGATATTTACTGATCAGGTCACCGTAGCTCTCACATTTCTAAGGTGAGATTGACCTCAAACTAATGTGGAAGTCTTAAAATATCTCAGATGATATGCACTCCCAAAATATTTATTCCCCTCCATTGACTATACAGGGAGCCTAGCCCAGATGGAGACCATTGCACTGCCAACAGCTGAAATTAGATAAGATGAAGCCCATCTTTTTCTCCTCATTTCACCAGGCCAAAGTGCTTCTGAGCATGCATGTAAACAGACAACATGAGAAACTTAAGCTATATCTTGGGAAGGTATAATTTGAATAATTTTTGGAAAAATATATCAAATTCCTGCTTAAACTTTCATTTTGAGCTATCAGACTATGGCCTTGTCACTTAAAACTTTATTTGTTTAACAGAAAAAACATATAACATGAAATGAATTTATATTAAATTATAATAATTTATTTTTAAATGGATCAATCATCAGCATATTTCAATGTAACAGTTAATAAGTGCCATTAGGAGGTAATGAAGGGAGTGAGTAATAGTTTACCAGATTTTGAAAGTGTTCTATAAGAATGTCATCAAATTTTCAAAATTTATCATCACTGGCAAAGTAGTTTTCTTGCTTTTCTCTTTTTAATCATTTCATATGAAACATATGCCCAAAATGTTTATCAGGCAATGTTTGTTTATAATACAATGAAGTTAGTAATGAGCTTAATGAATGTAATAACTTCATAGTGGCTCCATGTAACATGAATTATGGAACATAGTCTTTTACTTAATGTTTGGTTATTTCATTTTGAAGAGGAACTTTCACAGCGTGCTCTCCTTTGTTAATGTTCAAACCTTCTACTCTCCGTATAAAGGAAAATGGAGCAAATTAAAACGTAGCATTCTCAGACTACTCGAAAGGATCTGAATAATTGAAATTGACAACCTCTTGTTAAAACTTTATTCTTGATTTTAATCCCTTGCTCATCTATATTTTTTTCCTTTCTTCTGTCCCTATTTATACTCATTAATTTTGGATTTCATTCAAGCTATTTTCTAGGCCCAGACTGACAAAAATATTTTGATACAATTTTCTGTGGCAAACTCCCTGCGGTCCCTCAGGACTTAAGGTGTTTGTCAGATTTTTCCTGTACAGCAAGAGGCTTCTGGATTACTCTTAATCATCAGTTTTCCTGACTCACCTGAAAGCAGCTCTGTCAGTCTTATCCAGCTTCCCAGGGACATACTCTGTTATCCCCAGCAACTCTCAGGAGAGTATCTGGGGGTGCTTAGCAAGCTAAGACTTTCTGAGGTGCTCCTTTGTCTTCACAGCATTAGGGTGAAAAGCAGCTCACACAAAAACTTATCCACTCGTTTGAATTCACTCTCATCCCAAGCGATATTAAGGTGAAATGCAAATGAAAGGATTTATTCACAGCATCCAGAATAAACAACCATTTACATATGGTTATGGAAACAGGAGAAAGAGGGAGGGAAAAATCGTGCTTGATCTAATTACTTTAAATGAGAAGATGAGAAACATCTCACCCCTACCCCTTCTCCCTCCCTCTCCCCACTTCTGAACCCTTTCCAGATAGATTGTGTTAGCTGTTATAAATAGTCTCTTATTTCAAATTCCACATGAAGAAGTGATGATTTAAACTTTTTCGGTGAAACTGTTATATTTAGTTCTTATCTAGGAGATTTTCTGGCCTTATCAAGCATAATAAGTATTGTTTCAGTTCCTTACTAGTACAAATAGTTTTGTTGTTAGACCAGTTGTCCCCTCTTATATTTTGTTGTGTTTGAAAAATTATGTTCTGTTTGTTTGATTTTTTCCCATGCGATTGGTCTTTGACAGGTCACTGAATGAGTGATACTCAGTGGATGAACAGCTATTTTATGTTTCCTTTAATCTCCATTCAGTGCATGGCCTCAAATACTGTTCAGCACAGAACATTCAAACCTGTCACTTGTCCAAGTGACAACAAATTTTGACCCTCTGATGTTAGAAGCTGAGGGCCTGGCTGATATCAGTAGAGGAGATGAAAACTCAACACTTCTGCAAATCAGACCAAGTATTTCCAGAAAATGCCCAAATAACATTATATATACATGTGTATATGTGTGTATATGAAAGACGTGATTAATGTAATTTAGATTAGATACCACTTCTTCTCTCCAAGAAAGGCTGTCACATGCTAGGCCATAATATCAGTTTCAGCAAAGCTTTACCCTTTTCAGAGCAGAGGCAGAACTCAAAAATCACTGAAGAATTCAGTTTCTTTCGCATTACTCCCCTAATAATAAATGTCTTCAGTTAAAGAAGAAGTGAGAAAGACTTTCAATATTCTTTTTAGACAGCATTGGAGAAATCCTCAATAAAGATCAAAGCATGAAAGCTTCTAAGGAGAACTGTGATATTAAGAAAAGTGGTTCTTTATCTCATCTGAATAATTTCTGTCTGATATAAAGGACTTCCAAGTCTTCATCTGAGTTTAGAGTTAATACCTAATCTCAGCTAAAATTACTCTGTTTCTGTTTATATTCAACAGGAAATGATACTCTGTGTGACCACTTGAAGTCGAGACAACTTTGCTTTACTTGCACCTTTGCTTTCAGACCAATCTAATGGCATGATTAAGTCCTATTAAGTCCTATCATCTATTCTATGATTCTATGATTAAGTCCTGCCTCTTAGTGTTTCCAGGACACATCAGAAGAGGTGGTCACATTCACAGTGGTTTTTGGGATGCTGTAGTTTAGACTAATGCCTACACCATGCCCAGGAAAGATCGAGGAAGCGCTAGTCAGTCATGTGCAGAAGTTTCTTGATGAGGGTGTTGAGACACTGGAACAGGTTACCCAGAGAAGGAGCGGATGCTCCGTCATTGGAAGTGTTCAAGGTCAGTTTGGATGAGGCTTTGAACAACCTGATCTAGTGAAAGATGTCCCTGCCTATAGCAGGGGGGTTGGACTACATGATCTTTAAAGGTCTCTTTCAACCCAAACCATCCTGTGATTCTAAGATTTGTTGTTGCAACCTTTAATAGTGTAGACTCTCAAGCAGGAATTGATGTGAAGTGCCGCTATTCAGTTTACTAGTATGGACATACCCAAACTGCGTGCTTTCCATAAATGCTCAATTAATATCAAAAGTTATCCCATAACAGTAAAAGCTGCACTGAGGCAGAGGAAGCACACCGCACTAACACCAGCACACAGAGAGCATACGCGCACTTAGTCAGAAATTGTGGTACGTGATGCCTTTACCTTACTCAGTTGGTAAAGCTCAAAGGTAAAGGCTCATTCTGCAGCCTCAGAAGAAGTGCTGTGATCATTCTGTCTTTTATTAGTTGAGCAGTGGTGTCCAGCCTCTCTATTGGTGAACTCAAATAGATGGCTTATCAGCCCTTCCCCCTGCCATGGAGTGTCATTTTGTATACCAGAAAAATGAATCACCATGCGTTTTTGGGACCCCTGCCCCACATTCTGTATCTTTTACTGCAGATACACTATTCAGCTTTGTGGGACTGGAAACAAACTGTCCTAGACAGTACGGATTTTTACTTTTCTCTGAGCAGCACACCTCTAATGTTATTAAATCTTTTGTTTCATTTTGACATTTGCTGTGTAATGGACATGTTTTATTTGACTCCTATCCCCTGATAAAAAAAACCTAGAAATAAGTAAGAAGGAAACAAATCGCTTTTTCATACTACCTTCAACTTTTGTGTGAGTTACAGATCTGCCTGCTGTACTAATTCAGGTGGCAAATCTGACACTTTCAGCAGTAACTATGTCCCCCTGTCTCTTTCACACACAGCTTGGGTTGCCTGCACTGCAGAAATTCTGGGTAAATGGTCAATTAACACATACAGAGCAATTTTACACTGTATCCACAAACTTTTAGATCTTCCATTACTGGAAACTGACATTGCCCATAGGAAGTCCCACATAGGAAGTGATGAATGCCACAAAGTGAAGTACTTTGTGTAGGGCACCACGTTTGATGTACTCATGTGGGCCACAGGATTCCAGTCTAACCCCCTATTTAGAATTTGTTGTTGTTTCTGAATCTGGGTACTACAGTGAAGAGGTTTTGAACATCTTACAGAAAAAAACCACGTTTCATACACTGATGAGAAGCTTGGTTCCCAAACTGGCCTTACAAGTGGCTGATTAGCCACTAGATTATATTTCACTTTCTCATGTTCTTCAATTAAAACACAAACAGCATTGCTGGTATAGAACATATGCCATGAACATAGTAAGAACTATTGAATGCCAGTCCCAATATTTTGAAATGTATGAATCCTCCTTTAAACGATCTACCCTTTCTTTCAGTCAAAGCTGTTAAAATAATTTAAAGTAAGATTTTGTTGTTCCTTATTTTGTTAACAGCCAGATGAAGAAAACGAGATTATAAAGGAGAATGAAATTTCTCTGATGTAATTTTTATATCCTAATGAAAAGAAAAAAAGGTTCTGTTAAGAATTTCCATATTTCAGTACGTTGGTCTTATTCTATTACAGAAAGCAAAGGAATTCAGCCATGACTCTAAACAGACATATCCAGCATCAGTATTTCTTAACATAATAGGTTTCCTAGTAATGTAGGGTATTCAATGATACTCTGAAGTTGCATAGTGCTAAGAATTTCTGATATTGATCAGTTTAGGTTTTGTTTCAAATAATGAACGTTATTGAAAAGGAGAAACTTTATTTCTTGTAGTTCTCCAGAGTTATTCAGAAAGAAAAAAAAAAGGCTAAATCTGAAATATAGAATATGGTCATAAAAAAAAAGCCATCTGGTAAACTAAGACACAGGTTTACACCATATCAGGTACTCTGTGGTAACTACTCGAGTATGTTCATATTAACAAATGGTGTGGTGCAATGACAGTCTATGATATGACCCAACGTGGTACAAGGGCCTGTTGCCTATACTAGAAAAAATTCTTTGTGTGCACTTTCTTTACAATATCTGTAATTAATGCAATCTGGTAAGCCTGCATTCAGTCGTGTTTAAACTTCTCTTTTTTATTAAATATGGGTAGGAGTTAATATACACAAAACCAGTTCTAAAAAGATAGTTATCTCCCAGTAATTTAGCACCCAAGCTTAACATTACCTAGTCCCCATAACCTGTATTTATCCTTTCTTAAAACCTGAGATGTGGTTTCCTGTGAGGTGACTGACACAGCAGGGAGTCAGATGATGAAATTCTGTTGTAATTGAATATGCTTATTTTTTGCTGAATGATTTGACACTCATGCATACGTACACACACGCGCGCACACACAGACTCACAAGATTGCTTTTCTTCTTTAATTAATGAAAGAGTAGTTTGGAGATAAAAGTTTTGACCATAAAATGGATAGCTGTAATGGAAGAAAACCCCACATTTCTCACAGGATAATAGTTACTTAACTAGTAAAAAGTCGAGACTAGATGACAGTGAATCACTGTTGTGAAAGACATTGTAAGCAGCACAATATATTTTAGCTAATTTTTTAATTTTCTTTTTTTTCTCTTTTAAGTAGTGTACGCATGAATTTTCCACCATTTATATGAGATTATTTTTTCTTTTTCCAGGCTGACTGGTATGAATCTACCGTCTCCTGTTATCAGCAGTAAGAACTGGTTACGACTCCATTTTACGTCTGACAGCAACCACCGACGAAAGGGATTTAATGCTCAGTTCCAAGGTAGGAAAATATAAAAATGCAGCAAAAAAAAAGACCTTTATCTTTAAGCATTGCTAAAGTGGTGGTGAAATTTTAAATTTATGTTTAAATATCAGGGACATATGAGCTGGCTCATCCTACTACTGCTCTTAGACTAGGTAGCTGTCATCCTTGTATGATCAGGCATCTCTAGGGATTTACTTTTGGAAAAAGTATCTGTGCTTCACATTGCAGTTTGCTCTAAGTATGTATTTGCTTGCTCACATGTTCTATAATAAATTGCCTTGCATTCAGTCTGATCTTTGCTTTAAAAACGTGCCTGGAATGCAGCTTGCAGAAAGTCAGTTCCACACAAAGGCATGCCCCTATCCAAACATTGTCTTCCTTCATTACTCAAAATCTAACTCTTATCCAGAAGCTGCATTCATTGTTTGGAAAGTCAACATCCCCAGCATAGCGCAAATCATATTTCAGGCTCCTGCATAGATTTACATATACAACTTTAAAAGAAGACAAGAGGACGTCAGTGTTGCTGTCAATTGCTGCTTATGTTCACCTAGATACTCATTAAAATGCAATTTTTTAGAATGGAATCTTTATTGATTTTTGTACTTCATAAATCATTGCTCAAGATCAAAGTTATGTTGAAAGTAGAGCTTCTTAATTTGTCTGTGCTTTTAAATTCTGTGCTTACATAAGCTGTTTCAATCATTTTACCCCACACACCATCAAATCATTTATGAGTTTAGACCTTCCTTTTTTCTGGAAACTGTAAGGCCTGTATCACTTTAGAAATGACAAATACACTGCAACAACTATATGTTTCTAGTGACTCTGATGCACATGTGCGATTGATATAAAAGCATTTAACATACATACATAGTTCGTTCTTTTTAAAAAGGTTTTGACAATTTTAGTAAAAAAAGAAAACTATGAAATTCCATTTTATTTTGGCAAGTCAACATGAGTATGTATTCTGTGATCCTTTTTGCACTTAGAACTTATTTTTGCAAAGTCTACTGAGGATACATATATAATACCACTATTGGTGACTATGAATTTAAATGCACTGCTTATGTTAAGTTTCTGTCTTAAGCCTATTAACTGGAGATCACAAAACCAATGTGGCTCATCTTGCTGATGCACCAGAAAACTAAAAATCAACAATTCTGTTGAATTGTTGAATCAACAAAGGAAAGTTTGGGATAAAGTAACCAACTGGAAAATACTTTTTTGTTCTTTTTCGATACATCGTATCTCCAGCTAAATACTCACCATGGAATTAAAGCTTTAGGGAAATATCTAGGGAGATCATTATTTCAGATGTATATCTGTTGCTTTGCATAATACATCAGATATTGGGTGTAAGGGTAAACTTGACTCATGTAGAATATGTGTCATGAATGACAAGTGGAAGTATCTTATTACAATTCAGATTCATAAGATTATAGAAATGTCCCTTCTTAATTTAAATAATCCTTTCAAAATACAGGTTTATACAATTTACTGTATTAAACACAAAGACAGCTGAATCATATCAGTCACAGCTGTCTGTCTTGTCAGGGTCAATAGCAATTAAATAAATTCCTATGTTGGTGTTATAAACATTATAAACTGTTAAAACCTAGGACGCAGTCTTTCAAAACACAGGATGAAAACTCAGAGTGATATCAAAATCTGCTTAATCTAACAGCTTCATTAAGTCCATTTTATTACACAGCATTAGTAATTATTTCTAGTACATGCATATTTGAGAACTAAGCAATAATTCAGGATTATATTTATGCAGAAGTAACAATAATATTTACAGCTAAAGAAGCCTACTAGTGCCACACAGAATAGCAGAGGTTAGAAGGGACCTATGGAGCTCATCTAGTCCAGTGCCCTCCTCAAAGAAGGGTCACCTAGAGCATGTTGCCCAGGACTATGTCCAGATGGGTTTTGAATACCTCCAAGGTCAGAGACTCCACGACCTCTCTGGGCAACCTGTGCCAGTGTTTACCCTCACAGTAAAAAAGCTTTCACTTACTTTAAGTGGAACTTCCTGTGTTTCAATTTTTGCTTATTTCTTCATGTCCTGTCAATGGATATCACCATGAAGAGTGTGGCTCCATCTTCTTTACACCCTCTCATCTCATCAGGTATTAATACACACCAATATGATTCGCCCTCCTCCCCAAGCCTTCTCTTCTCCAGGCTAAAATATCTCAGCTCTCTCAGCCTCTCCTGTATGTTTTTGTTTTCAGAAGGTTATTTCTGCTAAAATTCAACAATTTTGACAGATATTTCCATCTGAGGTGGTTTTCTCAAGTTAAATAATTGTTTGAGTCCCTTATGAAAAAAAAAAAAGTAAAAAATCCTGTGAAATATGTGTCCTTGTATTCTGGCAGAAAACCCTGGCGGTGACAGGATGCCTCTAATGTCTGATTGTAACCAGGCGCAAATCCTGTAGTATAGGCTGTATGAGAACACTGAGAAACATTTTACTTGTGGGCAGCTATTCCCAATAGTTTAAACAGACTATTCCAGAATGCCCACATATATCCACTATGCCCACATATATTCAAAGCCAACTATCCTGGCTTTGAAACAGTTAAAGTAAATACTTAGAATTTCTGAAGTAACCATTAAACACTCACTTTACTAAAAGATGAGTACCCATTACCAGTTTGACCAAAACCTAAGAATCTTTTTTATTCTTCTTCTATTTTCCCAGGATTCCTAGATCTTGGGCAACCTCCTCAGGATATTCTGGACTCTGCTTTCCTACATTACTTAGACTGCTTTCTTCTTTTGCTTCTTGCTTAGAAGGAGCAGACCCTTAAAAGCAGCCTGTGCTGTCTTTTTGTGAATGTTTGCCTGGTTAATTCATGACATTATTTTTGTTGTGTGTGTGTTATAAAGCTATATAACTATGCCACGCAAGAATAATAGTCTCCATTGTTTTGGGGAAATAGAGAAGTCTGTAATTTTAATGAGCTAAAGCTAATGAAAGCTTTGAAAGCTAGCTGCATCCTGGGCGGCATCAAAAGCAGTGTGGCCAGCAGGTCAAGGGAGGTGATTCTACCCCTCTACTCTGCTCTGGTGAGACCCCACCTGGAGTACTGCGTCCAGCTCTGGAGCCCTCAGCACAGGAAAGACATGGACCTGTTGGAGTGGGTCCAGAGGAGGGCCATGAAGATGATCAGAGGGCTGGAGCAGCTCTCCTATGAATACAGACTGATAGTGTTTGGGTTGTTCAGCCTGGAGAAGAGAAGGATCTAGGGAGACCTTATAGCTGCCTTCCAGTATCTGAAGTGGGCCTACAGGAAAGCTGGGGAGGGACTCTTTGTCAGGGAGTGTAGCGATAGGACGGAGGCTAATGGTTTTAAACTGAAAGACGGGAGATTCACATTAGATATTAGGAAGAAATTCTTCACTGTGAGGGTGATAAGACAGTGGAACAGGTTGCCCAGAGAAGTTTTGGATGCCCTATCCCTTGGAAGCATTCAAGGCGAGGTTGGATGGGGCTTTAAGTAACCTGGTCTAGTGGGAGGTGTCCCTGGCCATTGCAGTGGGGTTGGAACTAGATGATCTTCAAGGTCATCAGTGATTTTAAAGTCACTTCCAGCTCTAACTGTTCTATGATTCTATGATTGTATGATATTAAATCAAAGTAGCATATTGCACCTTGCCAGATGGTATGTTATTGTATTCTAGAGTCCTTATAGTACATGAATTTTTTTTAAGAGCTGTCAGGTATAAAATTTATTGACGAACAAAATTATGAAAAGATATTCCTCAAAAAAT
Organism: Larus michahellis; assembly: GCF_964199755.1. Taxonomy (NCBI): domain Eukaryota; kingdom Metazoa; phylum Chordata; class Aves; order Charadriiformes; family Laridae; genus Larus; species Larus michahellis. The sequence goes on from NC_133898.1 coordinate 107,453,458, forward strand.
GGTAGCTTGTGCATTTGCAGATTGCATAATAAGGACTGTGGTGTGTTGACCTTGGCTGGATGCCAGGTGCCCATCAAGTTGCTCTATCACCCTCCCTCCTCAGCTGAACAGAGGAGAGAAAATATAACAAAAGGCTTGTGGGTCAACATAAGGAGAGGCAGTGATTGTTCAGCAATTACCATCATGGGCAAAACAGGCTTGACCTGGGGGAATTAATTTAATTTATTGCTATTCAAATCAGAGTAGGGTAATGAGAAAAAAACAAACCTTAAAACACCTTTCCCCTGCCCCTCCCTTCTTCCCGGGCTCACCTTTACTCACAAATTCTCAACCTCCTTTGCCCCAGTGATGCAGGGGGACAGGGAATGGGGGTTGTGGTCAGTTCATCCCATTTTGTCTCTGCTGCTCCTTCGTCCTCACACTCTTCCCCTGCTCCAGTGTGAGGTCCCTCCCATGGGAGACAGTCCTCCAAAAACTTTTCCAACAGGGTCGTTCCCACAAGCTGCAGTTCTTCACGAACTGCTCCAGCATGGGTCCTTTTCATGGGGCACAGTCCTTCAGGAGCAGGCTCCTCCAGCATGGATTGCCCACATGGTAACATGGTAATCCTGCCAGCAAACCTGATCCAGCACGGGCTCCTCTCTGCATGGGTCCACAGGTCCTGCCAAGAGTCTGCTCCAGCATGGGCTCTCCAAGGGGTCACAGCCTCCTTCGGATGCATCCACCTGCTCTGGTGTGAGGTCCTCCATGGGTTGCAGGTGGCTCTCTGCTCCACCGTTAACCTCCATGGGCTGCAAGAGGACAGCCTGCCTCACCATGGTCTTCACCAGGGGCTGCAGGGGAATATCTTCTCTGACACCTGGAGCACCTCCTCCCTCTCCTTCTTCACTGACCTTGGTGTCTGCAGAGTTGCTTCTCACATATTCTCAGTCCTCTCTCTCAGCTGCTGTTGCACAGCAGTTTTTCCCCTTCTTAACTGTGTTATCACAGAGGCGCTACCACTGTCACAACTGGCTCAGTCTTGCCCAGTGGCAGATCTGTCTTGGAGCTGGCTGGCACTAGCTGGACATGGGGGAAGCTTCTAGTAACTTCTCGCAGAAGCCATCCCTATAGCCCCCCTGCTACCAGAATTTACAATGCAAACCCAATGCACAAATATACTTTTGATATTTTTGTTTTTTAATATCAATCTATTTTTTTTGATCTCACACATTTCTAATGGTTTTACTGGGAGTTAGGTTAAGAAGGACTGGAATTCACTACAGGTAATTATCTCTCCCCGTGGTGTATCATTTAAGAGTTATTCAGCATTTCCTTTCCCATGCAGATAGCAGCTGTTTCTGGCCCTATTCACTCTGTATTGTTCAGGTAAATGTGAAAAAATGCCTATTTAATACGTACCTCAGACCTCTTATTTCATTAGTATAAAAGCTTCTTTTGATTTTTTTTTATTTTAAAATGTGGTTTTGTAGTAATAAATTTAATTGCATTTATGGTAGAAATTGCATATAATAACGAGCTATAAACTTAATGAACTGATGAAGGCTAGAACTGTGCAGGTTTAACTCAGTTTTAGATGGCTGAAAGATTGATTGAAGCAGATTAAATTGACATATTTTGCTATTCTACTTTGGCCTGTCTTTACAACTGAGAGATTTAATCTTGAGACTCTTAATTTTGCTTCCAAGAAGTAGCAACTGTCAAACTAGTTGAAAATGAAATAGTACCTATTGTTACTTACTCCATTGAGACTCTAAATCCTGCTCTAGTTGGAAACAAGGCACTCGGCTCCTACGACTAAAAACTGCTTCATTTGTTGGAGTTCGTCATATTTACCTTAAAATAATCCAAATATTATTTAATAACAATAACATATAGCCAGTCCCATTGGTATTTCATTTTTATATCTAGTTGTGAGATTGTGAGTTACAAAAAAACCCTAACCCAAAACCCCCAACCAACCTAGACCAAGAGAAAAAACCCAAATAGAACCCCTGAAGAGGATAGAACTCCTGCCGCAGAGACCAGCTTCAGGGCAGGTAAGACTGGGCTGGGGAAGGGATCTGCAGCAAAAAGAGCCAACGAAAAGCTCTTTTGGGGGCTTTTGGAAGCCGGCAGAAGCCCTCGGCCTGTGCTGAGGGCTGTCAGCTGGTGGGCGGGCTGCTGAGTGAGCCTGGGGGCGGAGACAGCACCTCCCCCGGTTCATCAAGCCACCAGGTTATAAGAAGCCTCTGGGAGGGCAGGGACTAGTCCCTGGCCACAGAGTAACCAGTGCTCGCCCCAACTGACTGTTGAGTCGCAAGGTCTCACTTGTGTGTAGAGATGCAGCCATGGTTGCTACCTGGTCAAAGGCTGCTGTTAAAACAACTGTGGGCACCCAGACATAGGTCCTGCGCAAACACATGGGCGTCCAGGCCTCTGGCTGCAGAGAGTGCTGGAGCCTGGCACTCGCGATGGAGGGCAGCGGAGACAACACCTGTGTCAGATGTGAACAGGTAAATGATCTGCCCATTCCGGTGGCTGAGCTGAAGGAAGAAGTGGAGAGGCTGAGGAGTATCAGGGAATGTGAGAGGGAGAGTGACTGGTGGACCCCACTCCCTGAGAGAAAGGGAACAGGTTGAGGCCCCACACAAGTCAGAGGACCCCCTCCCCTCTCGTCACCAGGCAGTAGGAGGGGATTGCAGAGAAGAGGGGGAATGGAAACAGGTCCCTGCTCGGGGAAGCAGGTGAATCCCCTCCCGGCCCCTCACACCTTCCCAGTTACCCTTGCAGAACAGGTGTGGAGTCCTGCAGGAGGAACTGGCTGTTGGAGAGGAGGATGATACACCCAGGCCAGAAATGTCAGAAAGACCAACTCACCGTGGACCCAGCATCACAGCTGGCTCCAAAAGGAAAAGCAGATGGGTCATTGTTGTGGGTGACTCTCTATTGAGGGGGGCGGAGGGGCCAATATGCCGTCCTGACCCACTTCACAGGGAAGTCTGCTGCCTCCCTGGGGCACAGGTCAGGGATGTGTTGGACAAACTTCCGGCCCTAGTAAACTCCTCTGACTATTACCCCCTCTTAGTATTTCAGGTGGGTAGTGATGAAGTGGGTAGAAGGAGCCCAAAATTGATTAAAAGAGATTTTAGAGCCTTGGGGTGGCAGCTTAAGGGATCAGGAACACAAGTTGTATTCTCCTCTGTCCCTTCAGTGGCAATCATGAATGAGGAAATTAACAGGAAGAGGCAACAGGTCAACTCGTGGCTCTGGGACTGCTGTTATCGGCAGGGCTTTGGGTATTTTGATCACAGGCTGCTATATGAGTCACCTGACCTGCTGGTGGCAGGTGGGACGCACCTGTCCCAGAAGGGGAAAAGAATTTTGGGGCAGTAGTTAGCCAGGCTCATTGACAGGGCTTTAAACTAGATATGAGGGGGGAAGGGGAAATAACTGGGCCTGTCAGGAATAAACCCAAGGGAGGCATGCCAGGGCTTTACGGATGGTTGACTAGCGAGGACTCTCACTCTGCCATTTCTTTCGAGAGAAGGGACAGACGTTTAGTAATCATGGAAGCACCAGAGAGGGGTCTGGTGCGAAATGGGGCCCACACTCACAAAAAGGTGCTGGAGTCATTAGCACATCTGAAGTGCATCTATAGCAATGCACGCAGTATGCGCAAACAGGGGGAGCTTGAAGCCATGATGCACCAGGAAAACTATGACATAGTGTCTATCACAGAAACGTGGTGGGATGCCTCACACGACTGGAGTGCCACAATCGATGGCTACAAGCTCTTCAGGAGGGACAGACAGGAAAGGAGAGGCGGTGGAGTGGCCCTGTATATTAGAGAATGCTATGAGAGCTCGGAAATCAAGTATACTGATGATGGGGTGGAGAGTGTTTGGATTAGGTTAAGGGCCGATAAAGCTGATATTGCTGTGGGAGTCTGCTATAGACCTCCCAACCAAAGCAGTGAGGCGGATGAAGCTTTCTATAAGCAGCTGGGGGAAATCTCGCGGTCACTTGCCGTTGTTCTTGTGGGGGACTTTAACCTCCCAGATATCTGCTGGGAATACAACACAGCAGAGAGGGAACAATCCAGGAGGTTCCTGGAATGTGTGGAAGATAACTTCCTCACACAGCTGGTAAGTGCGCCGACAAGGGAAGGTGCCCTCCTGGACCTGCTTCTTGTGAACAGGGAAGAACTTGTGGGGGAAGTAAAGGTTGATGGCTGTCTAGGGCACAGTGATCATGAGATGCTCGAATTTCTGATTCTTGGGGAAACAAGGAGAGGGGTTAGTAAAACTGCCACCTTAGACTTCCGGAGGGCAAATTTTGACCTGTTCAGAAGACTGCTGGACAGAATCCCTTGGGAGGCTGCCCTGAAGGATATAGGAGCCCAGGAAGGCTGGACATACTTCAAGACAGAAGTCTTAAAGGCACACGAGGAGGCTGTCCCTGTGTGCCGAAAAACAAGTAGGCGGGGAAGGAGACCGGCCTGGCTAAATAGGGACCTTTGGCTGGACCTCAAGAACAAAAGGAGAATCTATGACCTCTGGAAGAGGGGGCAGGTCTCTCATGAAGACTGTAAGGATATAGCGAAGCTAAGCAGGGAGAAAATTAGGAGAGCCAAAGCGCAGCTAGAGCTCAACCTAGCTACAGCTGTTAAGGATAACAAAAAATGTTTCTATAAATTCATTAACAACAGAAGGAGGATTAGGGAAAATCTCCCTCCCTTACTGGATGCAGAGGGAAACATAGTCACAAAGGATGAGGAAAAGCTGAGGTGCTCAATGCCTACTTTGCCTCAGTCTTTAGCAGTGGAACGAGCTGTTCCCTGGGCACCCAGCCTTGTGAGCTAGGAGACAGGGAGGGGAAGCTGAATGAGGCCATCACAATCAAAGAGGAAGTGATCAGTGACCTGCTATGCCGCTTGGATGTGCACAAGTCTATGGGACCAGATGGGTTACATCCAAGAGTGCTGAAAGATTTGGCAGACGTGCTCACCAAGCCACTTTCCATTATCTACCTGAAGTCATAGCTAACTGGGGAGGTCCCAATGGACTGGAGGGTAGCAAATGTAGTGCCTGTCTACAAAAAGGGCAGAAAGGAGGATCCGGGAAACTATAGGCCTGTCAGTCTGACCTCGGTAGCAGGGAAGGTCATGGAGCAGATCATCTTGAGTGCCATTACAAGTCATATAATGGACAAGCAGGGGATCAGGCCTAGTCAGCATGGGTTTAGGAAAGGCAGATCCTGCCTGACGAACCTGATTTCCTTCTAAGACAAGATGACCCGATTATTGGATGAGGGAAAGGCTGGGGACGTTGTCTACCTAGACTTTCGAAAAGCATTTGACACTGTCCCCCATAGAATTCTCATGGAAAAACTGGCAGCTCATGGCCTGGATGAGCATACAATCTGCTGGATCAAGCACTGGCTGGATGGGTGGTCCCAAAGAGTGGTGGTCAATGGAGTTAAATCCAGCTGGCAGCCGGTCACAAGTGGTGTCCCTCAGGGCTCGGTGTTGGGACCATTTCTCTTTAACATCTTTATTGATGACCTTGATAAGGACATAGAGGGTATCATCAGCAAGTTTGCAGATGACACGAAGCTAAGCGGGAGTGTTGATCTACATGAGGATAGGGAGGCTCTACAGAGAGACTTGGATAGATTGGATCGATGGGCCAATGCTAATGGAATGTGCTTCAACAAGGCCAAGCGCCGGGTCCTGCACTTGGGCCACAACAATTCCATGCATCACTACAGGCTTGGGGAAGTGTGGCTGGAGAGCTGCCTGGCAGAAAAGGACCTGGGGGTTCTAATTGACAAGCGGCTGAACATGAGCCAGCGGTGTGCCCAGGTGGCCAAGAAGGCCAATGGCATCCTGGCTTGTATTAGAAATAGTGTGACCAGCAGAAGGAGGGAGGTGATTGTCCCCCTGTACTCAGCACTGGTGAGGCCACACCTTGAGTATTGTGTCCAGTTCTGGGCACCTCAATATGAGAGAGATATTGAGGTGCTGGAGCGAGTGCAGAGGAGGGCAACGAAGCTGGTGAAGGGCCTGGAGAATAAATCCTATGAGGAGCGATTGAAGGAGTGTTTAGTTTGAGGAAGAGGAGGCTGAGGGGAGACCTCACCACTGCCTACAACTACTTGCAAGGACATTGTAGAGAGGTTGGTGCTGGTCTCCTCTCACAGGTAATTAGCGATAGAACAAGAGGGAATGGGTTCAAGCTGCAGCAGGGTAGGTTTAGGCTGGACATTAGGAAAAAATTCTTCACAGAAAGAGTGGTTAGACACTGGAACAGGCTGCCCAGGGAGGTGGTGGAGTCACCATCCCTGGATGTGTTTAAGAGTCGTTTAGATGTGGGATTAAGGGATATGGTGTAAGGGAGAACTTTGTAGAGTGGAGCTGAGGGTTGGACTCGATGATCCCAAGGGTCCTTTCCAACCTAAATGATTCTATGATTCTATGAAAGAAGCAGCGCACACTGTTGAATAGGGAGTTGCTGAACCCAGCAGCCCATGCACCCAGATGTGGCCAGAAGCTGTAATACAGTGCTGTGTTCCCAGCAGGCACACACACACAGAGCACACATATACACCATATGTGTATGATACTCTGTTCACATCTGGCCACATCTGTCAGGTTAACATGGACAGACACACTCAGTACTTTTATGAATACAGACAGCAGCAATGGCCTCATCCTGTTTCTGCTCTCTGGCTCTTCTCTCTGGTATGGAGATCTGTTAGTGGGAAATAAATGCATGGACAGTGTGGGTCCCCCCCGCAACATCTGAGCTGAAACATTCAGTCTTCCCAGTAGCTGCCTCTGTATCTCAGTCTCCCCAGCTGCTGGCACCAGGGCATATGAGCCCCCGGGGCTGCAGGGACACTCCAGTTGCTGGTACTCAGACCTACATGGGAGACACACACAGACACACACACAAGTAGGTCTCAACCTCTAGGCACTTTGTTCCCCCCTGCAGTAGGCTGGGATCTTCTGGCCTCTCTAGTAGCCACCTCCTCCAGGTGCCTGACCCTGTGAGACACAGATGCCCTCCCACCCTCGTAGCTTGAAGGCTACTTCACCTGCTCACTAGGCTGGATCTTTGGGACTGCTCACATGCTCACTTGCACATCCACACTCACTCGAGGTGCTGCACCACAGACACACAGTGCTCCAGCCCATAGTCTGACCCCAGTATCTGCACTCAGACACACACATGCACAGAGAATAGAGTCCCTCACCCAGGAGAAGCATTAGAAATTGAGTTTAATCAGGAGACAGGACAAACTGCTCTAGTCAGGCACAGGACATGGCCACACAAGCGTAATGACCAGCCCCAGTTTACATGCAACCAACCCCTTCCATTCCTTTGTTCCTATATTTTCGCGTATCTCTTTCTCCCCAAGCCACCTGAAGCCATCCCTTTCCCTGATGTTGTTTCCTCCCCTAAATACTCCACCATCAGCCTTGTGCAATCCCAACATGTTTTCCCCCTGTACCCCACGATGAGCCCCGTACCCCAGGGCAGGGACCCCCTTCAGTCTGTGAGATGACCGGCAAGGTCCTGGTGCAGGGTGTCCCCCAGCCCCTGCAGCTTTGGATCACCTGGCACAGCCCCGGGTAGGCCGGGGTAGAGGTTGTGACTCTGCGTTGTGTATTGAGGTTCCCTTGCTTGCCCAGGACCCTCTGGGTTTCTTCTGGGCTTGTGGAGATGGACCTGTGATGGGCTAATGGCACCTGTGATGGTCCTAGGAGGTGCCAGGGCAAGGTGGTATTTGTCTCCCCCCTCATCTCTGTGTGCTCCTTTGTGTGTGCACAGGTGAGCTTTTTATTGCTTAACCTAACACGTCTGACAACATCATTGGCTTTTCAAAAGCAAGTCAATATGGGAGCCAGCACAACACACCTCTTTAAGCAACAACAGGATAAAAGACTTTTTTTCCTTTTCCTCGTAAGAATTCAGATTATCAGACTTTTTCTACAGTTAGCATACAGATACTCTAATTATTCTTTTCAACTCATATCAAATTTACATCATATTTATTATCATGTTATCATAGCTGTATTATTGCTGTAACTTGGCCTTTTCCAATCAGACAAAATCAATACTAGCAAACATCCAATTTAATTTTCTTTTCTTTGTTTGCTTTTTAAATAGGCAAACAGAATTATTATAATTTATTTCATTAAAATATTGGAACTACCAATTAGATTTAAAACTATGCGTAGTTCATTTATTTGTTCAGCAAATTTTTCAAATTTAGATCTTTCTAACTTGCGTTTTTGCAATATTTAGTGCCCCAATTTTTAAAATGGTCAAGAAAACCAGCTCGCTCACATCAAAAATTAAAGCAGTGTATCAGAATTACACACTTGAATGCAGTAACTAAATATAGTTTTAAAATGCTTGGCAAGCTGAATGTATAAATAAAACAACGTAGTATAAAACGTATACCTAATTGGTGAGCGTTTGGATTTCCCTTTCAGGCATATTTACTGTCCCATCTTCCATTGGGCCAGAGTAGAAGATTAAAGAAAATTTTAAAATTATAAAATGAATGGGTACAGAGTGAAGGGTTTGGTTTTGGTCCCCCACACTCCCTGTCCCACCCCCCCACCCCCACCCCCCGTTACTTTGTTTTGATTTTTGATCTTTCATTGTTGATTTCATCAATAAAAATAGTTATGTGTCAGTTTCGTAGTGAAGCTGTGGAATTCTTTTTATACTTTCAGCGTTTCTAGATAGAAGGAGACCTGGTTTGGATGGCCCTGAAAGCCACCAGAAAAAATTATAGTTCAATTACATGCTTTGCCTTGTCTGCTTTATGTCTGCCATATCAGCCATGTTGATCTTACAGAAATCAGCACTCCCGGTGGATATGATTGGACTCAGTTCTTGTGCCTTGTTCCATGATGGCATTGCCATAGGGAAAAAGATGCTACATTCACTCAGTTGTGAACTTTTTTTTTTTCATCTGTCTACCCTCACCTATGCTGATATACAGAGTCTTTGTATATATTCAGTGAGAGTTGCAGATGATTTGTCTTATGCCAGTGCTTCATAAATGCATAATTTCCCCAGCAGTGAAGTAACATTAACAGTCTCACTATGAGATGAAAACCGAGCACTTTCCAGCAACAAAGCTTATCAATGTACATAGAATGACTTAAAATTGTGATAATGGATCCCCAGCTTTTGCATATTAACAGCATGCATACTCTGCTTGTTTAGCTTTTGCTTATTTCCAGAACAACAGAACAAGGTTGTTTTAATATCTTTGGTTTTCATTTGAAGAGAAAAAAATAACAATACTTCTTTCTATCCTAACTAAAACTAATCTGCTTAAGTTAAATATTTGTTTCAAAATTCCTAGAAAGAGAACAAAATAAGAAAGTTTCCAAAGCAAAACTTGATTGATGGGTTTGTCCCGCTTTTACAGTAAAAATAAGATCTCAGTTGTAGAGTGTTTCAAATTAAGTATGCTATTTTTGGCAAGTTATCAGAGAGGTTCAAGGAGGTATTAGGTGTTTTGATCGTTGTGTACCAGAAGTTATCTATCTGCTGTGTTTGACTACCTTGAATAATTCAGGATTTAACAAACAGATAATGCTGAAGTCAAACAATGAATATAATAGAGGCTGCTGAAATAAATGTGTACTAATGGAAATCCATGAGTGAAATAATGTAAAATCAACTGCTAGGTAAAGTAGGTCTTTCATTGAATTTTTGTAATTCAGTGAGTCTACACATAAGTGTGTTTCTGTACTTCCTACACATTCTTTAAAACCCTAGAAATGATGTTTGAAATAAGTGAAAGGAATTTGTGGTATTTCCTTGATGCACAGTACTTTTAGTCAGAGGTTTCAATTATAATTGTCACTTAGAGTAAATTCAGAAAAGAAAATTAGTAAAAGCAATTGATAAAATCAAAAAGCCACAAGAGACTGTTACTTTCTAGCTCTTACGTGATGCTGAATATAATTTCCCATTAAACAGTACTGAGACAATAATTTCTATTCTGTTAAGTTTTATAATGAAGAAAGTAATCCAGTCTTGATATGAAAACATCAACAAGTAGATAATCCACCGTCTCTCTTGACCATTCTTTTCTGTGGTTAGCACGACCACTGTTAATTATGTAGTTCTGCCTTCTCAGTTGTGTTAGTCTGGTTTGATCTTCCTCTGTTCAGTAGCGGTGTAATGTTTTCCTTCAGCACAGTAAAAAGCCTTTTGTTAACCTTTTTGAAGCACCAAGTCACCTCTCAATCTCCTGGATAAACTAAATCTCTCATTGGAAGTAATTTTCCCCAGTTATTGCATTTTTATTGTTAGTTGGTGCTATTTGAAACTTCCAGTGACCACTTACATGATTTTAGCAATCTTAAAATACCAGACTAACTAGTACTGGATTCTTTTGTCCTAAGCTTCAAATGCGACTGTTGATTGTGAACAGCTCCCTTTTTGGGAATTAACTTAAACCATCCTTTTCCAGTTTGATTTTCAATCTGTCTTAAAAGTTGGGTCCCATAATGTATCTTACGTTGACACCTGAGAATATAAAATGCCCAACACTGTTAATCACTGGCCCGTATTTTCCCATTTCTAAATTTAGGTAGTTTGATCAAAAAGGAAAATTTTAATCCAATAAAACCTATAATAATGAAATCAATATTTGACATTTTATCTTCCCACACTTTGAATATATATTTAGCCTCTCTGAAAAAAGCTTTGATTTTTTTGCATGTATACTTTTGTCCCTGTACTAAAATTATGAGATACCTGTTATTAGCTTAATATTAGTTTATACCAAGTGATAAGGAAAGCGCAGGAGAAAACACTCAGACTGTTTCCTTGTGAATATGGCATGTAGATCCTCTAAGAGGTGGCTGCTTAATATAGCTGCTTCTTAATGTCTCTTTAAAATTCATAATCAAAGTAATTTGGCATATATATTGAGTTCAGCATATCCTTAAGATAAAACGGTCTCTTCCCCACATTTTTAGAGCCTTGAAGCTTTTCCTTTTTCAGTGTTTGACATTAAAAATAATCTTTGGATTTATTGTTAAAACTGACATCTCATAAAGGCAACACGCATTCTTAAGAGACGTTGGCCATCTTGTCTGTTTTGGTGTCACAAAATATTTCTTTTTCTCAAAATTTAAAGCAAAACCCAAAAGTTGACTTAGAGTGACAAAAAGAAAATATATGTATCTAAAAGAACTATACTTACCAAGAGTACAGAAGAATTAGACCCTAGGATAAAGCTCTGTCCTGAAGACTCTAAGTCCAAAGTTCAGGTAGAATTTCTCAGTGCCAACAGAGTGAGATGTTTGACAAAGACTCAGATTACATTACATAACATGTGCCCTTTTCGTAACACAAGGGCATTCTATTAAAAAGTCTTATTACTAAGCCACCATATAGGAACATATTATTGTGAACCTTGATTTTTGGCCATTTTCAGAAGAAACAAGAAAGCGCATTAAAGCTTGTACTAAGTTCCAGTCAGGTTGCTACAAGTAATACTTCTTTCTTGAGCGTTTAGTAAAGTTTCTGTCTTGCTAAGGAAGGCTCAGGCATAGCTGCTTCATGGCGTCAGCACTAAGCAGATGCCAGTCTAGCTACAGCCGTTCATTTCTTCGGCTCTTATCTGGCATGGTGTTATCCTCCCTAGAACTATTCAACATACTGTATTTGTGGTTGAAACGCAGTGTATCACCGTTTTTATATGTCACTGTTTTCCCCCAAATTACCTGCGATATAAAAAATGAAATTTAAATTACACATTGAAATACTTCCAAAGCAAGAAACATTCCCCCAGACCAAGGAACATTCCCCCAGACTTGGTAGCTACTCTTTGTCAAAAATTGTGTTACGATTACTCAGTGTTAGGTCTTCCACAGTCCTTGTTTGAAGGCATCGCTGTCCCAAGGCTACACAACTTCTAAGTCGGGTGTTTTCTATGCTGTTCTGATATAATGAAACTGATGCATCTTCAGTGAACTTCATATTTTCCAATGCAAAAATATGCATTTGGAAAATGTTGAAGAAAATGTAGGCTTCTCTAATCTGTAAACCAGCTAGTAGCAATATGGAGGGAACAGCAGAATGTGGACCTAAGAATTTAAAATAAGAGTATATGCATGAGTGATGGAGATATGCAAATTACATGGAGTGACGGAGATACGCAGGTTTCAAGGAAACATGCATAACCTACATGCAATCACAAAATCAATTAGACTCATTATTTTATATTTGTCACAGACTGAAAGCATTCACATGGTCAGTTTTTGCGTGGGGAGAAGTTGGAGGCATCAAATAGTGGGCTGTCAGTGTTACCACACTTGCAGTTTCTTCATTCTCTACTGTGCAAGAGAAGAGTCCATTCAAGTTCAGCTGTGTCAAATGATAAGAGTCAAATGATCAGTATAAGAGCTGTGTGTTGGGCATGTTTTCATTCTAAACTACAGATGTCATTTCTCTACGAAACCTGAAAAGGTGGTCAAATACTGACTTCAGAATAGGATTTTCTCATGAACATTTTGATCATCTCTAGTGGCACTATGGAGATGTTAATGGAGAAGAACCATAAATCAGCTTTTGACACTATAGTTGAAAGACTACAGTTGAAGTGGCGTTCAAACAAGGAACTGAGTGGACCTCATTTTATGATTTATTTTTAGAGACAATCCCTGTGTACTACTACTCAGTGTGTTCTGTGATCGTGTATATTCATAGCGCAAACCGTGCTGATGCTATTTTCCAGAACTGTGGAGGACATCTGCAGACATTGAAGACTTGATGCTTGCTGAACTTGTTTTATTATGATATATCATATATTGATAGCACAAAGGAGCTCAGGCAGTCTGTCAGTGCGAGGGGCCAGCTAAGTGACATGCAGAAGGTTAATGGAAAACAAATGGCTGTGCTTCTTTTTAAACTTTCAGATCCTGTGTCAGCTTATACACATAGAATGAGAAAGATTTGTGTAAAAATCTGTTGTGACACTAATTTATCTTGGGGCTGTACCATTTGTTCACTAGTACTGCACGCAGAGATTTCCAGCACAGGGAGCAGGTGGAAGGTCTGATAATGACAGGCAGTACTGTGCTGGATTGATGGGACAAGGAAGCCAAATGATCATGAACCTACAGCTTTTACAGGTAGCCATATAGTAGAAACATCAATGCCTGCTGTGAAGCTCTCTGGAGTTATAGTACTGATTAGTAGGGAAGATTTTGAAAGCTGTTAGTGAGAGAAACACTGGGATAGTGTATTAGACAGAATACTCTTCAGGCAGGGAATACAGAAACAGCAGAGGGTTGGATTATTCCAGTGAGATGGTTTAAAGGAGGAATCCTATGGAAAATTGTGATGCATCTGCGAAAGTCAGGAAGCGCATAGCTGAGAAGCAAAGCTTGCGAGGATCCTCCTAGGTGGAGTCTGGGGCCTTGTTTTATCAAATAATTTATTTTAGAATTCCCTGCATAAACTGCAGTGAATGGTAAGATTGACAATGATTCTGTTTTCCTGTTCTCATGAATACTAAACTTCTGGAAAGAACTCATGGTAGAACAGGCCAAAGGGAAGCAGAAGAAAACCTAGAGATATCTAACTGGTCCCACATGACTTTCAGTGATAAGAAAGAAATGTTTGATCAATAAGCAGAATCCAGAGAGAATACTGGTGCTGCCAAATGTGGAATTGTAGATCATTTCTTCCTGGGCCAAAAAAAGTTAATACTCCCGTAATAGTGTATTTGGAGGAGAACCCAGAAAGACTGAGGCACTAGGGCAAAGCAGACAGGGCCTTTGATTGGACTCTGCAATTTGAATTAAGAAAATACTTTGTTTCAAAATAGGAGTACTCAACTTGAAGAAAATCAGAGCAAACTAAACTAAACTAAAGCAAAATGAAGTTGATGAATTCTGCACTGTGCTGAGATAAATTTGCTAATTCCCTCCAAGGATAATCCTATGAATGTTATTGCAAATACATCATTGTTGCTTACTGAACTCTGCAAAATATGTAAAGCTACGTGCCAATCTTTGTAATAGATGTTTGTCTTCACTTTCTCTCAACATGCAAAATACTGAAAATATTAATTATTTTCCTGTACTGTAGCAAAAGCAGAGAACTGTTCAAATACATTCCATATAGTGACACTGGGCTTAAGGCTGGACAAGAAAGGCCCTGATCACCAGGTGCTGGGCAACGTGCAGTTCCTCTTCACCTTCAAATAGCTGTACTTGGGAAAAATCTGCAGTGAAAGGCAGCCAAGAGCTGAACTCAGCAGAGCAGCAGCAGAAGCAGCTTGAGGAAGTACCACCAGGTGATGTCAGAATATTTTAGCTTTGAGTGGTAGCCAGTATTCAAGGCCTTGCAGGTTATTTCATGCAGGAAGAAAAACTGGCAAGACACTCATGTATTTGGGTAATTGGGAAAAAAATGTTACGTCATCCAAGATTTACATGAGGACTGTTAAAAAGAATATGCAAGGAACAAACAGCAAGTGTTAGCCTTCAAGGTATAACTAAATTAGATCAAAAAGAGGGTAAATTAGATCAAGCATAATACTATGTTAACTGAGCCGTGTTTCTGGTATCTTATCTGGCTTTGATATGACTTCTGTACTGCATACCATTATCTGTTTGCACACATGCAGTTAAATATAGGTGAAATAAAGTCATTTCATATGCTAGAAATCCTAGAAGACCCCACCAAGGTCTTAGCCACTTATTGTTTCTCAGCCAAATGACTTCTGGTTGTAGGTTACAGTTATGAAATAATAGAAAATAGGTTTAAAAAGTATCTTGATAAACTAACCCTATATCAAAGAGAAGCCAAGTATATTTGACTTTGTTTTGAGACCTTAATTTAACATGTTCTTTAAAGCTTTTAATGGCTAAGATTCCACAGCTGCTCTAGGAAGTTTATTCCAGGGCTTCGTCACTTTTACTGTTACAAAGCTTTTTTCTTGTGTCACTGAAGTTTCCGTTGCTACAGATAAAGATTATATGTTCTTGTTCTAGCCCTAGTGGAACTGTAGAAGGTCTCTTTCCTCTTTGCAGTTCCCATTTTACCGTTAAAGTGTATCATAACTCCTCAAAACCCTCTCTAGATTAAATTATTTCTCAATTATGCCCTACAAATAGACAATTGGTTGTGCTTCGTACCATCTTCACTTTCGGTTCACTTTTCCATATTTTTCTTCTTACTAATTTCTATCCTGTCTCCCCTAAGCAAAATTACACATCCAGAGGATAGACTGGAAATGCGAGGTGCCAAAGACTACCTACAACCTTCCATTTGTACAGCATTTGGCTCATTCATGATCAGTCAAGCAATTCTAACAAAAAACCCCCACCTTCTACTTGAAATTCAGAGCCATCCTGAAAATATATTACAAACTTTTTATATTGTAATACAGATACCCTGGTTTGAAATACATCTTCAATCACAAATTACAAGTTCTCTACAAAACCTTGCATATCAGATAGAAGGAACACAATTTAAAACAAAACAAAACAAAATAAAACCTATTAAAAAAGAAGCTTCACAGTGGGAGAAGCTGTGTCTGAAAGGTGACTGCCTCCTACCTTCATGTTGTCTGTGTAATTGTAAGTTAATTACTAGTTAATTACTCTCAGGGAAGGAAAATATCTTTTTCAAGGAAGTCAGCAATCTGAGTTTTACCTTTTTTAGAGAAATTTCTTTGGATAATTTGAGTTCTTTTTGTTTTACATTTAAGTGGTGATTTATGGGTGTGTAGGAAGTAATGTAACTTTATTATAATTTTCTTTAAACTATTTTTGTTTAAGTTTTAGTTGTTTTTTTTTAATCTTTATTTAGCATTTTCTTTGAGTTAGCACAAGCTTATATGATGATGGAAGGAAAGACAAACATATTAGAAAGTTTTCCCAGATAGATAGTCACAGCAGGCAACGTTCTCTGAGAAAGCTGAAACTGTCTCCTACATCTTAGAGGACACAGAGCTGCCAACATTCTGTAGGGCCTTTCTTAGTGTATTTTCAAATATAACTTCAAATAAGAATTAACTACTTCATGAATACAAAAACATTATAACCCGCAGTAAGAAGTACTTGTAATATATTAATAAAATTCACAGAAAATTCGATTTCTTCACTTGAAATTATACTTGAAGAACTGGTATATGTTAAAAATAAATGGTTAGTTTGCAAGTTCCTCTTGTTTATAATCAGTAGTTTATTCAAAAGCACCTTCCAGTTTCAGAGAAAAATTGTAAATACAGTGGATTTTCTTGAGAACTCTGACAATGCTTTGTGTAGATTTCAGATAGGCTGTCACTGTTTTCAAGGTGCATGTAGAGTTTGTTTAAAAAAAAAAGTCTGTCTTGTGTTATCTTCTTCAAATCAAACAAAAAACCCAGATGAACCATCTTTGCTCCAAAATGTTGCATAATGCTTAAACCAAGAAGAATGAAAATGAAAGAATCATCAGAGATCAAGTTTTAAATGACTGAGTTTACTTTTGGAAAGATATTGATTCTGCCAGAGTTAAAACATTGTGTATAGCTGTTTTGGTTAATAGTCGTAAATTGTTCGAGTAGTGCTTCCAGAACTGCTTATATTCACAAAGCTGATTCTCTATTACTTTGTATTTTGTACAGTTATTTGCACTTGTGAAATATACATATATATTTAAAAAATATACGTGGGAAGAGAATATTTGAAAGACTAACTGCTTCATGCTTTTATTTAGTCATATGTAACTGTTGAAAACACTGTTTAAAACTATCATGAAAAAGCAAACCTTCAGATTTCATTTCTTGAGCAATTTGGAGTATACCTGAGGTTGGAAGGGCAGCTTTCAAGAACCATCCTGGGAAACAAAACTGTGGAAAATAAAAATCATTTTAAAACATTCATTGTTGTATGAATTGTAGGAAATCATCCTTGCTGTAATGAGCTGCTGTGTATAATATGCTTTTACAATAGTAGCAGCAGTAGAGCAATTCTTTTGTGAGTAACTCTCTCTTAGAAATGAATGTAAGCAGAATAAAATGGAGAAGTTCTTCTTTTGAGTTATAGAGAGGTACGAATGTAGAGAAAGCATAATGTACTGAGTGCTTCATGGCTCCAGAAAATAAAGCTGATACTGCCAGTAACTGTTTTCACTTACAAAAATAACTAATTCAAGTCTTTTAACATTTTTAAGGGGTACTTAAAAGTGCATTGTTTCTAAAAATTCAAGCTAGAAATATATGGCTTTTACAAACATTTTTATATTTCCAGTTCTCTGAGACAACGAAGAAGGAAAAGATGACTAAGCATATTTCAGTGTGAGTCAATCTTCCTGAAAATATGCTGATTAATAGATTTTTGAAGTCATAAAACATCACAGTTCATTCTCAACACGAGCAATGCTCCTCTAAATCTTCCCCCTAATAATAAAACTTCATTGAGTTCTTTAAATGTCATTGTAATAAGGACTCACTGAAACTCACTGAAACTCCCTTCTTTTTGCAGAGATCTCTTTCTGACCTACCATTAGATAGCTGATTAAAGAAGTAAAAAATAAAATTTCCTTAAGGCAGCTCTTTGCAATATATTAATTTTAAAAAATCAAATATTCATTGATTATTCTTTGAGCTAAGAAAACATTATAACGCTTATAATATGCTATATAGTAATTTGTTTAAAAATACCCCAAAACATTAAATCCTAGGTGATTGTAGTTAACAATAATTTTTCATAATATTTTGGACTAGGCATGCAAACCTTATGTGGAAAAGATGTATTCCATGAGATATACACAGGTGTAACTGAAATCAGAATCTGACAACCATAATGAAATAATTTCAGTGAGGTGCAAATAACTGAAAATGCGTTAGAAATCTTAGAACAGAACTATGATCTTACGGAATGATAAACAAAATCTTATACTACTCCTGTTCTAATTAAGTAATCTAACAAAGCTAATATGAAATCTAAAATTTATGTGAATTTGATTTGAATGTAAAATGAGTGTCATATAATCCTGATGTTTCAAGGAAGATCTGAAAGTCAGAACAGAACTACCCAGTCTACATGGAACTTGGGATTGTCTGACTGTCCAGGCTGATAGCTTGTAGAAGCACCGAGCTATGCTGAGAGGTTAGTACTACCATGCTGAGCACCTGGTGTGTCTTGGATTGTAAAGGCAGCATGAAAGTTGAGCCCTAAGAGTTCTCCAGCTGAGACAATTTCAAACTGTGAGTAACAGTCACGTTCTGTAGGAAGTCCTGAAGATTCTGCCCAGGAAGATGGTACTCATCAAGGCCACAAACAGCTATCTTGTCTACAAGAACAGGAAAAAAACCTTCCAAAACAAGGTCATCTTCCTTGTACAATAGAGACATATTTGCTATGATTATGACAATGTCTAAAGGTATCATAGTACAGGTCACAGTCTGCTAAAGTAACGTGAAGAGGAAGAAGAGTCATTCCTCTGTACCAAGAGATTGAGACTTACCTTCTGAATAAATTTTGGCATCTTTCTTCAACCCACAAAGATGGACTTAGAGAAGCGTAAGAAGAGTCATGAACATTCACAAACGGATCTATCTAAACCCATGCCTCTCTCCAGCCATGAACTGAAGCAGAGTTGCAGACTTCTTGCATCCACATTTGCCAAAGAATTTAATGTCTACTACTTCTTGAAGGAAAAAACCCTTTCTTTTATTAGTTTGAAGTCTTACTCTTGTTAACTTCATTTGTTGGCCCTTCTCTTTTCATTACGTAGTCAATGGGTCATGAAAGGTCTTTTTGAAGTTCTTCAGACTGCAGTCTGTGTATGAAACTTCTTACTGAAATTTATCTGAGCTTAGTTATTTGTGAACATTTTGCTTAAATTCATTTATTATCTGAATTATCTGAACTTTCTCAACAATATTAGGTCTTGCTTACCGAAACATATACCAGTGTTTTAAGTATTTAATGTTCTGTTTATTTTCATCTCTTCATTTAAGCTAACACGGGCAATTTACCAGTTACGTTTTATACTTCAAATGCCTTGGGCAAGGAAAATGTGTAGGAGAATTAGCTTTCTAGGACAATTTTTTCAATGGCAGAATGGCAGCAGATCTCAAATGTGTCAAGCCACCTTTATTTAGATACAGATATCGATTATTATTATTTTAAAGTAATCTAATAAGAGTTTTAAAACATTGCATGCTAATTTTTTAGAAGTACCTTTTCACAAACAACAAATTTGAATGCAATATATGTCTATATTATCTATGTATATAAACACACAGATTGTTACCAACAGTTGAAATTTTACTCATAGGTTCATCCTGGGCAACCAGGTCTTGGTGGCTCTGCTTGAGCAAAGGGTTTGGACAAGAGGTCCCTTACAACCTCCACCATTCTGTGATTCTGTGATTCTTATCCTTTCTTAAAACTATATTTTTTCTAAATTGTCATAATCTTTTCTGCAATGTAATTGTGCTTGTGGTAAAATGTATTTTCTTCACACAGGTTCAGATACATTAGAAACTAAGAGCTTAATAGCAATCAGAATCAGTTTGAGTGGAGGTTTACAGCTTGAAAATTTTACTTTAACTTTCATGATCCATTCAAATAATGCCAGGCGCATATTCTTTTCATGGCTGAGTTTAATTCAGCTATAGCAGAAAGTTAAGGAATACCACTGGTGCTTTCCAGTAGTCTGATAAGATTGTCTTAGACTTCCAGCGCTCAGGTCTGCCCTCCTCCCTGAATGGGTATCTCGTCTCCAAAAGAGCCTTGAAGTTATGATTAACAGAAAAGGTGAAGTGAGTTAATTCAGTTGGCTTAACTGAATGTTTAAGTGAAGATAGCAGAAAGCTATGCAAATTTAAAAAAATAATCACTTAAAAGGTGGAAAGCACTTTTCATATCTGACATTATTAACGTAAACACATTCCTCTTTTTGTGCTATTTAGTGGCAAATTAACTTTGAAATCAGGAAGTAGAAAAGAAGTATCTCGGAAAAGCTATTCAAATGAGATTTAAATGGTTATAAAAAGTGCAAATTAGGGTATTTCTTCCATGTTACAGAGGGGATTGAACTGGTTCACTCAAAACACAGTGTTCAATGGTCTCTGTTTCTCTTTCAGAGAAAGACAGTTTCTATTTTAAAGACTATACTTGCTTAGTTCTTTTTAAAAATAGAAGAAAATACTATGCAGGCCACATGCAAAAACTTACATACACAAGTATAATGGAGGCAGAAGTTTGCTGTTTATGTCTCGAACTAACCCATTTAACTTCATGGATCCCTAAGTCTCACAGATACCTACATTTGGCTGTTAAAGTTCTCCAGACACAAAAGCTCATGTCACCTAATGTTACTCTCTAAAATGTAGGGATCTAGCTCGAGCAACCGTTATAAGTTTCTGCTATATTTTATGGAGAGGAAGAGGCATCTCTAGAGGATGATTCATTGTGCCTATCTTAGGAAAGGATGAATTTCCCCTTTGAGGTAGCTATTTTTCTTCATAAAACATACATTTTAGATGACTGATCTTAAGTATTGTGAATCCCCTATCTAATGTTCTTTCAGAGGGATACAGAATGCCTTTTTCTTGACATGTGAAAAACTCCAAGGATGGAAACTACAGGACTTTTTTCAATGCTTGACTGTCCTAATAGTGAAAAAGTTTTTCATATATCAAGTCAGAACCTCTCTTGTTTCAATTTATGTCCACTGTATTTCAAATAAAGCTGATGGCTATCATTTTTCCATATTCCCAAGAAGTATGCTTCAAGTATGTCTAACAAATGCCTTCAGTAGTGAACTCCCGCAAGGAATTTGAGCGATGATTGCTACTTTCACCTTAAATGGGGTCACAGGACAAAGAGAAGGAGGAGAGTGCAGTTCTTTTCTCTGTCCACTGTATAACAGCTGAATGGTTTTACCACTCATCTGTGAATGTAAGCAGTGTGGGTTTTGAATCCTCCAAGAACTTCTTGCATGTTTTACATGACATGGTTATTAATAAATTGTGAAATACATGCGGTGGAGGGACCGCAACTCCAGCCAGTTTCCCAATTATTCATTACAAGAGTTGTGCTGTTCATTTTCCATCAAATATGGAATAATTTTAACAGACTGGTTATGCAGCCTAAGAAAACAGAACATAAGGTGGCATTTGATGGAAATTTTAGTACCTATGTCTAGAAAGTAATCCTAAGGAAACCATATCCATGAGGTTTAACCTTCCAGAAGCCCTTGGGGATGTTAGCCTTATTGTCTACATTGATGTCTCTGTGTAACGTGTTCCTGTCTTAGAAGAAAAGAAAACACCACACTGCTATCAAATCCATTTCATCCCATGCGGCTAAAATTGTGTTTCAATCATCTTTCATCATTTGAACACCTGTGTTCCAGGTTTAGACGTAAATGTCTTCACTTGCAACATACATAGCACAAAAAGTACTTTCTGCAGTGCTTGCCCAATTTCAGCCCGTAGGAAAAGCCTGCTTCGCTCGGAGGCTGCAAAGGCAGCAAAAGTCCAATATAGAAACAAGTACAATGAAATCACAATTGTTCATGTGGTATTTAAAGACATGTTAACTTGCGCCTCCTACCACTTCACTTAGAAATATTTGCATACAGATCAGTGTATTGTGTCGTAATCTTAAAATTAATCCTATACGTTGAAAAAAAGTATAACTGATAATCTGTGGTCTTGATTTATATATTTATATAGTATGAGGTATAAATTACTGCCATTTTAAAAATGCTTGAGTTGATTTTTGGTTTCTGTTTGTATCTAGGATAAATGGCTGCATTTTAAGATTCTTAACTACTGCAAGCTCTAGAAAAAGAAGTATTTAATATGAATTGGGAAGGGATTACTGCTTTTTATCATTTTTTTGTTACTGACATGCATCATCATGATGTCGTTCGCATTCTGATACACTAAGTCAGGCACAAGCTATTTTGCTATTGCTATTGTTTTTTGCACAGTAATTTTGAATTGTCCAGGCTTGTTTCACAGTTATATTCTACATCTAATTTCATTTTCAATTGATCAGGTTGTTCCCAAGTCAGAGAACTAATTAATTTCCTGTGAATGTGTCTTATATTTTTCCCCTTTCCTCCTAGCATTACAATTAAAATTATCCCCCATGTGTTCCTTAATGTATAACTGCACTAGTTTCTCCTCACGTCTCTTCCTACTTTGCTCCCGATCCCTTCTATGGTGCCCCAGCTACTTTGTAGGGCTAGGCTGGGAGTTTATCAGCCATTCAGGCTGGCTAAACAGAGAAAACAGATATTAAACCTCTGATGCATCTGTTTTCTCTCACCAAACTTTGTCCCTTTGAGAGCTCTTACTCTCTTTATAATTCAATTGAAATTGCCCTGTAGATTCAAAAGCGGTTAGGTGAGCCAAAGAATGTAACATACTGTGATCCTATAACCTTAATCTCTTTAGGAAACTGAACTAAAAACATGTCTAGTATTGAAGAGTGAATCAAATAAAAGCAGATGTGAATATCGCATTTAAAGCTTGTAGTCCTCAGATATGTGTTGGTAACGTACTGTACATATTATGTAGGAAAGAAGTTTAAAAAATGTTTAAATTCTGTGATTTAGAGTGTGATAATTATGATTCTATGATTAAGATTTTGCCATATGCAGTGGCAAACATAGGAAACCCTTACATCTAATTAGGACAAGTTTTTCTTTTACTTGACCTTAAGGAAACTTTAATTCAAAATATTGCAAATTCTGGTAATGCCTGTTTAAAAAGGACATCTTCTGAAACATGATAAATGGTTGTATTTTTGTAAAAACGTATTTGGATTATCACAGAAACTGCAGTTATTTGAATCTGCTTGTAGAATTCCTGTGTAGCTTTGTATTAATGTGATGTGTGATTTGGCTGCTATATGTCCTTTCTATAAGGTTTAATAATGAATTATCTTCTTTTTGTTTGCTTGTTTTCTCAGTGAAAAAAGCAATTGAACTGAAATCAAGAGGAGTCAAGATGTTGCCCAGCAAAGACAGTAACCACAAAAATTCTGTCTGTAAGTTGTTTATACCATTACCTTTAGTGACTGCATATATTTTCTGGAGTCCTATTAAATATACAAATCAAAGACAGAGGTGTTGGGAAGCTATGGTCATAAAATGGTTATTATGCTTTCAGTTGTCACTGATTTAGAACTCCACTGGTAATACTGAGGGTGTAGAAAGCAGAATATGGTGTTGTAATGTCTGAAAAATATAGGTATGTAGAAAAGTACCCTATTTTATATATCAGGATATTTTTGTAAATCAGGATATTTAGAAATCAGAGATGCAAGGCAAGTTAGCAAATCCAGGCAGAACAGTGCCATATGGAATTCATCAATTCAGTACTGAGGGCAGTGAAGGTATCTTAGCATTTTCTGGGTCTAAGTTTATACTTTCTGATCTTTTTTTCTTCCCCTTAGTTAATGTCACAGCTCTAATTCTTCCCCCTCATTGCCACACTGTGGCCTGGTGGCTGCCTCTTTCCACTCCTGTGATATAGCACAGTAGGGGTTAAGAACTGCTGTAATTCTCAACTTCTCAAGAAGATGGAGATCACAGCATCACCTTCCCTTCATTGCATGCTCAGTGTACTCTGGAATGACATTTGTGTAGTCCCTCTACACCTTTCTCCCCATACATAGTGTAAAGGTAAAATCAAGATTCTATCTATGGGACTATGAGGCCGTTATTTTTTTTGAGCATCGCTTTCCCTGAACAACTGAAAATCTCAGTATTATCCTGAGAGCTCTTTCTCCATTAATCAGGCCACTCTAGAAAGAAGAAAAATAAGAAGATAATCTTACATTTTCGAAAGCAGAGAGTCCCTTAGCCCAAAAAAAGCCAGAGGGTAAGCCAGTGTTCACCCACAACTCATCAAAAGTGTTTCCATAATGACTAAGATATATTTGAATGAATTAATTTTTCACGTAATAACATGGGACTCAATGGAGTGTAACACGGGCTATGTTTGCCTCATTGTGTGCTATTGTGCAAGTTCAGAAAGAATGAGTGTCTTGAAGGCTAATGTCTAGGGGATGTGATTTGGTCTCTGTGTTTCTGCAGTGCATTGTTTAATGCAAAGTAAGTGTTCTGATATGCTCACTGTAACAAAAGAGGCATGACAATTTTCTGCTTTAAATATTGCACATTGATGGTGTGGCACTCGAAAGGAACTTTTTATGCAAGGTGTAGCAGAAAAAGTTGTGCCATCTCTTTGGTGTTTGCATCTGAATGGGTGATTATTTCATTATTTATAAGTTACTTCTGGGAGCTGTGTGATCTCTGCTTACACTCTCAGAGCACATGCTGTCAGACACCACATTTAATTACAGAAAGTGGAAGTAAGACAGACTATGGAAGAAATTATTATAAGGCAGTCTGCTGTTTACTTCAAATGTACTGTCTTTTGTCTTTTTTTTCTTTGTGTTTCAACTTGTGAAGCTTTATTATCATGTCTGACTTTTCAGCATAAATCTAAAATGCATTATTATCGTTACTGTTACTTTCACATATATGAAGTTTATAAAAATAATAAGATAAAAATACAAACAGTCGGATTCAAATGTATCTTGCTGCTCTTTATGACTTAAGCCTTCAGTATTTAACCATTTTTCTTGCTAGTAATTACGTAGATGGAAAAAGTAATGGGGAATTCAGATTCAGGGAACTGATAAGAATGGATATTACCATTTGATGCCAGTTAGCAAATCTCTAAAAAAAAATAAATTAAAGACTAACACCTCTCCCCATTTTTGCATGTTAGATTTTAATATTCTCTCTCTATAAAACAGAAAGCTTACTTTTGCATTTTGGTTTATGAGGGGTAGATTGAATGTGACTACTGGCATGGCAAATGCTGTGAGAGCATGCCCTGCAAACCCCAAGATCTGCAGGTTTCCCCCCGCTCTTCTTCCCCAACACAACCTGAGAGCAGCTGCAGAAAGCATTTCACAGTGACAAAACTGTTAGGATTTAGGCAGAAAACGTTACCAATGTACTGATAATTCCTTGTGGAATGCAGAATAGTATTGCAGTCATGTACAGTCATATCTCAGTCCTCTCCTCCTGGACCTGCCTGGATTCCTGGATGCTTTCTTTCAACTGCTCTGCCATCCTTTTTATGAAAGTCAGGTAGCAAAGCATGGATTTGGGATATAAGTGCCTTGGTAGATTTACCATGGGAAAAAAATCATTATATTTTGTGTCACTCCCCAGGGAAAGAACAGGTTTTTTGTTTGTTTGTTTGTTTGTTTGTTTGTTTCTTCTTCTTTGGTAAACCTGAAGGAAACAAACCAAGTTATCTGGTTGCCAGAATACTCCTGCCAGCTAGCACCCGTTAGCAGTGGGCCAGATGCAGTTGAATTGTGATTAATTTATGCAAGGAAGTGAGAAAAGGATGGGAAAGATAATTGAACTAAAACATGGTCCTGGTTCATCCAAACTTTGCACTTGACAAAGTTTTGGGACAGTAAACTGGGAGGAAGTAAATGGACAGGCAGTTCTGGTGGTTACTTTTTCACAGTTGGTCCTCATTAGTGCTTGAGCTGCTACAAACGCTGGCCAAATCCAATGCTAAGCATATTTCCCCTTGGTTGTCTGAAGCTGAACCCTCAGAGGAGCAAGGAGAGAGCTATAGTTTATGAATCTGCTTAGGGGAAGCAAATCCAATTACATCTGGTTTGGTGTCCATCTGTTCAGTTGCAGGCTCAGTCTACTCACTTTTGTTCCGTTACTTAGTCATTCTGATACATTCCCAAAGGAAGTTACTTGATCCATTGTCACTCTCATTCTAACATGGCATAAGCTTTAGACTCTGTGTCCCTAATGGTTGTGGCCTTTTTCTAAAACTGCTATGACAGTAGTTTGTATTGTGACTGATTAGATAAAAATATCATTTCGATTGCGGGCTTTTGTACGAGTGTGTTTTCATGGCAATATTCCCGCCCAGCAACTCTGTCAGAGTGACTATTACCTCTAAATATCTGGGTGTTACCGCTACGGTAGCGATGTTGTACAGGGAGCATCCTGTATATCCAAGAGAAGGAGAGCCCTAATGAAGTGGGCCATGAGGACAGACTATCATTAAGCAGCCACAGCCCTTCTAAAAGGCTCATATTCTAGGCAAGTAGGAGACCTTCATAGTTTATCTTTTCAAGTCTAGCCTTTGATACATATCAGGCAGTTACTGCTGGTTATTCCACGTGTAAAGGATAACGAGTCAGTGTAGGTCTTGATCTCTTCAGAACACCAGCTTAGAGAATATTGGAAGGCAAGGCCATAACTGGTACCTCTGTGAATCTTTGTCCCCTATGTGGCCCGCAGCAGCTGAGGGGCAGAGCAGGGTTAGGAGAGCAGGCAGCTTTAGCAGCCCCTAATGCCCCCAACGCTAGTGCTGCAGTCTCGGGGCAGCCTCCCGCTTCCAGGCCTCCTCACCAGCAGGAGGACAGGGCACAGAAACACAGCAAGCTCCCGGTGAATGCCACGGCAGTTCAGTGAGGTGAGAGCCATCATATAAGGCAAAAAATGGAAATGCTTATGAGGTTTATGTGGTGCATGCAAATCTGCCAGTGCAGTAACGCTAGAAGGGGAAGGCAGCAGGAAGAATGAAGTGTCTGTAAGAGCTGATTTCCTGGGTTTGCTCCAGCCACACAACATAGCAGACTGCAGGGAACGTCCACATTCTGGAATAGCAACGAAGATTAACAGACGTGAATCACAGAGTGATTCTTTAAAACATATGGCATTCATATTGCACCATGTTAACAGTTCATAGTAATTACCGAATTAGTGAGTGAGAGGTCTGTAGCTAATCTGAGTAAAAACCTCTTAAACTTCACAAAAGCTATTTCAGGCTTCTGTAGTATTATTTGAAAATGTATTTCAGAATACCAGTAAAACACATGTTAAATGGTTTGAAGAACATGATTTTAGCATAAGATTAATACATCTTATGAAGGCTTAGCTACCGAGTTTATCTAAATGGTTCTTCACCCTGAAGATGATAAAAAGAGCTATTTTAAGACAGTGATTTTTGCCACGTAGAGCCAAGGAACAAATGAGTTTACAGACTAAGTATTGGTTGGTTGCAGCACATTAAGGTGAATTAATGGCACATGCTGTTAAAACTATAGTGATTAATACCAAAACAGGATTACATTGGTCATTCTGTGTAAGAAAGAAGGAGTGACAGCAGTCATTATCTATTTTGTTATTGGGTAACTCTGACAAAAATGGCTTAGTACATTGCAATGTAAAGTTAAAAATATGTTCATGTCAAAATTTAGGATGGAATTTTGTTGCTTACCAATATATTCCTCATATTTAAAATAAATTGGCAATTTCATCTTCTTGACATTTGGCTACTGGTAAATTTACTTTGATAGAAGTAAAATGATGACTAATAAAATTTTTGCACTTCTGTTAAAGAAAGAGTATTTCCCTAAGAAGGACAGTATTGTACTAAATAGTTACACTTAGTAGCACAATTTTGGTTTGTTCTTATTCCTTAGTAAAGAAGAATTTATTTAAGAACTTTCATATTTTGAAAAGATCAGTACTTAGAAATCAATTGCAAACCAATGTGCAATCAACTTAACAAACTGATACTACAAGCGCTGAAGGTAATCTCAAGTTACAGTTTTAAAAGGTAAAACTATTGCTAATTACTACCTGTTTGTAATGAAATTTCTCATTTGTCATGAAAGAAATATAAATTTATTATTATTATGTTTGATATTTTAGTTCTCTTCCTCATATTTTTACCAAAATTATTGTATTGTTTAATTCATTTTTAGGATATTTTTCCCAAATTACTTTAGGATAAATGAAAAATTGTAAAATTTCCATATTATTATTTTTAAAGTGCACATGTAAAGGAAAAATTTCCACCAAAAATTCAAAATATTTTTTTGTGCTTGTATTCCATTGAGTCTTCACAGATAAAAACCGATTTCTTATTAAATTTGAATTTTCACAGGCTATCACGTGCTGTGTCGGGGTCAAATCATAATTAAGAAATACTGTCAAATAGTCTTTGTAAGTTTTTTGAACAAAACTTTGGGGGTTGTTTACCTTGTTCTGATACACGGGTGATCAGTTTTCCATTGCTTCTGAAAAAAAGCAGAGAAGCACAAAAAGAAGGACAGCATATCAAGAGACATACTTCACTAATTTTTGGGAGGGAAACACACCAGCATCGTATTTTATACTATTATCTGCTTTGTGCCCTTTAAAAAGAGAAAATTCTAATTGCGGGTCTTAGGATTTCCTTTTACAAATCTCACTCTTCTAAAAAATTCTTTTTCCTGGGCTCTTCATAAAACATTGCAACACAAGGATGAACAGTGTCAGGATTCATCTGTAGCTCTTTTCTGACCTTTGTTGAGCATCTATTCAGCACCTTTTGTGTTTAGTGTCAGATGTACTCCTTCTCTTATAAGGAAAACAGGGACCTTTGCCTAAAATAAAAGGATCTGAAATACCTGCATTTAAGATTGAGATTCCTCAGAGGAAGACAAACTAGAAGACTGTTGTGTGCTAAGATCAGTATGGAGGCGCCTTGTTCCCACTAGTTTCTACAGGCTTTCTCTCTGAAGGTCTCAGTGTTCTCAGTGGAAGTTACTCTGTGCTTGTGTGCTGCATTGTATTACATTAATTTACAGGCGCTGAAAGGATTCTCATTTGTAATTGCCGAAGCAGAAACTTCCTAAGTGCTTACACAGTATCATAAACTCTCCAGCCTTTTCACTCATGAAAGCTATTTTTCATTCTTTCAAATCCCACAGCTTGAAAAGGAAAGCATTTTTCAAGTTTTCATTTGTATTGTGCATCTTTACAAATGAGAGAAAAGATTGTTTATAATTTACTGATGTATTAATTACAAGGTTAGGAAGAACAAGACTTAAATAACTAAGATTTTCTGGGTCTAGCATGTCTGTGAATATCCAATTTGACATTAAAAACCTTTTTACAGAAATACTGAGCATATGTTAAATGTTCAGTTAAAAATAAAGAAAAAAAGAGGGAAGTAGTATTTGAAACACTGGCACTTTTATACAATAAGTTAAGGGATGGATCCTGGAGTCTTTAGTATTAAAAGTATCCTTGTTATGTAGGTATATGTATATTTGTATGTATACACACACACACACGTATATACACAATTGTAGATAAATACGTAACACGTAGTATTCCATTACACCATTTACTATATGTCTAATAAGAGATTAATGTCTATATTTCCCCTTTTCCTGGGTATTATAGGATGAAATTGGGCAGTAGGAAAAAAATAACTGCAGCATTAACCTCTAACAGTTTTATAAAGCTTTAATAAAACAGGAGGGATAATTACCCTGATATACTTTGTCCTATCGTAGAATGTAATAATACAGGGTTGCCCAAGTGTTAAAGAATTTAGGATTTTCAGAGAAGATGAGTATCCCTATGCAATGAAATTCTACAAGTAAATTATACTTGGTGTTTCTAAATAAGCCTTCATCACGGCAGGAGTTTAAATATCTTTTAAAATACTATGCAAAAATCTTGCTGTGAAGAGAACTACTGCCTCAATATATTTCTGAAGAAAAGCATCACTTGTAGCTACAAGCCAAACAAGGTGCTTCATCAATTATTTAATAAATCATTTGCATATATAATTTGTAAAATAACCAGGAGAAAGTGTCTATTAAGATATGTAAAACAAGATGCAATCTGATTGAATTATGGATGGTTAAAATGAATTGTTATCCAGCTAGGAAGCTGAAACTGCCATTAAATAATTTTTATATACAATTACAGAACATTACTGATTATCCAAAGTGAATGTTCATACTGTAGGCTAAATTGACATAGAATTTTGTTCTTTGCAAAGTCAAAGACTTAAGAATAAGCAGCCTACTTTTAGCAGTTACAATCTTGTATGAATTAACTATCCATATGAAATTTAAATATAAACCTTAATTCTTTTCTATAGCTTCTATGTTGGCTTAACTCCCGTGCGCAGCTCTGGTAGAAATATAGATGTGGGCAGTAAATAGGTTAGCAAAATGAAGTCTCTGTAGATTCAAATAATGTATGTAAATTATGAAGGCATTCAGAACTTGTGGGTGGATGAATTCAGACTTACGGAACATAAAAACATTAAAACAATTTTAGTTAACGAAAGAAGTATGACACTGATCTGTTCAGTGAAGGTGTGCTGCAGAATATAGATACCCTTACTGTCAAGTCCTTCGGAAGAGTCAGAGACTTCCCACCTCCTGCAAGGAGATTTCCACTTTCCACAAAGGCTAATATTGCAGTTTTAAAAGTTTAACACTAGCTGCATAGCTCATGCATGTTGAGTATGTATTCAGATCCTGGTTTTCTAAATACAGATTGTGGGAGAATATCTGCAGTTTGATAGAAGGCCTTAGACTATTTTCCCTCTTCAAAATTCGTACTTTACATTGTGAAACAATTTGGAAAATAATTTCAGCTGTGTTGGCATAGCATCTCACTGTCAGTTGTTAGCTTGTCACACTGAAATGTATCTATTCCTGCAGCTCTTCTGAGCAGAACTGCAAAGTGCCAGTGTCAGGTATGTTTGGAACGGGGGGGGTTGTTAGGTGACAGCTAATTTATCAGCTTCGGACCAGTTTGAATCCACTACTCCTTCTTCACTTGGAAAAAGAAAAGTAAAAAATTTACACCACACTTGAACCTCAATGATGTGCACTGAAGAGCTTGAAATACATTTGGAATGAGACCAAAAATCCCAAGAATGACCTAAAATGGAAATAAATACATTGGGTTACATTTGGAAGGGCTTATTGCTGATTTAGGGGGATAGGATTATTTGCATGTTGTGTCCTTCCACTGATTCACTGAAATTGATGGAACAGGTTGTTCTTTAAAAAACAAAAAATGTTTACTCAACCACATAATTTTAAAAATATAAACAGAAAGAACAATCCAGAAAAATGTCAAAATACCTGGCTGAGTTTTCTGTTATGTGTCAGCATACTTAAAAAGAAGGGCCTGTTAAGTGTGGTGGTTTGGCTTATGTGTACGCTTCTATAATACAAGCCACCTGAACTCAGGTAAGAGTGACAAGATCACTTCGTCATAGATCAAAGTAATGTAAGTTTTCATATGCGTGATGGGGATCAAAAATGTTTGATTCTGAAAAGTTTTAATCTAACAGGAGATAATTATATCTCAAAGTCCATATTGTTCTGCTAATCCAACCGTTTATTTGATTTCTGTTACCTCACTGTCACAATATTTTCTGCTTCAGGCTCCTAACATGAAAGAAGTTCTCCTGCATAAGCAAAAAAGATGTGTGAAAAATGTATGCATGTCTTCCCTAGTTTAATGCTTTTGAACTGAACTCTGATGCTCAATGTCTCTGCTAGAGGAGCTATAAAGTCAGTGAATTATCAAATTAACAAGAGCAAAACAGTATGGTTTCTCTAAGCCGACATTTCATGTGGCGTATATTATTTTATTCAGGATGATACTTTTTATTGCCCCATCAGCTTTTCCTTCATGTTTTTGAAGTCATATGGGAAACCTGTTTTGTGCTGAGAAGTCATGTTTCTTTCTCAATTAGACCAGGCCTTGTTTTCAGAAGTCTGAAAATGCATCTGCAGCACAGAATAGCAGAGGCTAAAATAAACTCCTTTGTCATGAATGACAAGCACTTATGTTAAGATTAAAAATATAGCATGAAGCAACACCACCTGCTTGTATATTACCTCAAACCAGGACATGTATCTATGGAATAGATTAAAAATTTAATCCACATTTTAGCATATGAAAGCACTTTAGCGTATTAAGCACTTCAAAGATAATATTTGTATTCTTTTTTGTTGTTGTTTTTCAGTTAAATTAATCATAGTCATTTCTGTTTTAGTCCTGAAGCAGAAGTGCTTATGTATAAGATGGGCTTTCTCATGACAGAGGATGAGACTTTTTGGAGAGGCAGAGCTTGTATCCCACATCACTGTTATAAAAACAGAACATGCCCTGAATTTCAGTCAGGTTTGCTATAAAATAATTTTTCTATTTTTCAGTGTTTCAGTTCTTCTCCCATTGCTCCTTGGCTTATTGTATGTATTGCATCTTAATTTTGTTCAGAGAAGCCCATATGGTGCTGTGTTTCAGATTTGTGACCAAAACAATGTTGATAACACACCAGAGTTGTGACTTAGGCAGCGTCCAGGCTTTTTCTTTTTCTCCTTCTGCCCCCCACCGCAAGTAGGCTGGGGGCGGGAAAGAGTTTGGGAGGGGACACAGCTGGGACAGCTGACCCAAATTGACCAAAGGGATGTTCCATGCCATATAACGCCAGGTTTGGCGATGGAGACTATGGGTAGTCTTTCCGAAATAGCCATTGTTAGGAGTCTGGCTGGGCATTGGTTTGCTGGGGTGAGGTAGAGAGTAATGGGAGATACTTTAGAGGTAGTAAGTGGTGCCTTTACATCACTTGGGCATTTTTTTTTCCTCCTTTTTTTCCCCCTTTCACCTGTTAAATTGTCTTTTTCTTAACCCACAGGTTTTTTTACTCATTTTTGCTGTTCCAATAGTTTCCCCTGTCACGCTGGGGAGGGGGTGAAATGAGCGAGTGGCTGGTGGGTGCTTAGTTGCTGGCAGGTGTCAACTCACTGCAAGGCAGAAACATTTCACTAACCGTAACCTAATTACTTTACCAAATCAGTCTCTTCTGAATCTCTTTGCTCCTGCAACGCTATAACCTCATTGTCATGTCATATTTTCTCCCCTTTATGTCTTTACACAGTAATTTCTCGGTCCAGACTTTGCCCAGAGACCTTCATTCTCCTTCCATCTCCTTATTCCTTCATTCCTTCCATTTGCTGGTCTCTCTTCTTCCCTCATTTCCCTCCCCAGCTCTCATTTATGATTACCAACCTCTCTGCATGCTGTTTGGCATTCTTCTCCCTACCTATCTCAGTGTCTTTCTTTTCCATTCCAATTTTTTTCTCTCTTGTCAACTCTACTTTCAAACTTTCTGACAGTTGCCTTTGAAGACAGCTCTTGTTCCCTCTGTATTTGAATCAGGCAACTGGCTTCTGCTCTCAGGAAGGCCTGGCAGAAGAAGAGTAGGTGGTTGTACAGGATATGCCGGCTCAGTTCAGAACCCGTAACTGGATGTTCATTGGTCTTTGGAAGTGGAGAGGATTACAGGGATAGCACACCTCAAAATTCTTTCGATTTTGTTAAATTTGACATTTATTTGGGATGAACTTGCTAAAACCTGTTTTTGTCAATCACCTTGGATTATCGTTCCCCAGAGACCTCCCATTTGGCCAATTGTAGTAGATTTTGGAAGAGGAAGATGCACATCCTTGACACAAAGGTCACTTTCACAATGAGTGTAAGCTTTAAGTATGGCGGTGCTAATATATTCCATCGAAAAGGTAATCTTCATTTTTTTAGTGTGGAGAACTGGATTTTTCTTGTGGTGCTCTCAAAAGTGAATGAGCTGAATAAACAGTAATAGTTTCAATTTAATAATATTTGAATAATAATAAAGAAATCCAAGGCAGATACCTGAAAAAGAATATTTAAGCCCCGACAGCCTCTGTTTGACAAAGGTACGTACAAGTGAAACAAAAATTTTAGTAAGGACATTGCTGAGCAACTTTAAAACAATTGAAAACATCAGCCCTGCCTATAGTAATTATTTGTTCTTTGTTCCTGCTTTGCCATCCACTGAAGTCCCTTCCCTAAAATGTGTACTTAGATATTAGTACTTCGGGCTTTAGAGAAGTATTATACAACCCCATTGATGAACTGCTGAAATATTCAGGATCAGTGTCACAGACATTTATCAACTATAGGCATGGGAACTCAAAATTCACTCTTTAGGGAAACTGATAAAGCATCTATAGAGAACATAAGGAATAAAGCGAAGACGGCATATTTTCTTGGATTGTTT
This sequence comes from Larus michahellis, assembly GCF_964199755.1. NCBI lineage: Eukaryota > Metazoa > Chordata > Aves > Charadriiformes > Laridae > Larus > Larus michahellis. The sequence continues at coordinate 107,487,427 of NC_133898.1, forward strand.
TCATTAGAATATAACGAAAATAAAGTAAAGAGGCGTGAACTAACAGTGTATGAGGACAGGATAGATGAATGCAGTCAGAAGTCTAGGAAGTTCCCCGTGTTGCCAAAGATCCGCAGTAGTGGTTCCCATTGTCGCCGTGGGCCGTCTGCTTTGTCTGGCTCCTTCCAGTATTTATTGTAAACTATGCAGCAACCAAGCAAAGGACACCACTTGGGTCCTGCTGTCTTCAAAAGAGGAAAAGCTTGCCTCAGACTCTTCTGGGTATGATATAAAGGGTTGATGCCACATAAGCTCAATTTTACACATTCCATGATTTTATCCCTGCTTGAGGAATTTACATGTGATCTCTGCTGTGTGTGGCACAGGTGTGGCTTCTGAGTTATCTACATTCTTGCTCAGCTACTGACCGTGTCAGTTAGGCTAGCCACAATTAGCAACAAGATAAACACAGAATAGGCATTAAATAAAAAAAAAAAAAGGAAAAAATGTAATAATTATCTTTATTTCACAGTTAAAAACACAAACTAGTGTTTACATCACTTCCCCATTTACATGGAAATGTAAAAGCATACATGGATATAACATTCACACATATCTATACAAACATTTCTAGAAAGTCTTAAAAACCTTCATTCTCACTAGCAAAGAGTCATTTAGGTTGTTTCAGTTAGAGTGTCGGTGTAAGAGAGCATGGTAGACTTTTTATTGGTTTCTTTGCTGCTTGTTCCTGTAGCTTCATTTCATTACTGCAAACTCTTTGGTAGGGTGTTTGGAAGATAAGTGCTTTTAGCAAACATCCATTTTGTTGGCAGAAGTTGCTTACAGCCATGTAATTCTGTTTTGTTGGGTTTTTCTCCCTTTGAGTTTTTTCTGCCTCCTGCTGACTCAATATGGGATAAGCACCGATAAGCTTTCTGAACAGTACGTTTAGCTAGAAATAACAAGAATATAGATAGGAGAGAAGGTCTCTCTTGGTAAAGAAATTAATGTGGTAAAAATGGAAAATCGGGAAAACTGATGATAAATCAGAATAAAGCCAATGAGACCTTTTAGATGAACCTTAGAGAAAAAGAGATGTTAAAGGGACGTGACACAGTTTGTTCTAACAGCAAGCTTATTAACACTTCAGGCTTTAAATGCTGTTCTCTAGCAACTAATAAAAAGAGTCCATCTGCTACACACCAGGTAACTAAAGCTCATAAGGAAAAATGCTTGGCAAAAGGAGAAGAGACAAATCTGTCCAGTTAGCTGGAATTGGATTATGCTATTGGAATTCTCCAGAACTATAGCAGCTATTTTGCATTCCATATTAATCATATACATTAAATACAAGTACCCCAGTTCTGTTGGTCTGCTTGCATCCCTATTGCTTAGAGTGTTTCTGAAATGTCTAATCTGATCTAACAGTAAAGATTTTAATCCTCTTTACCATGACGCATTTTAAATGCAAAATAATAACAGCATGATAATTATAGGTATATTGAAGAGGCAGAGCGGCTTCCTCACACAAAATGTAGGAGCAGCATCTCAATGAGTGACATGTTGTTATTGTTAGTGCCATATACTTTATAGCAATTGCATACTCCTTTCTCACCAAAATATATTTACGTTACATTAAAATAACGGTTTTGCTAGAAATCAAAACCTAGTCCTAATTTTTCATATTGTTAGTAATTTGTTCTCCATGTCTATTAGTAGTCCTAGCTAATGGATAGGTAGACTGTGTTTAACGGGACAATAGAGTTACAACTTGTATTTTTTCTTTAATTTTCCTATTTGATTTCTTGTATAGACAGAATGAAAGGTTTGTTAAGGTAGTTGTTTATTATTGTGCAATTTAAACTGTATGTTAAGCAGTTACACATTATCGCGCTCTCCCTCAACAATCAGATAAAAATTTTATATTTCTGTTGCCTGTACAATAGACAGTAGAGGCTGTTGGCACATTTACTCTTGCTGGAAGCTCTTTATTTGATAAAAACTCAGCTGTAATTCACGGATGCCCCATGAGCCCCATCTGCCTGCTGCTCCCCCTTGCAAACCGTGCTGCTGCAGGTGCTGTGTTCCCCTGGATTAGCGGGGTAGCAGGATCAGCCTTAATGCTCGCAGAATGTCATCAAGACTCTGTAAACAGTAATACACAGAGAACTCAATTATAGTTGTTATATAAAAGCTGCATACAAATGGCAATATGCATAGGTTTATCACATGACTAATATGAATGCCTCTTCATGGACACAGAAAAAAAACCAAAACAGCTTTCACAGGAGAGTTGGACAACAATTCCTTTTGTGGATCTAAGGGTCAATCCACATAACATCAAAGAGTGAAAGCACTTATAAGAAATATCTGGGAAGAAGTTTCTAACATCAGAAAAATTATCTAGTTTCTGTTGATACTATTCTAAAATGATGGTTGGCTAAATCATTATTGCTAAAGGCTTTAATTTTGAAAGTTAAACTAAAAATTAGTTCAAAGCAGAAATCCATAAATCCATTTGTGAAAGTTACAGAGCGCAGGAAGAGAGAGGCTTAGGCTGGACAGTGTTGAGTAGCCCTGTACCATCTGTAACATTGTAATCAGCTCCACTTCGAATGATATTTTCCAAATCATTGTAAATAAAACACATATTTTATTTAGATATACATTTTAGAAAGTCATTATTAAAGGGTTTTAACTTGTGGTCTTTAAAAAAAAAAAAAGGCATTGTCAGATTCCATTTCACAGTGTTTTAGCTGGGAAAAAAACTGTCATAAAAGCTTAACTATAAAGACTTGAATGGTTATACAGCTATTTAGAATTCCCCATAGTGAAAGGGCTGCACACCATTACCTGTAACTGCTTAGCTGAGGAAAAGTAACAACTTTGCATCCAAAAGAAACAGGGCTTTGGAGACCTCATGAAACACTATACAAGCAATACCAGTAAAAATATGTGCCCCTTGCTTCTCACAGTTTATACCCTCGGTGTCACAAAGCGGAGAAGAGCAGGCTCAGTCCTTCAGTGCAGTGGCAGTTGCATCAAAGATTCACAGCATGTTTGCAACAAAGAAAGAAAACAGGTAGAAACGATAATTTAAAGAAAATAGACTAACAGCAATAAGCCTTTTCTTAAATGTATACGTCCGCATTCTTCACAAGGTAGAAAACTACTGATAAAGATGGCAAAAGAGAAGAAAAATATTAAATGAGACGTTAAGACTAAAAAATGATATTGTGGTTCACATACTTATTTTTTGACAGTTCCTTAGCAAAGTCTGTGTTGTTCCTTCTCTTGGAACATGAAAAGGTTGGCAAAATTTATCATATTATGTGTACAACACCAATTTCCACACCAAAGATCTATTCAACAGGAGAAACAAAAGGGAGTGCTATTTTATGACAGTTGCATAATGGATCCTTATTTTAAATATATAAGGAGTAAAAGATGTTATAATGAAGAGAGGTAAAAATCAGATTCCTTTCACAGAATTTAAAAGAACAAAGATTACTTCAAATCTCTCCTATTAATGATGTTTAGGTTAAAAAGATTAGTTTGCATAATGGTAACCTGGAGGCTTATCAGACTTGCTAAGGCCTCTGTGATACTGTCTTTGGATTGTAAAGCCCAAATGATCATAGTGATGTGCACTACAGCTTGAATTTATTACTTTTCATCAAACTGAAATTTTCCATCTTTGATTGAACTGTGCCCTGGAATACAGGGTATTATGGAATAATACTTTTGTTTTTCTTGTATAAACTGTTCCAATTGCTGTAAAGGTATTTATTTAACAACATTTTGGAGCCAGAGAAAAGGCTTTGGTGCCCTTCTTTCTGGGACAATGCCCTAACCAGCAGGCTAGAGCCATTCAGCTCTAACTTTCTGACCTAGTGGTATGGAATTGAGAAGGTTTTGGAAGAACCCTGTTTCAGAATCGTTACTACCCTACAAGCTACGGCAGCAACATAATGAAGGTAGTTACAGGTATCTGATCAAGTCAGAGGAAGAAATTGAGTAGTTTACTTTTTTCCCCTGGATAAGTAGTCTCCTGGTAGAAGAACTGAGCACTACTACCTTCTGCTACATATTATGAATGACAAGCAAGCCTGTTCAACTGTTTCTGGGTTTACTTTATCTATATCAAAAGTTCACTGTAGTGATTTAATGGTTCAGTTCATAGAAAATTGAGAAAACACAACAGTTCAATGTTAAGTTGCTATCCCAGAATGTAATCATTCAGCTTTAAATTAAAACATGACTAATTTCTGTAATGTTAACATCCACAATGTTTGTCACCTTTTATTTCAGCAGTCTTTTTCTCGCAAGTCAGAACTGTGGGACTACAAGTGCAGAAGAATTCCTGATTATTTATAGATGCTGGAGTAAGGGTCATTCTTGCTTGAATATTATTCCTGAAATCTTAATGGTTGGTCAGGATTCAGCCCTAGACAAAATTTTCTAAATGTTACAATCAAATAGTAAGATGGGTTGCACCATCACTGAATTAGTTGTAAACAGACTTCTCAGAGCCTCAGGAAGCAGTTAGCATTTTGAAAAATGGGGAGATGCCACATGTTTGAATTGCACTGAAGCAATGCCTGAATTTGACTCCAGAACTGGACTTCTAAAGTCTGCTTTAGGATGTACATGTGTATAGTCTCTTTATGTTTGCCCCACAATTTAGCTGGAATGCTAGTTTTGATTACAAAGTGTGTAGTTAAACTGTGAATGCAACACTGTGCTAACAGAGCTGTAAAGCTTTTGGGTCAAAACTCACCTCCAGCTGACTTGGGGCACTGGCATCATGGTACATATCTCAGCAAAAGACTTTGCTGACGTGCTTTATCCAGTAATAAGGCAAGTTATAAGCACTTTATAATAAACTCTAGGCAGCAAAATTCAGGGCATTTTTTTTTATTTGAGAAAAAAAACCTACACAAAGTTAGTAAGGTTATTAAGGCTCCGGGGAGACCTAGAAGGCTCCAGGGACACCTTATAGCAGCCTTCCAGTACCTGAAGGGGGCCTACAAGAAAGCTGGGGAGGGGCTGTCTGCAAGGGCATGTAGCGATAGGACGAGGGGCAATGGTTTTAAACTAGAGCAGGGTAGGTTTAGATTAGACATTAGGGAGAAGTTCTTTACAATGAAGGTGGTGAGACACTGGAACAGATTGCCCAGAGAGGAGTAGAGGCCCCATCCCTGGAGGCATTCAAGGCCAGGCTTGATGAGGCTCTGAGCAACCTGATCTAGTTGAAGATGTCCCTGCTTACTGTCCCTGTTACTGCAGGGGGGCTGGACTAGATGACCTTTAAAGGTCCCTTCCAACCCAACACATTCTGTGATTCTATGATTCAATGATTCTATGGTCGGTTTGACTTGGGAGTATCTGGTATAATCTCAGTCCAGCTATTCATGACATACAGCATTTATTTCTGTACTTGTAATTCTTCCATGTTCATATTTTTAAACAAATGGCATATTTTACTATGTGTATGCATCAAAACAAACCCTAAATTTAAACCTAGAAGAACCAAAGTTAGTTCAAATTTTCCTCACAGTACCTGAATTAAAATTTCTTTTGTCAGAATTCTTCGTCATCCTGTTAAATTGCTCATGCAGGCAGAACAACAACATAAATACATACATTTACAGTGGTTACACAATGCATTTGCATCCTTTTGGGATAACCCTGTTATCTTGTTCTGTGTGCTAAAATCCAGTGATAAATATTGGTGGGAAACACAAGCTAACTCTTTGTGCTGATCAAAGATGACTCATATTATAAAACCCCTGGAACCAGCTCTGGTGTGCCCTCCAGGTTGCCTGTCAGGGTGAAGATTAAGCTCTGTAACAAACAACTACATACAGCATAAACCTCTTTCAGTGCCTGAGAAATAGAAACTGGTTCTAAATCTTGCATGTGTGATAAGAGTACATTTCTTGACAAAGATAACGGAAACTTAACGTTTTTTTCCTACACTCTCTGAACAAGCATACAATGAAATGGATCCTGAGGTTAATTATGAGTTGTTTTGTATTTCTTCCTGGCTGTAACCCTGTAAAGCACTCTATTGGCATTGCAAGAATATGACACATTTAATTTCATCACATGGATTACTTCAAATAAACTGTTGTGAAGTAGAGTTACGTTTTTCTGTTGAGTTTTGAAACGTTTTATTTTTTTTGGTGGCTTATAAATATTTTTCCCTTCGTCTCACCTCATGCAAAGCCCCACAAGAAAGTGATTAAAAATAGCGTTATTAAGATCTGGGTTTTTTTTGCTGTAGGATTTTATTTCTTTCTTGGGACAGTGTTTGCTGGGTTTTGTTTGTTTGTTTGTTTGTTTTCCTTTATCTGTTCCTGCTATCAGGCACAGGCAAGATTTTACTTTGCAGCTTCCTCTCCTGTTCTGTGCATGTATGACTTTGGGAATGGTGTTCATGCTTCGTTTTTGTGTCTCTGGAGTGGATGTGGAACAATTCCTCAATATACCATCTCAGAGATCTCTTTTCCACAGTGGTCTCTCATATTCTCTTTCTTTTCTAGCATAATTTAAGATGGGCAGGGGAAAGCTTTGGTTGTAAGATGAACTCTACTAGCTTGAATGGTAGTTACTCAGCTTATTATAGCTATTCAAAATATGAAGTCCTCTTAACTGTTCAAGATTCATGGGCTTCACTTCATATATTTTGGATGCCTGTCCTCCACTTAGCTTTTGGATATTTTTGTACTTAGAAGTCATCCAGTATATTGGTTCTTAGATTCTTAATCCATCTCTTTCAAGATACACTTAAGAGTCATTGCCTTTAACTTTCTCTTATTCTCGCTTGCTTCTGGTTTTGACCTGTGAAGGTAATCTAATCTACTGACTTTGAAGCAGCAATCCTAGTTATGTGATGATAAAAATAAGTAATCCTGGGTGAATACCTTGTTCTTTGTCAAAACATTAATTTAAAAGACAAAATATAACTATTTTATTTTTTTAAAGTCTTCTCTATGGCTTGCAAATCATATGTTTCTTGATGTGTTGTTTTTCAGTTTTTGTTTCTCTTTTTGTCACTTTTGTCTGGTGTGACCTTGTTATAGATTTTTAATATGCCTTATATTTAGCAGTGTTCATATTTAGTTCAAGAAAGTGTTCTTCAAACGTTAGGATACGCATAAAGGTGATTGATAGTCACTCTGCGGTTGAGTAGGCATCCTGGTCTACTTCTGCCAGAACTACCTGGCTCTGGTAAAATAATACGAGATACTATCTTGTTTCATGCAGACTGTCCTCATGGCTTTAGCCTCTTAATGACATATGAGAAGATGTTTTTCATTTATTCCTGTGGTATCTTTTATCTCTGAATTCTGTTCAAGCCAATATGCATCCATACAGTTTAATTTTTTCATAGTCCTATGCCGCAGCCCTAAACAGTTCCTTAGTCCCTCAGGAAAGCAGGTGGAAAGATGGAATTAAAAATACAGCTTCTTGTTTTCACAAGTTTTATATTTCTCCTGTTATGTCTCTTTCAGCCTTTCAGTATTTCTTTTTTGCCTATGCCAAAACAGCGAGGGCTTACTGCTCTGCAAGGGAAGTGAGACAACAGAAGGGTGGGATATTAAGGCAGGGGTAAGAAATGACTGCACCAAAAAGGACTCGGGAAGCGGGATGGGAAGTCCATATCAGGATCAGGGCCGGGGCCAGCAGTCAGGATCAGAGGCAGTCCAGACATCACCTGGCAAGGCCAGAGTGCAGAGGCAGATTGGAGGCCAAGCCAAGGAAGCCAAGGCAGGGTCAGCAATGGAGAGATCCAAGGCAGAGCACAGGCTCATCTGCTGCGCAGCTGCAGTGCAGCACGGAGGGGGCAGTGGTACAGCCACAGCTCAGCAGCACTTCCCCAGGAAGAAGGGGCAGGCCCTCACTTTTACCTTCTTTCATGACTGTTCTTCCCAGCAGAGGACCTGGCCTTGGATTCAGCCAGCTCAACTCTTACTTAGCCAGCCAAACCCCTGGAAGGGCGATGTGCTTGCAGTTATCTCGGCGTCACGGCGTGTTGCCTCACCTGCCTTAGCTTTGGGAAATGTTGTCAATGGCTAGGCATTTTGCTTGGCTTAGCATAAATGAACCTGTAATAGCACCCATCTATACTTCAGCTGTTCATTTAGTATTTCTGCCTTTTCCACTTTTGCTTTCTTGTATGCACAAAGATGCTTATGTGGAGCTGCTTTTCTGTTTTTTTAGTTTGTTTCTTTTCTTCCAAGAATCTTCTCACATCCCTTGGGCAATCATTGCTTAATAAACACCGAGAAATTCAAAGTGTGAAAAAGTTAAGGAAAAATCCTCTTTGGTATATATTAGAAAAGTAGAACAAAGAGAGTGTGCTGTATAAAAAGTCAGGGTTTAAAACAGACTTTTATGAGTTTCAAAGAATGATAGTTGTACTCAATGCCAAATTGAGTCTTCTAATATTTCTTACGCCTTCTGTTTCATTAACAAATGAAGAGTAATTGAACACAGTTATCAAAAAATCATGAGGAAACAATTTGTAATTCTCTATCTTAATTTACTAAAAGCTTACGTAGCTGCAAAGTATTATTTGTCCAACAATGGTAAAGAAATTGACTATTTCTTCTGTTTTTTGCCCCAGCAGCTAGTTTAGTGGGTTAGGTTTTTTTCAAAATTAAAATTATATGCTTGAACAAGAATGTTAAATTTCATTAGTTTTAAAGCTGCAAAATATCAGATAAAAGAGACAGTGAGTTTTAATGGGATTTGTTTCTCCAATGGGTAATGTAACTTCTTTTATTCCTGTCAAATTTTAGGCCTAAGAGATAACCTTTACAAGTCAGAAAAATGCACGAATGGCTATACTTTAGTAAAGGACACTTGTCATACCTGATAGAAACATTTCAAACATAGAGAGCTCTGAAGAGAAGTTTCTGTTTTGTTGTGCTCTCTCTCTATGTACACGTACAATATAACATGTAATTATCAATTATATGTGTTATTTATAATGATATATAAATATATTGTAGGATATATATGTTGTTTATTTATACAATGTGTATGTTATAAAATTAGAAAATATTTTTATTTCTTCAAATCAATATTTATAGCTTTTGTTCTCTTCATCAGTTTTAATACTATAGGCCATACCGTAGCACCTGTACTTCAGCTTTTAGGCTGCAGTGTCATTGAAAAATGATGCTGGAAATGCAGCACAGTCAGGCTATTTTACTGAAAGGCAAGTTGTGGGAAAATCTCTGTGCTTTGATACTTTATCTCTTAACTGTGTTCAGACATTGAAAATGGTGAGTTTATTTTAATTGAAAAATGGCTTTCTTATTCTGGAACCATGAAAAGTTTTGACCCATGTAAAGTGTGGGTAGTGTCAAAAAAGGAGTACTCCTTGGTGAAAATCACTTCACCTCTTGTTATCATGCAGAGAAAGTCTGTGTAGGGATTTCTCTGACAGCCAGTGAGTGAAGAGGGTGAATAATCTACCATTGCCTGATAATATGAAGAGATCTCTGGTATTTTTCATCCTCCTGCATTTTGTTAATATTTTTTGATCCTGCATCTGGCATTAGTCAATAGCATTTCTTCTTAGCCTTTGAGTATCACATTTTATTACAGAAAAATGTGTAACAGTGCTATAATTTCAAAATGACATCGAATCATAGTGCTCGGTGGGAGGTTTAGTGCATTTCTATGGAGCAGAACTGTTTCTGTTGTATATTTGCAATTAATGAAGAGAAACCAAAATAAAATGAGACCAGTGTGGGTAATAAAATCTCTCCTACCTGTGTACTAACTCACTAACATTGCTGTTCTGAAAGACATGTTCTGGAGGGTCTGAATTAAAAAGGAGACAATTCTGAAACGGAGGATCATTGTATAGCATTGAGTGAAGGTCACAACGTTCTCCCTTTTCATGGTCAATGATACTGCCAACTAAAGATAATGATGTGAGCCTGTGAGAAACTGCAGCAATACTTTTCGATCAAAAGCAGGGAGGTCAAAACAGTAGAGAAAAAGTATTCTCAAATTCTGAAGTATTAGAATAATTTACTGCTGGCTTTGATGACCCAGGTTTAAGCCTTCTTGAAAAGTACATCCCAAAACAGAGGCTCTTTCATCTTTGGATGAAGGACTAGGATAGCGTATTCTCCTACGTAATGTTGGTTTTGGTTAGTGGTTTGAAGCTGGGAGTCAGGGGCATGGTTTTGCCACTTCCTGTTTTCTTAATAAGTAGATGCTGCCAGTATGTAAACTATTTGGTTGCTATGTTCCCTAATGAGATGATAGCTAACACAGGACAGAATGTCTTTGCTTTCTTCTTTCCTTTTGCCTAGGTTGTTGACGTAGAATAAGGTAATAAGCTCAGATTTTTTCTGCTCAATTCCCAAAAAAACATGGAAGACGTAATCTTAACACTATTCTGCTAAGTAGTGCTAATTTCTGCTCTGAAATAGCAGTAGTTCAGATTTCTTAGCCAAGTAATCTAGATCTGGACCAAGTAATTTAGATCTACACCAAGTAATGTTTTGCTTTTAAGGTTGGTTGTTCTAGTTACGTAAATTGTATTCATAGAATCATAGAATCATAGAATCATAGAATCATAGGGTTGGAAGGGACCTCTGGAGATCATCTAGTCCAACCCCCCTGCCAGAGCAGGGTCACCTAGAGCAGGTTACACAGGAACACGTCCAGGTGGGTTTTGAATGTCTCCAGAGACGGAGACTCCACCACCTCTCTGGGCAGCCTGTTCCAGTGCTCTGCCACCCTCAGGGTAAAGAAGTTCCTCCTCATGTTTAGGTGGAAGTTCCTATGTTCAAGTTTGTGCCCATTACCTCTTGTCCTGTCCCCAGGCACCACTGAAAAGAGCCTGGCCCCATCCTCCTGACACCCACCCTTTAAGTATTTATAAGTGTTGATAAGGTCACCCCTCAGACGTCTTTTCTCCAGACTGAAGAGACACAAATCCCTCAGCCTTTCCTCATAAGAGAGGTGTTCCAGTCCCCTAATCATCTTTGTAGCTCTCTGCTGCACCCTCTCCAGCAGTTCCCTGTCCCTCTTGAACCGGGGAGCCCAGAACTGGACACAGTACTCCAGGTGTGGCCTCACCAAGGCAGAGTAGAGGGGGAGGATGACCTCCCTTGACCTGCTGGCCACGCTCTTCTTGATGCACCCCAGGATGCCATTGGCCTTCTTGGCCACAAGGGCACATTGCTGACTCATGGTCATCCTGTTGTCCACCAGGACTCCCAGGTCTCTTTCCACAGAGCTGCTCTCCAGCAGGTCAGCCCCCAACCTGTACTGGTGCATGGGGTTGTTCCTCCCCAGGTGCAGCACCCTACACTTGCCCTTGTTGAATTTCATAAGGTTTCTCTCTGCCCAGATCTCCAACCTGTCCAGGTCTCTCTGTATGGTGGCACAGCCTTCCGGTGTGTCAGCCACCCCACCCAGCTTGGGTGGTATTAACATAATTAAAGCAATATTCTAGAAATAAGCCATAATTTAAGTCAAATTTGAGCAAAATTCAAATTGCCCCCTTCTAAGTACATTGCCCATTACCAAGAAATAGAACATACATTCATGGAGAATTTATTTCAGCTTACTTTATTTGTAATATAGGATGAAGAATAGATACATTTTAAGTGCTGTAAAGGTGTGTCAAAAAGTCATGCAGGGTTAGCTGATTTAGAGTAAAACTGGATATATTCAGTGTGTTATTAACATCAATGCATTATTAACATCAATTTTAATTCAACGAGTGCTTAGTCAGGTTTGTATATAAATAAGAGTCTATTATAAATCCAGAAAAACAAATATCATCAGGAAAAAAAACAGAAAGAAGAAAAGGAAACATAGCTTAAACTATCAATTAAAAGATAGCTAATCCATCAGCATACTCTCCTTACATCCCACTTGCCATTTATTTGCTGGTTAGCTGGCTGAAAAACACATGCTAAATCCTTTTTGTCCTGAGAGATGTAAAAGGTCATCAGATCATAGTATTCCACACACAGCAATGACAGTAGTTTTGATAGACGTAACTCCACTCAGTGGATTTACAATTTTAGAAACTTTGGATCATCTCCAAGAAAGCTCCTTTCCACAGAGAAAGCTCAGAAATATCTAAGAGCTGAAATCTAAATTCACCAAGCTAACTCTGAAACCAGAGGCAAAGTTAGTCACTGTCCCGGGTAATAAGCTTGAGCTGAATATCCTTGCTTGAATTAGTCTGGATCCAGGACCATGTTCACACAGTCATGCTGGTTTCCAAATTCGAATTATTGTTTGAAGATTATTTTCTGTGTGATGTACAGTGTGATGTAAGGTGCCTTTGGAACTCCTTTGGATAACTACACAATACAGCATTGCAAAGTGTAGATATACTATAAGCAAGCAGATAAAGAAAAATGTCTAACCTTTGAAAGCATCATTAATGACTTTCCAAATTAGATATTACATAGTATTTTTTCTATTATTCTGTCCATTGATGTTTTCATTATGTACCCCTACATGACAGCAACCCTAAACATGTTCTTTTACCTTTTATCATAAAGAATGAGAGTGAAAATCTTGAACGTAGAGAACAGTAGATGCACATCACATTAATAGTACTTGCTCAGAAAAAAAAAAAAAAAGAAGGAAAAAAATTGCATATAAAGGATTATTACATTTATATTCAATCTTTTATGAGTTACCAAAATTATTTACAATTCATAGTATTTATCACATTGCTGACTTTGTACAAACTCTGCAAGAACAAAGTTGTCAGACTTGCCTGCTCTGGGCATCGAGCTCCCAGGATTATGATCATGTCACAACCAAACCACACCAGACCAAACCAAACCAAACCAAACAAAAAAAAAAACTACTATTGGGAAAAGACAAAGGCAAGTTGGAAGAGTAAGGCAATCAGTTATGGTTACATGGTCCTCTAACTAGGTTAAATAAACTTGCGAATTATTTTCTGCTTTCACCTGTTGGCAAGGCCCATAAAGACCACACAGAGCAACCATGGGGTGATCTGCTAAGTTCATTTTCTTTCCATTAAGCCATCTGAAAAATTTCAGAAGCATCTGCTTCACTACTAGTGGTGCCTACTGCAACTACTGCTGCCATTGGTGTGGCAATACCAGCCACAAATACCGCTGGCAGTGCTGGTCTCTGCCATCTGCCCTTCCCAGCTACACCACAATGTAGAAAAAGATATAAATTCAAGTTACAGTGGGTCCTTCTATTCCAAAGACAATTCTGATAGTGAATATTTCCAGTGGAATACAATTAATCTTTTAAACAATGTGAGTAAAGACATGCAGGACATAAAATCTGCCCCAACTATTGACAGTGCTGCTTTGATCTCTCTGATAAGTAACTGCATTTCAGTTTAAAGGAGCTGAAATGCATAGTCACAGAGATCTGGAATGTTGCAGTGTGTTGCTTCATATGGCTCAGTTCAATTAGTGCAATGGTTATTTCACCTGTCTGACATTTTTACATATACGGATGTCAAATAACATAGCCCTGTGTCAAGTGTTTTTGTTTATTAGTGTGGGGGCCACTGTCCTACAAATCCTAACACAGTAATAAAATATGATTGCTACAGTCGCAACCTAACTAGATCTTATTTGTTCCTTTTTTTTCAAAGTAGTGGAATTGGCTTTTCACATCAGTAGTCCACATTCGATTCATATTTCTATTTAACAGCTGGAGGCTGTCACGGGTGAAATGAGACTTGTCAGCCTCAGAAAGAGGAGCAAGTATTCATCTCTAAACTGATCTCAAAATGAAATTCTCATTTTTAAGAAACTCTGGGAGTGGCAACAAGATTACAGAATGTCTGTTTCAAGTTATCTAGGGAAAAGCATAATGACTTTTGAGTACATTTTTGTGCTGAGCTAGCTTCAAAAGGCTCATGCACAGTGTTTGATCATTTCTGTCAATTAATTACCATGAGCTCCCTTTTACACAGATGTAAAGCTGAACTGCTCTGATATTAGCTAGAAATGGGACACTGATAAAATGTACCTTGGACTGGTTTAAAGAGACAAGGGAGATTCTTCCATCAGGTTGGAAAACTTCAGAGGATCTGACTAACACAGTTATATTCTCAAGTGCTATTCAAAATTTATCAAAAGTTAACCGAATTCCTGGTTGAATTACTAATACCATCATATTACATGTAAAGACCGAATATATTAATTGATCCATAAAACAGTGTATTTTACCTGTGATTAAAAAAAACCCAGACAAGCATCCAACAGAGCAGATCACCTGAACAGCATACCTTCACTCATGGGTGCAAACAACTGTATTTTTTAACTCAGTTGGGAAACATGCTTTAATCAATAAAATCTCGTTTTTTGTAGCGATAGAGTCTTTCAACTCTGTAAGCACCTGTAAGGAAGGCATGGTGATTTTTAAAAGCTGATTACTGGGCAAAAACTCAAAAAAGGAAGTCTTTCTTTTTCCTCTCCTTTTGTATTGGGGCCAAAACCATTGCTTTTTCAAAGCTTGTCTGGGAAAGCTTGTCTCAGTTTACTTACTTACACTGTGAAGACCGCAATATATTCGAGGAGCCAATGTAACCTCTTTGCCCCTCTCCCTCAAGAATTAACAGCTTGACATGAATAAGTCGCTGACTCTATGTAAGAAAGAGGGGAAGGAATTATGAATTATCAGTTTGGCATTTCACCTGAATGAACAGACCTGCCAGAATGATTCAGGTTACGTATTCAAGAGAGAAGTGTGTATCTGACACATAGATGCCATAGAAAATGGTGATAAATTACTTAGGGTTTTTTTATATTATTGTTGTCATAGTGAGAAGAGTGGGAGGGAACATGTTGCAGCTGACATCCGCCCTGCTAATCTCAATGAAGGGAGAAAAGAGCAAAACTGAAGTAACGTTTTAAATGTTTGTGCTGTGTATTTTAAAGATATCCAGAGTCTGGGGTATTGTATACAGCTGCACATCACTGTGTACAAAAGAAAAGCATTTATTTTGACTTTTTTACTTAATTTCTCTGTAACTTGAAACTGAGCCTTTATAGAATTAACAAAAATGTTGGAACACGTATTTTTATTTGGAGAAGTATTCTGCTCTGAGGTTGTTCGCTTAGCTATGATACGGTGGTTTTCTCTTTTTGAATACTGTCCCTGATTACAGCAGTTACAGATAGACAGTTTAGGGCACAAGACATTTTAGTTTTATTTCATGTACGCTCTCAGCTGTTCTGTGTAAAAAAATCAGGACAAATTATGTACTGCTGCTATTCTAGTTCTCGTACTTTGGTCTGTAAAGCAGAATTCTGTCTTTTGAAGTAGTGTCTTGTAATATCCACTCTGCAGATTCATGGTATTTAAATGTCAGTTTAGGTAACCTTAATAGCTACTGGACACTTTCAAGTGAGGAATACGAACAATTATGTTTATTTTTTTCAACCAAATCTGGAAAAATTGTTAGAAGCACATGTTTAAGAGAAAAAATGGTGCTGAGTTTTCTGGTGTGGTCCTTTTTATACAAAATTCCATATATTTGCTGATGCTTACAGACAATGTCACAATCATTTTTGCTGAGTAGAACCCTGAAAAGCGCATACAGGAATATAACTACTAGAAAAAAATATATGTCATGAATACCGTCTCTGGAGTTGGGCATTTTATACTAAGTTGTCAGAAAATGCTTCATTTTACTAAGGATTCACAATTCTGAAGTCCCTCCTGGAATGGGACACTCAAAGGGGAGTGGAGATCAGTACTCTCTCTTAATAGATGTGAGCAGATCAGCAGAAGGAATAGTCTCTCTCCTGACCAGATGTACTTTGCACAAAGTAATGCAAAAGAAGAAAAAAGTGCTACCTGAATTTTAGGTGCTCGCAGAAATGAATGACCATGACCTACTTCTGGATTTAGCCTTGTGAGCGCTACTTTACACGTGAAGCCCTTTGTGGATTCAGAAGATAAAATGACCACTGGAGGAGCCATCTACTATGGTTACGTATTAAATATTAAATCGCGAGTTCTTGGATACGCTAATTCTTACGCAGCTTCTGGTGTAGCAAAGACAGATTGCTTATGGATTTAACTTACAGAACTTTTAACTGCAACAATACGAAGTTTAGTTGGAATATACTTGCTTTATTCTTGGGAGGACTGAGCATCCCTTACAATCATTGCAGATGGACATTTGATATTTATTATAGCCGGTTAAATACAGTTCTTAGAATGTCAGCACTGCACTTCAATCACAAGCACTACCATCCAGTGCAGATTTAGCCC
Source organism: Larus michahellis (assembly GCF_964199755.1). NCBI lineage: Eukaryota > Metazoa > Chordata > Aves > Charadriiformes > Laridae > Larus > Larus michahellis. The sequence continues at coordinate 107,503,687 of NC_133898.1, forward strand.
TAGAAAATTAATTTATGTATATACATGGAAGTATTTATTTTATAACTGAATAAAATGTGTCTTTTATTGAAAAAATACCACTAAAACTATTTAGCTGAAGTATTCATCCCAAGAATTGGATCTTTAAAATTAACAGCTTTGTTCTGTTAAATTTTATGTCTTTGGAATGCCTCATCTCTTTCTTTTCCACTTGAACCAGGAGATAAACACTTATTAATAGATTCAGTCTCTTACTGACCCTTTTTATGATTATAATATGATTATTATTTCGTTTGAGGCAGGTAGAGCAAATGAGAGATCTTGTATTGACTTCACTCAGTTCCATCTGTAAAAATAACCAGTGGAAAGACTGAAATGTTAATGATCGTGCGGTTAAAAGACAGACTAGAATTCAGTTCTGCTGTCACAGTAAGCATGTTTGCCCTCACGTTACCTGTGTGCCACAGTGAACATTTCTGCTAAACCTGCTATATACCAACTTACAGAACTTCTCTTATTTTTTCTCTCAGTATCAGAACATTATTTCCTTCAGCAGGTGCCCAAAAAGAAATGCAACTCCTACTCCTTTATTCTTTAAATAATCTAAGTCGTTGGCAGTTTTCCCTTCTAATCTTGTTCATCAGAGCTGTTGGTAAAGTAGTATATTTATAAGAACTGGAAAAAACATTGTCTTATCATTCAGGAGTACTGAAATTGTGGGAAAGGATAAAAGAAAATAACTACCACACTGATTGAGGAAAAAAGCTGTTTAGCCATCCGTAAATCATGGTTTTATTCATTTTCTCTTAGATGATTAGCAAAGTAAATTGTGGCCAGTATGCGCCGTTTAGTAATTAAGAAAGATATAAATACCACCCTCATAGGTGCTTCTGGATCCTCCAGTGAGCCAACAGATTCTCCAAGGAGAATAAAACAACAATAATGCAAAAATTCAAAATCATCAACGATGAGCAGTCAGTTAGAGCTAATTAAGAAGAATACGTCAGGTGAGTGGCTGGCCATAGAATTGGTCTCCAACTCTGAACAGGATTCTGAGCTTGCAGTGTTGTACTTACTCTTGCTCTGTTGTTCGCTTTAGTTCAGTTGAGCCACGCATTGAACACAATATAAAAACCTTCAACAAGCTGCAGTCTTTGCCAGTCTTGTCCATGAAAACTGCTTGCGTGGTTTTGATTCATGGGCTTATACTTTTTCCTTGAAAAATCCTATGTCTTACAGAAGTATCCAACTTATGCTGGCTTCCTTTCCCTGGCCCTTTACCTTACTCCTTGGTCTTACTCTTGATTTGTTTTAACATTTGGCAGTGTATCCAACGTCATGGAGAATTAAGATATTCAGAGTGGTCAGAACCCTGAGTGAGCAGGCTCACTCCAACTGTGCTCTGTATTCTCACTTTGTGTAACAGCACAACGTATTCAGCTTTTCAGAATGCTGAAAACAGTAATCAAATCCACGTAACAGAGGCAGTTTGATCCATTTGGAGTCGACATCTTGGAATCTTTCTTTCCAGGGAGACAAATACACTTTTTATTCCAGAACCGGTTTGAGGTAACAACGCTCCTCCCCAAAACTTATTCAGAAGATCATTTAGTGAAGAATATCTAAAAGTATTTTTGGAATATCTGTAAGTATTTGTAGAAGAATAGCTCAAGAGTAGGCGAGAGACTTTAGAGGATAATAAAGGAAGTCCTGATTAAGCCAAAGTAGAAATTTCAAGACCTCAAGGACTGCTTATTTTATTTATGAGTTCCGAACATTATATCTGAAAACAAGTGCTTGATGCAGTATTTGAAATTCATGTCTTTCCCTGCTTAACTTTGTCATGCTACACAACCATACTAATTCTTATGGATTTTTTTTGGATTTTTGACCCAAATAACTTCGGCTCCTGCCCCCAAATGTTTTAATTTCAACAGGAGAGAAGGGGAGAGGGCTAACAACACCGATGTACCAATAGTAGTTTTATGACCTGGGCATTATACAGAAAACTAAAGAGGTTAACTTGAATTAACTGAGCTAGACAAGGTATTTGAACTCCTCTTTTTTTTTTTTTTGAGAGACTGTTTTAACTACTAAGCTGCACTTCTAAAGAAAACCATCATCAGCTGGTGTGTTTCTTATTTTGTGAGAAATTCAGTCTTGCCCCTCACAATTCAACGGTTCCGGCTTTAGAGAGCAGCTCAACAGGAAACTTCAGGAATAGTTCTGTTCACAAGCTTCCGTGTTCTTCCCAGGTTTCACTTAAGGTGTAGTCCTAAAGTGGCTTGCTCAAAGGTCACAAAAGTAGTCAGAGGAAGGCCAGAGAACTGAATTTTTTTGTATCAGTTTATCTTTTTTTCTATATAAAAAGCTCCACTCCTGTAGACTATCCCGTAGTTAGCAGTTATTTTCTAATTTTAAGCTCTTTCTCAAAATTCAAAGCCTATTTCATTCACAAAAGCTTGGACAGTGGACCAACATGTATAACTTAAATGTAAAATCCTAAAGGTTATATTGAAAAATGAGATTATCAATGCAGTATGCCCATGGCTAACTGTTTTGTTACCTCTTCAGATTTGTTACACAGTGCTAAATATTCACTCTGAAAAGCCAATTAAAAATTTAGTATCAGTTACCAGAGTAAAAAAGCAGGTAGTACATTGGTTCAAAAACCTATATGAAATAGCTAATTTAGGCAATGAGAATTTTATTTAAACACAGTCATTTTCACCCTTACTGGCATAAAAAATTAAAACTTATAGTCACCTTCAGGATTATTGCAGAGATGGTAGTGCTCATGAGTAAGATGCTAGATAGCTCTTTTTAAAGGAAAAGAAAAAGACTGCCTTGTGAATCAATAAAATATGTTATAAACTGGCAGTATATTTACAAGTAAATAGCATTGTAGGGTGAGTTTATAACCTGACATTGGTGAAAAATGGCATTTTTCCAAACTTCTAAGCCACTGAGACAAAACACGTTGGGTTTATTTCTTTTGAAAAGAATGTTTCTGGATATCCCATAAAATTGTGCTTTAGTACTGACTCTTCATCAGCTCTGTTGTTTCAAAGTAAATTACTGAATTTCCTACATTTCTGAATGAAGTGGTACTGGAAAAAGCAAGTTCTGTTTACTCTGAGGGATGTGTTTAAGCCTTACACATAGCTTATTGTATAGTCTGCAAAGGACCAACGTATAATGGCAACTTCATTTATTTTCATATCAAGTTTTTGCTTTCCCTTGTCATATGGTGTGAAAAATAAATGAAAATGTATTTTTTTATTTTTTTTTTTTATCATTTGCCTATCAGATAAAATCCTGCACCCCCTATTATTACTGATATTTTATCTGTTTACTTCACTGAGATCATGGTTTTCCGTTTCCTTGTGTTGAGTATTATATAATACTAAGAGAGTAAAATAGTTTCTCATGACTGGAGAGAAATATTTTGCAGTCAAAGTTGGCAGTCAAAGTTTGGTCTTTGCAATCGGTGCAAATTACCTGCAGCAAGTCATGAAATAACACCAGAATCCAAAATAGAGTGTGAAAACGAATGACTAAGGAGCTTATAATACTTTTATATTAATGTCTTTCATGTTAAAAGAACTTAACAGGTTTGATAACTACAGGTAAGCACTAAATAGTTTTACTGTAAGTAAGCCACAAAGACAGCACAATATAGTTGTTACGCAGTGATGTGGGACAATTTCTTCTCTGTCTTCCCCTCATGACCGTGAGCAAAATAAAGACATAATATAGATCGTTATTCAGGTATCAGGTTTAATGAAGGGACAATATTTTTAAATCGGTATCTTCCATAAATCATAAATAAAAATTAAAAGACAAAAGTGGGTTTGTACATTTTCAGGCATGGATAGCTTCAGTTCAGGCAAGTCTTAATGAGTGACAGATTTTGCAATCTACAGGTCCTCTTACAATGGTTTATGGTGTTAATTCCTTAACTAAAAGCAAGTAAAATGTAAACTTGTACATTCTGTCTGTTAGAACTGTATTGAATCATTGGTGAGTGAACTTCACTAACTGGAAGATTTCAGCTTTTTAGAGCCATCAGAGTTTTCTCGCACTTAAGTTAACGGTACTTGTTGGCAATAGCAGCTTGTTGTATGTGGCCCGTCAGTTGAAGGAAATCAGTTGCACGCTTTCAGTTTGGTCGGCCTGATTTTTACAAGCTCAGTTGTCTGTTCCTGATGAATTCAACACCTGTGAAAATCTGGTGTTTGCTATTATCATGATACAGTTTTATCTTTAATGAGTCAAGCAGTATCTCAGGAGGTTTGCATAACTGTCTGTGCATTGTGAAAGACCTCGACCAGCCTCCCCCAAAAGTACATACGGTGAATATACGATTCTGAACTATAGCCTCTGTGTGACTTGTAGGAATTTCCCCATAGAAATGGGGGAAATAGAATATATTCCAGTTCCCAATATATTATGTTTCATAGGGAAAATAGATTTAAATTATAACTTACTGCTAAAACTAAAATTGATCCTTTCACCTCTACCCTTTAAGTAGTATTTTAATCAGTCTAAAATACAAATGTTTAATTACACTAAAAAGGTAAATATTTGACAATTTCTGCCCACAGTTCCCAAATGTGGAATTTCTTAGCTATGTGAATATATATTTATTTAAATTGTTGTATTGATGTAGAGGTAAATATAAAAACAAATGTTGTTATGAGTGAGCAGGCTCTTCATGACTTCAAGAAAAGCTGGACTAATAAGCTCCCAGACTGACTGAAAGCTCTGCGTCTGCTGAGCCTTAAGTTGCTTCATTAAGCTGGAATAAATTTTATATTCAGCTGCTGAAAACAGAGGTGGATGCAAAGGAGAGTTGGTCAAATTTCCTTGGGAAACCCAAACAGAACAAAACAAAGTGAGAAAAAAAGCCTCTTTTTTTTCTCTCTCTCTTTTTTTTTTTTTTTTAACTGTTGTTTCACTCTATAAGAACGGTCAGAACCACTATTGGATTTATGTAAGGGTAATTTATTCTCAGGCTTTGTGATCACTAAGGAATAACAAGGATAAGTGGGACATACCAGCTGCTTTGGTTATAGCAAGTATAAGACTACTGGTAGAAATTACCGGCTTCTGGAGAGGAGTGCCATAAATAATATCGGTCAACTACAAATACTCTGTATTTTACCCAAGTGCTGACCCCTGCAGTCCACTGAGATGATGATTTCCAAATGTGTGAAGGTGCTAGAGCTTATTCAAAAAACCCTAAAAGAATTACCTTTAGCATGTGAAAATGATAGGGTTTTTATAGTTTCTGTTGCAGAAATGAGTGAAAAATTTTTATCTGACATTTTAAAGCAAGAGGGATAGTTAAACTTCCCTAACAAATCTTCAAAGCTAAAATACTCTTACAGTGAGAAACATTATAGAACTTCAGTTTTAAATGAAATCTAACAGCTGTTTATGGCTTGCTGAACTAATAGAAAAATACCTTGGAAGATTCGTTAATTATTTTGAAGAAACACCTGCCACTAGACCAGGCTCAAAGCCCCATCCAGCCTGGCCTTGAACACTTGGAGGGATGGGGCATCCACAACGTCCCTGGGCAACCTGTTCCAGTGCCTCACCGCCCTCACAGTAAAGAATTTCTTCCTAATATCCAATCTAAATCTACCCTCCTTCAGTTTGAAACCATTACTCTGTGTCCTGTCATTACATTCCCTTATAAAGAGTCCCTCCCCATCCTTCCAGTAAGCCCCCTTTAGGTACTGGAAGGCCACTATAAGGTCTCCTCAGAGCCTTCTCTTCTCCAGGCTGAACAACCCCAACTCTCCCAGCCTGTCCTCATAGCAGAGGTGCTCCAGCCCTCTGATCACCTTTGTGGCCCTCCTCTGGACCTGTTCCAACACGTCGATGTCCTTCTTGTGCTGAGCTCTCTTTGTATTTCTTTGTCCAGTTGAAATATATTTTTTTTGTCATGATATTTTTGTTGCAGATATTATTTCTACTCAAATCATTATTTGCTATCATGTCTGTGATCTTATTTAATTATAAAGCAATATCTGTTACTGAGCATATACTTTCATATACCCGTATTAGTAATACCCTTGTATCTCATTATTAGAGTTCCAACTTAATACTTTTTATTTAGTTCTTTCTGCTAAAGAGATACCAGGAAAAGAAAAAGGAGTTAAATCCAATTTATGTCCTCTAATTTGGTGAAGAGTTCGAGACAAAACAATCTATCACTTTTTTTAATGTAGTCAAAATTATGTAGGCCAAAATTATTAAAATAAATAAGTATGACTTTTTATGCATATTTTCATGTAAAACACTGTTTTGCCCTTTTCTGACCATGTCATAGTTTTAAAATAAAATCTAATACAGATGATTTGGTGTATGCAAAGACCTTGTTTATAAGCAGGCTTAATCATGACCCTAATTTGCTGCCCTATTATTTGCAGTAAGACACTATGTTGAAATGGCTAAAGCTTATGGGCTGCTAAAAAGTGCAACACATGAGAAGTCTCCTAATGAATGTCTTTTCAAACAAAAAAAGACCTCCTGCTGTATATGCAGTCTGACCTTAAAAATCATTCTCTAATTCTTTCTTTTGTTTTGATCAGGATAAGTCAAAAACTTTGAAAGCTTGAAATTATCCTCAGGATGGGGGTAACTGACATTTTAGAGCAAATGCAGCAAAACCTATGGAGGAGAATTTAATTCAATTAATTCTGCCAGTGAATGTATTTGTGGATTGAAGCTTTTGTGCTCTATAATCTTTCTTTTCATCCATTAATTCCAACTTTTTAAATTCAAAACAAACCCAGTATATTCAGTTGTTTTATACAATGATAATCTTTTATACCTTTTCCCCATATATTTTCATGTCCAGACATTATATATATATGTCTTTTTTAATTTAATAAAAAAAAAACTATATATGTCTTTTTTAATTTTCCAGCGACCACATTATTCATCACTACATGAAACAAATAATTTCTAGTACACTTGATAAAGAATAATTGAAATGTTTTGGATTCCCTTTTGAAGTACAATTATTTAATGACCAAAATTATGTCTAGAACTGTTAGGATTTTCTTCAATATGCTTCAACCTTTTCCAAAATTAAAATGTAAATAATTGTAACTCTAAGGAGCTTAACAAATAATCAAGATGCGGCTCTAATACAGTAATTAGTGCATCTAATATCTTGTTTCACTGATACAGTGTCACTGCACTTATGTGTGACTTCTTGGCTGGAATGAGGTTTATTTACATTACATGAGGACATTTACATATGTCAGCTTTTATTTTCATCATAATAGAGAGATAAAGTACTCATTCATTGTGAAGTCTTGTTCAGTTTACAAACTTGTCGGTTTGCTCTAGAAAAACTGCCATTTCTTATAATATCTTTCCGCAGTGAATTTTAAGGTCTTTTCTTTTCTCTAGCCTCCACACAGTATTTGAACAGGCCTTGTTGTAGGTGATTCTTGCAATTTGTGGCTTAATTTGAAAATTATTCAAAACAAATTATTGAAGGAATGAGTGTTCCTGGGTTTATGTAATTTTTTTTAAATTTTTTTTTTTAATCCAGAAACTTTCTGTAGGCTGGTTATATCACTAGGAGAATGTGTAAATGTCCAAACAGACTGCCAAAACTTGTTAAGTTTAAAATTGTAGTTAAACTTGTTTAACTGGTAGTTTAGACTTGTTACATTTAAAATTGTGTTGCAGCCTGAAGCGTGAACACCAAATATTAGTTACTAACCTAAAGGCTACTGAAGAAAGATATGCAGTGTAATGCATCTATACAAAATGGTTTTTTGCTTCAAAGTCCACGCTCTCAGATAATTTCATCACATGCTTTACATGAGCATGAGTAGATCGTTAATGTATTTTCAGATTCCAAATGCATCTAAAGCAGGGCAGCTTGCCTGGAGTATTATAACAGGGGAGATCTCACGTTGCTTGTCTTGCTGCATGAAACATATGTTGTACCATCCCTTCCTCCTGCCTAATATTGCTCCTTGATTAAAGTTAAACACTTACCAAATGCTGAGCTAAATTAGGATGGTAATGTATCGGCTAATTGTTTATTATTATGATTAAAACTTTTGAAAGTCTGACGTCTATTTACAGTTAGTGCCGGTCTTTCTTCTGTACTATTGTGTTAGAATCAGAATGTGTGAAACATCTTAAAGGAGTTATACTCTTACTATGTTGTATACCAAGTAAAACAATAAAGGTGACCTCCCTCGAGTGGAAACTTCTGATCCCAACTGAGAAAATGGAAGAAAACATGTTGATTCATTCTGAGTCAGTAAAGAAAGAGTAGAATTTTTTATCAAATCGAAATTTAAATCACCAGTCTTAACCACAGAGGTTATGTATAGACTAAAAAGCTGTCCATCACGTTAATGAACTCACAGCTTCTCTTCAACTATTTCTGCAGAAAAGCCCGCGAATACCTAAGTTTCACAGTATATAATAGCATGGCATGTCAAGAAGTTCCAGAGCTAAGTTGCATCCACTGAGAATCCTGTCTCTGTACCACAGACGTGTCTGGTGGTTGAAGCATCTTTGATGTTCTCAAACCCTCTGTTAAAAAAAGAGAAAGGCAGAGAGTCTGTTATGTTAGACTCCTCAGTAACTAATACGAAAAAAAAAAAAAGAAAAACCAACCAAAACTGACTAGAATCTTTCCTCAGCCTGTGACTTCAAATACTTTTTCTGATGTTAGTCTCATAGAACACACACCATTTTCTCTAGCTGATGGTTCCTTGAAGAACTGTGTGCAACTGGGATACAATGTGAAGAATTATCTATGTAAAGCAATATCTTTGGTATTTGCCAGGTTTATATACTCTAAAAGTTCTTTTTAAAACAGAGAGGTTATACTGGGAATGTACTAGGAATATATTGAGAGGCTGGTATTATTTAGGCTGATCCTAAATTTATTTTTCATAAATACAGGTTTATGAATGTTTAGTTTATATTCACAATACAAAGGAACATTGTTAGTGCTTTAAGATAAATGCTACTAATTAGTGCATAGCTGTACCAAAGTTTGGGCATAATTGATATATATTTCAAAGTTTTGCGAGCTTTAAGTAGGAAAATTACCCTCCATCTTCCTTAATACCTTCGTTGTTTTGGAATTTTAAAATTCTAAAATGAAAATTGAGATGATAGTTAAAATACGTATAGTCTGTGAATGAGCTTTGAAAGTAAAGAGAAGCAATTTATGTTTATTATGATAAAGAAGAAAAAAATCAGAAGAAAGATGCAAAAAGCACGAAACACTTTATAACACCCTAGGTAAATGAAACTTTATACAGTATCACTTTGAAAGAGTAAAACAGGTAAGAGAGGGGTCTTTCAAGGGCATACAAAAATGTTTAAAAGTAAAACAGTGAAAGACTGGGTATCTGACTGGATGAATAGTAGATGACGTATCTAAGAGATGCTTTCAGAAACGGACTGCAAGGTTTAAACATATTCTGGAAGTGAGATAGTCAAATCAAAGGTGATACTCCTCCCACGTGTTATGGATCTCAGTAGCAGTGGATAATACTTCGTAGTGGTGGATAAAGGGGAAATCTGACAAGACTGAAACAGAGGAACATAAAGGTCTCTGACAGGGATTCAATTGGGCATCTTTTCATCTGTGTTCAGTCTGAATGATAATAAATGTTGGAGCTAAAAAAAAATCTCGAAATATTAAAATCTAATTTTTAGGTAAATTCAAAGATACTGGCAGGTAAAGGTTTTAAGCATATTAACATGTAAAATTATATACATACGTTTATGAATGCACTAAAGTCCTTGGTATCCCTGAACCACTAAATGTAATAAATGGTTTTACTAATTTGAGAAATTTGTTCCCTTTTTTCCCATCTGGAAAGATAGAATCAGACAGGCTTGTTTTACGGGGAATTGGATTTATTTTGTTATGACAGCATGTCATACAACCACCATCTGTTAAAAAACACTTGACAGTTCATTGGGGAGAGTAGAAGCTAAAACCTGGGCCATGTTTAACAAGGCCTGTAGACATCCAGAAAGATGTGCCGAGTTCCAGACATATGATACCTGCTCTGTTTCAATCGACAGTATTTCTCTGGGTAAACGATAGCCTGAGTCACCCTGCCCTGATATTGGTGAGAAAATTTGTTGACAGAGGAAAGAAGTGCTGAGAAGAAAATTTTGCAAAGGTCCTCATCCATCTGGGGAGATCACTTCATTCTGTGCTGGGAGGTCTCAGTTAACTTTTACTGGTGTCACAAACAAAATACTTAACTCATTTTGTATGTCTGTCTGTAAAAGGAGGTAGCTTCACTGCAGTGTGTTTGTGCTTAAAACATGATAGCAAAGGCAGTGTTCTCCAGCTTGTATTACAGTTGTTACGGTAAGGTTCAGGGTTAGTCAACTTGATACGTAGAATAGCCATATCAGTCATATCGCCTGTTTGCATGTTTTGGTGATTCAGTAGTCATGATTGAACCTCACCTCCACTAAAATAGCTACACTTCTGTGCTAAAAGTAGAAAATATTTGAACTATTTTTTTCCTGAAAAAAATAAAAAAAATGTTAGTAGGAAGATTATTTATTTTAAGGAACATCAGTGTGGAAGCAGGCTGCTTTTCTAGCAAGATCAGGTTTTGACTGTAACAGTATTTCAATGCTGACACTTCCCAAGAAACTACAAAATTAAATTCTCAGAATAAAACACGTGTTTACTAGCTAGTATAGACTTGTTCTGAAAGCCTTTATTCACACACAGAGAAATCTTTAGAAATCTAAGTAATGTTAGTGAAATTATCAGGACTGGGCTCTTGGTCTGGAATGTTTTCAAGATGGTGAATTCCAGATGATATACTTTTGTCCAGCTGAACTGGATTTTTACTCATGCTAGGTTTTTTTTTATTTATTTATCAGGAAATAATTTTTTGAGTAAAAAATTGTTAATTGTGCCTGCAAAAAAGAAAAGAAAATTTTCTGGGACAAACAGTATACAATAGAATCATAGAATCATAGAATCATAGGGTTGGAAGGGACCTCTGGAGATCATCTAGTCCAACCCCCCTGCCAGAGCAGGGTCACCTAGAGCAGGTTACACAGGAACATGTCCAGGCGGGTTTTGAATGTCTCCAGAGTTGGAGACTCCACCACCTCTCTGGGCAGCCTGTTCCAGTGCTCTGTCACCCTCAGGGTAAAGAAGTTCCTCCTCATGTTTAGGTGGAACTTCCTATGTTCAAGTTTGTGCCCATTACCCCTTGCCCTGTCCCCGGGCACCACTGAAAAGAGCCTGGCCCCATCCTCCTGACACCCACCCTTTAAGTATTTATAAGTGTTGATAAGGTCCCCCCTCAGCCGTCTTTTTTCCAGACTGAAGAGACCCAAATCCCTCAGCCTTTCCTCATAAGAGAGGTGTTCCAGTCCCCCAATCATCTTTGTAGCCCTCTGCTGCACCCTTTCCAGCAGTTCCCTGTCCCTCTTGAACCGGGGAGCCCAGAACTGGACACAGTACTCCAGGTGCGGCCTCACCAAGGCAGAGTAGAGGGGGAGGATGACCTCCCTCGACCTGCTGGCCACACTCTTCTTGATGCATCCCAGGATGCCATTGGCCTTCTTGGCCACAAGGGCACATTGCTGACTCATGGTCATCCTGTTGTCCACCAGGACTCCCAGGTCTCTTTCCACAGAGCTGCTCTCCAGCAGGTCAGCACCCAACCTGTACTGGTGCATGGGGTTGTTCCTCCCCAGGTGCAGCACCCTACACTTGCCCTTGTTGAACTTCATAAGGTTCCTCTTTGCCCAACTCTCCAACCTGTCCAGGTCTCTCTGTATGGCGGCACAGCCTTCCGGTGTGTCAGCCACCCCACCCAGCTTGGTGTCATCAGCAAACTTGCTGAGGGTGCACTCTATCCCCTCATCCAGGTCATTGATGAATATGTTGAAGAGGACTGGACCCAGTACTGACCCCTGGGGAACACCACTCGTCACTGGTCTCCAACTAGACTCTGTGCCCCTAATCACAACCCTCTGAGCTCTATCTTTCAACCAGTTTTCTATCCACCCCACTGTCCATTCAGCTAACCCACACTTCCTAAGCTTCCCTATGAGGATGCTGTGGGAGACCGTGTCAAACGCCTTGCTTAAGTCAAGGTAGACCACATCTACCGCCCTCCCCTCATCTATCCATCTAGTCATGCCATCGTAGAAGGCTATCAGATTAGTCAGACATGATTTCCCCTTGGTGAATCCATGCTGAGTACTTCTGATAGCTTTCCTTTCCTCCACGTGCCTTGAGATGACACCCAGAACGAGCTGTTCCATCATCTTTCCAGGGATGGAGGTGAGGCTGACCGGCCTGTAGTTCCCCGGCTCCTCCTTCTTGCCTTTCTTGAAGACTGGAGTGACATTGGCTTTCCTCCAGTCCCCAGGCACCTCGCCTGTTCTCCAGGACTTTTCAAAGATGATGGAGAGCGGCCCAGCAATGACTTCTGCCAGCTCCCTCAGCACTCTCGGGTGCATCCCATCAGGGCCCATGGACTTGTGAATATCTAGATGATCTAATTGGTCCCTCACTCGCTCCTCCTCAACCCAAGGGAAGTCGTCTTCTTTCCCTGTTACTTTATTCAATGCCTGGGACTCCTGAGGGCTGGGCCGAGCAGAAAAGACCGAAGCAAAGAAGGCATTCAGTAACTCTGCCTTCTCCACATCCTCCGTCACCATGACTCCTGCCTCATTCAGCAGTGGGCCTACAACTTCTCTGGTCTTCCTTTTGCTTCCAATATACTTGTAGAAGCTCTTTTTGTTGTGCTTGATGTCCCTAGCCAGGTCTAATTCCAAGGCGGCCTTGGCTTTCCTTGTTTCATCCCTGCACGCTCTGGTGGCATTCTTGTAATCCTCCCAAGGGGTCAGTCCCTTCTTCCACTTATTATAAACTTCCTTCTTCCACTTGAGCTTTTTCTGAAGCTCCCTGCTCAACCATGCAGGTCTCCTGCGTCCCTTGGCCGATTTCTTTCTCTTAGGGATGCACCGATCCTGAGCTTGGAGGAAGTGGTCTTTGAATATCAACCAGCTTTCTTGAGCCCCTTTGCCTTCCAGAGCCCTAGCCCACGGGATCTCTCCAAGCAGTTTCTTGAAGAGGTCGAAGTTAGCCCTCCTGAAATCCAAGGTTGTAATTTTACTTCTTGTTGTTGTTTTGTGGATAGTACCCATGATCCTGAACTCAATCATTTCATGATCACTACAACCTAGGGTGCCCCCAACCTTAATGTTCTCCACCAATCCCTCTGTGTTTGTCAGTACCAGGTCTAGAAGTGCTCCTCTCCTTGTTGGCTCCTGTACCACCTGTGTCAAAAAGTTGTCATCAATGCACTGGAGGAGCCTCCTGGACTGTGCATGCCTGGCTGTGTGGTCTTCCCAGCAGATATCGGGGTGATTGAAGTCCCCCATGAGAACCAGGGCCTGCGCTTGCGAGGCTACCTTCAGTTGTCTGTAGAAAGCCTCATCAGTCTCCCCATCCTGATCAGGTGGCCTGTAATAAACACCCACAACAGTGTCCCTCATATTTGCCTGTCCCTTAATCCTCACCCATAAGCTCTCAACCCGCTCTTCATCCGCCCCTAGTGAGAGCTCGATGCATTCCAAATGCTCTCTCACATAGAGTGCAAAAGTACAATAAGTAGTGTTAAAAAGATGTGGAGAAAGAGATGATTCCTTTCCTTTCCCATATTTTTAAAATACTCTATGTACCAATATAAAAAAAAGGAGAAAAATGCTGAAATATACTGTAATTGTTGCAGTTTCTGTACTTTAAGAAAATCTATACTCAGGTCAAGCATTTTGGTACTTAAAAGTGCTTTGTCTTAGTTAGAATTTTGTAGTGCTGTAATGTAGTTTTTTATTTCTTTAAATCTTCTCTTGTAAAACTTAGGAATTCTGTATGAATTAATTGTCGCTGATGCTGCCAAAACAGACAAAGATTTATAGCTCTTATCATCTGATTGCACGTATCCTGCTTGTCACCACTCTTTTTGCCGCTGTGTTCAATTTGAAAGCATATCACTGTGTGGGAAAACCAACCACTTCTGGCATCTAATCTCTCATCACCTTTCAGCTGTAATGCTGTCATCTGTAATTCACTCAGGCTTGTGTAATTTATTTTGTGCAGCTAAAATATTCCAACCAACTTTTTTTTTTTTATTCAGGAAGAATGTTCTGCCCTGTCCCTAAGGGTTTCCCAAAAATCTTTTAAGATTAAAAATGTGATCCACAAATTTCTACTAGCTCTATGCTTCTGTGAAGGAAAGAGAAAGACAGGAGGCGTGTAACTATGCGTGGAGACACGTGTGTATGCGCAGGATAGAAAGCACATGTGTATCCAGGTTTTCTGTATATTCACAGTGTTGGGCTTGTTACTTTATGTGTTTTTCTTTATGATTAATTACTTTTAATTCCACATATTCCTTAAATGCCTTTATACAAATGAAGAAGAAAAAAAGTAAAAATTGAATGTTCAAATTGTTTTGAAAGGACCATAAAGTTATATGTTTATATACCTAGTATTATTTAAATATCTGACAGTCTGGAGGGAGAGAGAATGGAGGACAGAAGAAATGGAAGAGTATAGGATACCTTCTCTTTCTATTCCTACCTGAAAGCACAAAATAAGGATTTTGAGCCTTGTTTGCATGAGCACATATTCAGCTGGTTACAAATGCACTGTTCTGTGGGGTTTTCTGTGTATTTTTGAGATGAACTTTATCTTCATAAAAATATTTCTGTATTACAGTTGGGTTCTTGACTTTTGTCTATTTCAAGTCTTACTATGGAAAAAAGCTTAAACAAGATTTTATTTTCTTATACTACCTTAATGGTGTGGTGTGAATATTTCAGAAGGTGACTTCACGAAATGTTGTTTTCCCTGACTGAGAAAACCTGTGGATCCTAGTATATCCATAAAAAGATGACTGACTGTGAGAAATCAATCATTTATTTTCCCACAGAAGCAAAACATTTTTTTTATCATAACCAAAGAAAATAAACAATACACCCAAGAAATCAATTATATGGGGCTTCTTTTTGGTAATAATTTATACTATTTCAGGAAAAAAATTAGGAATGTGCATACAGTTAAATCGAGGCCGTGGAAGTTAATGTATGGGAAAAGTGAAGAGTTGTCTTTTTTTTTTTCCTTTACTTTGCAGTGACCCAGGGTGGGGATGCAATTGCATCTGATACATGTCCTGATCCTGGAATTCCTGAAAATGGAAAAAGGGTGGGCTCTGACTTCAGGTAGGCACCTTTAGTTTTCTGTACGACCAAGAGGAAGGTATTTGCTGTTACATGTATACAGAACATGCAACTACAGATATGTATTGTTTCCCTAGTTTAAAATATGCTGTCTTTGTCAGAATAGCTCCAGTCCATTGTGTATCTTGGATTGCTTTTGATTGTTTTTGCTTGTTTCTTTTTTAAATCAATGCATTTTAAGTAGGAATTTTAGAGCAAAATAATATTGTCTGCGTATGAAAGGCAGAACTCCAATTTGGACAGCATAGAAGAACAAGCAGAGAGAATTGTCTGTTTTCCCACTATATACAAGTTAAAAAGCTTCGGAAACATGGCAAATTCAGTGTCTGATGCTGTGATGCATGCCGTCTCCTTGCTTTTTTTGTTTTTAGCTTTTGTTGTATTCATTAAAAAAAGAGGACGAGGTCAAATGGACCCCTATGGAGAAAGGAGGAAGGCTGCTCTTTCCCTGTTGTGGAAAAAAAGCAGAGACTTCAAGGTGTGGCGGAGAAGAGGGTCAAAGGAAGGAGGTGGGAGCCTCCAGCTCACGCAGAGATTTATAAATTGCTCAGCAGGGAATGGAGAGCCAGACCTAAGAGCAAATGGAATGGAAAACTCAGGAATTAGAAGGAATTGTGCAAAGTTCTCTGCAACTCCAGAAAGCAAGTTAATCAAACCTGTTTCCTGAATCAAGTCTCTTCCAAGCTAGGGCATAACTGATGTGAAAAATATTTTAAAAATCTGTTCTCTTTCTGACTGAATTCTTTTGGGATTTTTCTCTATTTACCCTCAAAGGAGTTTGAGAACTCATAAACAACTCCAACGTTAAGAGAATCAGTTATATGCAAAGTCATGATTTCATTGGCAACAGGGCAGAAGTTAAATGTGTTTTAAAAAATAATGAAATGAAATCAGCTTTTCAATAAATAGGCTAGTGAGAGACAAGGTGTCCAGAAGATGTTTGCTATTATCCTGTTCTATATATTCTGATTCAACATGGCAAGTACAGCTGCTGCAAACAAAATTGTATGCTACAAAAATATAATATGCACTTACTGTCCAAAGGTCTGCTGTTCTAGGAAAACAAACGTAATTTTTATCTATGTGTTTATTAATGTTGATAGAAAACTAGGTAAAAATGGGATACTAAAATATCACTCTTTCTCAAGATGTATTAAAGTGTATGCATGTGTTCATCTGAGGCATACCTGTATACTTCCACTCTTATTTTGGAGAGTATTGTACTTTACTGTTTGTACAGGTTTGCCTCAGTTTCCCTCCTCTGCTTGAGTCTCTCATCGTAGCCATAAAGGGTATAGAGCATACCTCTTCTTCTGAATTCCTCCAAATCAAATACTTGGTTGAAAGAATTAAGGGCAGCATCTAGGATCACTCTGTTAGTAGCGAAGAGATAAAAGCACCTCTGGAAAGAGTTAACCCCATAGCCTAGATGTTTAATGGAAAATAGCATGAATTCACACCTGAAAGGGCCTTTCTCACTCCATTAACTATAGATATCACAGTAAGTTCAGCAGATTGGGATGGTGAGGGAGCCTGAGAACGTGACATATAAGAAGAGGCTGAGCGTTCTGGGTTTGCTCAGTCTTAAGAGAATCTGAAGGACCTTGTTGCTGTCTACAGATACTGAACAGGAGAGTGTAGAGAAGAGAAAGCCAGACTTTTCTCAGAGGTGGACAGTGACAGAGGTGGACAATAATAATTAATGGTTATACTATGAGGATTCTCAAACACTGGAAAAAGTTTCCAAGAAAGTTTGTGGAATCTCCATCCAGGGAGGAATTCAGAGCTCATCTGAGCAGGGACCTGAGCCTTCTGTTCCAACTGGACTTGCTTGGAGTGGAGCATTAGACTAGATGACGTCTTCTTCCAATCTAATTTGTTCTGTGAATCTATGAATGTTGTGTGGATTTTCTGTGTCCGTGATACACTGTGGGCCAAGCAGCCTCTCATCTAGTTATGGTCCAAATCAGTGGCACGTGAACAATTGTTAAAAAACCACAGCAGGTCTGAGAGCACTGGTAAGCTGGAAGAGGGTAGGAGGAAAAATTACTTGTTTTCCCCTCTAGTATATAATTTGAAAGAGAAAGGGATCTAAAATAGTTTTGGTGAAACAAGTCCAAAGATCCAAACGTGGGAGCCCCAACGTGGGAGAGCCCAACAGTAAAATTCCAAGCAGTGCCTGAAAATACTAAGAAGAGAGAAAGCCCAAAATAACCTTAAAGCTCCAAGTATGTTTGAAAACATCTGAGGGAATCTAATGTCAAGAAACCTTGCAAAACATAGATAACTGTATTTTGAACACAGTCTCTTATGAATGAATGTAGGTTAAAGGTATCTTAAATGTCTGGAGCTTGCTTACGAGTAGTGCTTACTAAATTGACAAAGCAAGGCTGTTCTCATCTTTCCTTTACCCCATTCAGCCTCTGATAATATTTTCATTTCACCTCATGTATCTGTTCATGGGGATAGATGAATGTATACGGTGTTCAAAAATAGCACAAGCAACATCATATAAGATAGGATAAGTAAAATACATTAATATACTTTGATCACTTATTATTTGTGTGCGTGTTTTTGGGCCTCCAATTCTGAATATTATGTGAAGGAAACACTAAAAATTAATTTTACTCCTAAACCTTATTTGTCATCTGAAAACTGATTATGCAACAGCAGCTGTTTTTCATGTACTGTAATCTTTTTTTTAATATCTATTTAGAACATATCTTAGCTATCTTGAAGTTAGCTATCTATATATAGCTTGACATTTAAATAGAGAATTTGGCTGGAATTTAGTTTTTCTTTCTCTGAAATGACAAATCAAGTTCTTCCAATAGAAAAGGGAAAACAATATTTGCTGTTGCTTTCATTTCTCCAATGTTGTGAAAATGCTGTGGAGAGTTAAAGAAAGGCAATGTTTTTTCTTGTCTAAGAGGAAAGTATAGACACCAGAAGGAGCTATTGTTCTTGTCAGGAGAATGACAACTGTGGATATTAATCTGAACTAAAACACGTGAAAATGCACATTATTCAAAATCTTTTCCAGTCTACTGAAAGACATGTTGTGAGTGG
This sequence comes from Larus michahellis, assembly GCF_964199755.1. Taxonomy (NCBI): domain Eukaryota; kingdom Metazoa; phylum Chordata; class Aves; order Charadriiformes; family Laridae; genus Larus; species Larus michahellis. The sequence continues at coordinate 107,522,044 of NC_133898.1, forward strand.
GATTGATGAAAAGGCAGAGGATTTATTTTCAAGGCAGCTTGAGACCCAACTGATTCAGTGATGACAAGTTCTTTGAAAATGGTTTCATTGTTTTCAGCATAATAATGGCATTTATTCTAATATCATAAAGCAAACAAAAAGGTATTGAAATCTTAACCTTTTCATTCTGTCCTTTTGCCACGCTTCTACTGTGATCCGTTCAGGAAGTAGGGGAGGTGATTTTCAGTGATTTAAAAAAAATCCATTGGATATTTGGATTCATTTTGAGGAAAAAATGGCAACTCAGAGTTTGCTAGATGTATGAGAACGCAATCATACAATTTTGGGGTCAGCATCACATTTTATTTTTATGTGAGATCTCAAAACAGTAGATTGTTTAAATGAAGTTTAAAGTGGATATAAACAATAATGTTTCGGCTCTCCTTAAATATTACATGGTATGTGTGGTGCTGTGAAAATAGAATCATTTTCCGTGATTCCACTGACACTTGTAACAAAAATAGCTTTTTTCAATGAAATAAGCTGTGTTATGCTTAGTATTTCTTACGGATTTTTTTTCTTTTTAGAAAATGGCTTCTTTCAATCAAATTCTGCCCTTCTTTAAAAAGCACAAATTTCGCTTTGATACAGTTCAAATTTAAAATAGGAAAAAAAAAAAGAAATTTATTTCTTACCCTTGTTGGTTGAAAGTTTACATAGAGAATTAACAAAACAAAACACAACCAGTGCCCGCAGATTTCCTGATCTCCTTCTATGATAAGGTGAATGAGGGAAAGGCTGTGGATGTTATCTACCTGGATTTTTGCAAGGCTTTTGACACTGTTTCCCACAGCATTCTCCTGGAGAAACTGGCTGCTCATGGCCTGGACAGGTGTACTCTTCGCTGGGTAAAAAACTGGCTGGACAGCTGTGTCCAGAGAGTGGTGGTAAATGGAGTTAAATCCAGTTGGTGTCCGGTCACAAGTGGTGTCCCCCAGGGCTCGGTGCTGGGGCCGGTTCTCTTTAATATCTTTATCAATGATCTGGATAAAGGGATCGAATGCACCCTCAGTAAGTTCGCAGATGACACTAAACTGGGCGGGCGTGTTGATCTGCTTGAGGGTAGGTTGGCTCTGCAGAGGGATCTGGACAGGCTGGATCGATGGGCTGAGGCCAGCGGTATGAGGTTCAACAAGGCCAAGTGCCGGGTCCTGCACTTGGGTCACAACAACCCCATGCAGCGCTACAGGATTGGGGCGGAGTGGCTCGAAAGCAGCCTGGCAGAAAAGGACCTGGGGGTGTTGGTTGACAGCCGGCTGAATATGAGTCAGCAGTGTGCCCAGGTGGCCAAGAAGGCCAACAGCATCCTAGCCTGTATCAGGAATAGTGTGGTGAGCCGGACTAGGGAAGTGATCATCCCCCTGTACTCGGCACTGGTGAGGCCCCACCTCGAGTACTGCATTCAGTTTTGGGCCCGTCACTACAAGAAGGACATTGAGGTGTTGGGAGCGTGTCTAGAGGAGGGCTACTAAGCTGGTGAGGGGTCTGGAGGACAAACCTTATGAGGAACGACTGAGGGAGCTGGGGTTGTTTAGCCTGGAGAAGAGGAGGCTGAGGGGAGACCTCATCACCCTCTACAACTACCTGAAAGGAGGTTGTAGAGAGATGGGGGCTGACCTCCCTGGTGACAAGTGATAGGACGAGAGGGAACGGGTTCAAGTTATGTCAGGGGAGGTTTAGATTGGATATTAGGAAACATTTTTTCACTGAAAGGGTTATTAAACATTGGAATAGGCTGCCCAGGGAGGTGGTGGATTCACCATCCCTGGAGGTGTTTAAAAAAAGGGTAGATGGGGCACTTAGGGACATGGTTTAGAAGTGGTTTTTGTCAGAGTAGGTTAATGGTTGGACTCGATGATCTTAAAGGTCCCTCCCAACCTCAGCAATTCTATGATTCTATGATTTGCTCAGTGACTGGGGAGGTAAAGAAGTGAAAAACAGAAATTAAAACCATTCGTGGTTAACAATTGTAAATTAAGTGAAGTAATAATTTCCTTTGAAATCACAGATCAAATAAGTTAAAATATGGCTTTAAAAGGATGCCCCCTGTTTAATGGAAAACTTCAATCAGAATCATAGAATAGAATCATAGAATAGTTTGGGTTGGACCTTCAAAGTCATGTAGTCCAACCGGACCTTGAATGTTTCCAGGCATGGGGCATCTGCCACCTCTTTCGGCAACTTGTTCCAGTGTTTCAAATATTCTGATTTCTGATGCAGTAAGTGAAGGATTTTATGGTTAGACTGGGTTTTCATCATTACAGCAATATTAAAAAAAATAATTATTGTTAATGGATACAGAAAGCGTTACACAGTAATTTAATCTGTATATTTATGATGATTCAACTTGTTTCACTATTATTCTATACAGTATATTGTAATTTTTTTCCAAAGCTCTGGAAATAGCTTATATCTAAGGATTAATAATGTGAACTTGATATATTTTACACAGTGGATATCACCTTTTGAAAAGTTTGATCACGAACTAAGTGACACAAAATAAATATGCTGACTAAAACATATTAAAAACAAACAAAAAATCTAGCAAAAATGTCAAATTAAAGAGCAAGGTAGGAAAACGAAGTACTCAAAAGCTCCTTAGTGTTAGAACTCGAGGTGGAGAGAAACCTGAACGCCAGCTATAGGCATTGACAAGTAGAATCTTTTGAAAGTCATTTCAAGAATTCTAATTAAACTTCAGCTAGGCTACAGAAGAGCAGTCATAGGTTTGACCAGAATGACTGAGATAGTTCTGGACACGGTGTATGCGTGGCTAGAATATATGCTAAGTCTGCTTTAATATGAGTTAAGATCCATCCTTTTTGAAGCACCTATTGTGAGAAATCAGGTTTATGCCATGAGTCTGACAACCGGTACTTTCCAGAAAATACTTTTAATATAATCTTAATTCTATCAAGGCTTACAAAAAAACAGGAGAAAAGTATTGAAAGGTTCTAAATGCTGCTGAATGGAGGTACGAACTGTCCCACTATAATACATGTGAAGGAAATTAAAAGTTTCTGTAAGTAACTGGTTAATAGTGAAATGTGTATAGTTGTTGTATAATACATACATTGCAAATATCTGAATGAAATCATATAACTTCAGATGTTTAAGAGAACAGTGGATGCTGAGAATCCTTAGGTGAGCTGAGTCACTGGAGGATTTTCTCTTTCCAGATAATCTATCTAAATAAGCATCTTAGTGGAGGGCATGCACCTGGGCCACACAGTCTACAATAAAAGTCCTCATCCTCTAAGCAATGTCCAAATTATTGAATTTCTTCATTGATTCCATTGGCACATGGAAGAAAGGGAGGTGATTTGTGACAGCAAAATTTTCTGCAGGGTCCTGCACCTGGGTCGGGGCAATCCCTGGTATTAATACAGGCTGGGGCATGAAGGGATTGAGAGCAGCCCTGCTGAGAAGGACTTGAGGGTACTGGTGGATGAAAAGCTGGACATGAGCCAACAATGTGCACTTGCAGCCCAGAAGGCCAGCTGTATCCTGGGCTGCATCAAAAGAAGTGCGGCCAGCAGGTTGAGGGAGGTGATTCTGCCCCTCTACTCTGCTCTGGTGAGACCCCACCTGGAGTACTGCGTCCAGCTCTGGAGCCCTCAGCACAGGAAAGACATGGATGGACCTTTTGTATTGGGTTCAGAGAAGGCCTGTGAAGATGATCAGAGGGCTGCATCACCTCTGCTATGAGGACAGGCTGAGAGAGTTGGGGTTGTTCAGCCTGGAGAAGAGAAGGCTCTGGGGAGACCTTATAGCAGCCTTTAAGTACTTAAAGGGGGCTTATAAGAAAGATGGGGACAAACTTTTTAGCAGGGCCTGTTGCAATAGGAAAAAGCATAATGGTTTTAAACTGAAAGAGGGGAGATCCTGACTAGATATAAGGAAGAAATTTTTTGCAATGAGAGTGGTGAAACATTGGAACAGGTTACCCAGAGAGGTGGTAGATGCCCCATCCTGGCAACATTGACAGGGCTCTGAGCAACCTGATCTAATTGAAGATGTCCCTGCTCATTGCAGGAGAGATTGGACTAGATGACCTTTAAAGGTCCCTTCCAACCCAAACTATTCTATGGTTCTATGATAATAATATAGTTGTCTTTGTGAGATCCTCTGAGAAAATAGTAGAATACTTGCTCTTGAAGGGTAGGAGTGAGCTGGATGTTAGTGAATGAGGTTATTTGCTATTGTCCACAGCACAATTTTAAGCACTAAGCTTTCTAAGTGCCATCTAGCAATCCCCTGATGTTTAGGACTCAATGACTTAGAAAGACCAAACTGAGAAATCTGCTTTATCAAGATCACTTAGTTCACTACATGGGATTACCAGATACAGATTTAAATGTGCAAGAAAGCTAACAACAATACCCATTGATTGTGATGGGGAACAAAGAATGTCAGAAATAATAAATGGAAGCAGAAATGTAAATACTGTTTAGGAAAGCTCTTTTTGAGATACACAGTAACTATATACGTTTTTTTAATTCTTCATAAATGTTGGTCAACATTGTTCAGAAAAAAAAAAGAATAAAGTTACAAATCACTCCAAAGAGACAAATTTCAAAGTCACAAGTGAAACAGTCAAATTTCTGTCCTAATAAAATTTATCATTTAGCATAATTTTTAACAGGATATTTCAGTAAGGTCAGGAATATTTAATGAATTATTACAATTACTGAAATTAGTATTTCCTGGTCCTACATGTTGACAAATTACCCTAATTGCTTTAAGAGAATCTGGAGAGGTTGAAATTATTCCTGAAGTTAATTTTGTTGCCTGAAACAATTGTGATTATATATTTTCTTAAAAAATATATCTCTCTATGCATTCATCGAAGTCATAGTTTAAAAGATGACACTTAGCATCACAATTACTTTATATTTCTGGCCTTAATTCTGTAAAAGGTGGACAAACTAAATAGTAGACCTGTTGCCTATAGTATAAGTTGATTTTTTGTGAATATAGTAATGATGGAGTAGAATTTGCCACCTTAAATTCTTTGTTTGGACCTAGAAATATTTTGTCATTTGGTGACATTTACATTTGTTTGGGGAGGTTGATATTTAAAATACGTTTTAATTGTTTCCTTCTTCCTCACATTTTTATCCCAGGGTGGGTGCAAGTGTACAGTTTTCCTGTGAAGATAATTATGTTCTGCAAGGTTCTAAGAGCATCACTTGTCAGAGAGTGACAGATACACTGGCTGCCTGGAGCGACCACAGGCCAATTTGCAGAGGTAGGTGCTATTCTTTGGAATTTTTCCTGAAGTTTTGAAGGGTAATTTATAATTTCTGTTTAGAAATGCAATGAAATGTTGTTCAAAACAAAGCAACAAACCATATATATATATGTATTTTTATATATATATATATAAAAAAATAATTTATATATTTGTGTGTGTGTGTAAACATGTGTGTTTTTATATGTCCAAAGATCTTTCTGTATCTTGAAGCACACAAGCAAAGATGCAGAAACAGTATCAATTTAGGGAGCTAATTTCCTTTTTATAGTTTTCATTTTTCTTAGTCTTCTTTTTGTCATGTTAAACATATTTTAAGTAGAACTAGGTAGTTAGGTTTAGGTTTAACTTTTCTTATTAAATTCCTAAATAGGAGCTCCTCACAATCATACTGTGTTCCTGCCAGTCCCAAATATTTCCATAGTCCTCATTTTTTGGTAAATTCCCTTCTCTTTCATCTATTGTGCTCAACCTTACAAATGGCCTAACCTTCTGACTTCTTTTCTAAATGTTTTCTCATTATGCTCTGAGACAATTAGTAAGTTCCTCTCCCTGCTTTTAAGGAAAAGAGGGGGAGGTGGCTTTTTGTATGTGTGTATGTTTTTCTGTTGCAATCTACTGCCTGTAAAAAAAGCGCAGAAAAATATTTAAATGCTCTCAAACTACTCCAGAACTGAGGTATATAGGAAAAATAAAGAATATATATCTATGTACAGAACTTCTTCTCAGTGGAAAGATTAAAGTGTATTGCCCATTTGGATTGTGCATGTTAAAGTCTTTACCCTAGAAATGCACTTGCCTTATGTCCTCCTAGAATGAGACAACCTAGCCAGGATAGGGACTGGGAAACATGAAAACCAATCATCATTAATTAGAAAAAAAAAAAAAAGGAAAAAATAAAAGAAAAAAGCAATGAGACAAATTGGTTTTTATACTTTATTTATCATTTTGAGGTAGATCAAAGAGATGCTTCTTGCACTCACAAAATCTTACATTGAATGCCAGTTACAAGGGCAGCAAATGATAGAGAGACTGTGAAGGTAAGGATTTGCAACACCCGGACCTAAACTTTTGCTTGTTCAAGAGTGAGCTAAAGCCTAATCTCACTTATATAAAACTCATATATTTATAAAAGAAAGTTTCATTACCTAGTTATTGCACGATACCAAAAGAAAAAAAAATATATCCTCTTGCCAGAATAGATTTTTCAACTTGTATAACTACATGTGTGATACACTTGCAAATTATGCTTTCTTCATTAAAGCGTGTAAACAGTTGTGGTGGGTTGACCCCAGTCAGCAGCTAAATACTTGCCCAGCCGCCCGCTCACTTGCCCCCAGTGGGATGGGGGAGAGATCTGTCAGAGCAAAAGCTGAAAACTCGTGGGTGGACATCAACACAATTTAATAAATGAAGATAAGCTGTGCATGCGACCAAAGCGAAATAAGGATTTTATTAACTACTTCCAATTAGTGGGCAGCTATTTAGCCATTTTCTGGAAAGCAGGATGTCAGCACAAGTGATGATCGCTTGGGAAAACAAACCTATAACCATGAACGTGCCCACTTCCTCCTCCTTGTCCTGAGCTTTTATTGCTGACCATGCTGTCATATGGTATGGGATATCCCTTTAATCTGTTGGCGTCAGCTGTCCTGGCTGTGTTCCCTCCCAGCTTCTTGCCCACCCCCAGCCTACTTGCTGTCGGGGCAGCATGAGAAACAGAGAAGGCTTTGATGTTGTGCAAGCACTGCTCGGCAATAGCCAAAACACTGGTGTGTTATCAACACTATTCTAGTTACAGCTCTAAACAAAGGCACCATACAAGCTGCTATGAAGAAAGTTAACTCTATTCCAGTCAGGCCTAATAAAAAAGTCTATAAAGGCGGCTCTTGGATAAATTATTACAAGCTGTATGTAACATGGGTAATATTACATGGGCACATCCATGTAAAGGCTAGACAATCTAAAACATAGTAAAAAAGAAATAAATAAAATTCATACCTCCTACTCTTTTCAGAGCAGCAAAACAACTGTGATTCGTGTCTCTGTAGCTCAGTGTATCTAAATGAAAAGTCTAAATATATCTTCTCAAGTATTTGGATTCACACTACTGCAGAATAACGTGTCAGTGCAACTCCACTGTTCACTCTTCTTTGGTGCTTTTTTTTTTCGTCTCCTGAATTTATTCTTGTTTGCTAATACGTTGCAGAAATGAGCTGAAGTAATCTATGCAAGGTAAAAATAACGCTTAGCGGAAAGGGGCTATTTGCTGCTGAATTATCTGCGTGTTATTACTAGTGTTTGCTGTTCCTTCCAATTTATTATCTGCAAATATCTCTATTATGCTTTACTCCCTCCAGTAAACTTCTAACAAAATAGGATAGATTAGTTCTATACTTCCATTAAAACCTCAGTTGGAAAAAGAAGATCCTTTCCTCCAACGTAACTGGAGCTAAAATTTCACAACAGTCTGAGGGTCAAGACAGCCAGTCTCTAAAAGTTACTTGGTTTTTTCTAAACACAGATTAACATTGTTTAGGCTGAATGGTGTATAATTGGGGTTCAATGTTACAACATTGCATGTGGTGCACTTTTGTGGGTGGCCCGAAGTGAAAGATAAAAGTTTTATTTGTAGTCCATATTCTACCTAAACCCCTTTCTGACCTTCAAGATGCCAATATTCAAGGCACTCATACCATGTATTTAATAATAAAACACACAATACAAAGGACTATTTATCGCATTTTCTAATTAATCATCAACTTTAAGTGGAAAAGCTGATAAACTACATGCAACTACTCTGGGCTTAATGACTTCAAGCCTCTGAGACTTACTGAAGAAGCTGAACTTTGCATTTACCCCAGAATGGTGACCAAGAGAGTTCAGAATTTATGAATCGACCAATAGTGAGAGAAACCACCTTACTGTCGGCAAGTTCCTTCATTATTTACATTAAACAATATCCTTGTAATGACCTTACATGAAAGGGCACAGGAGGGGCTGGTGGATCCCTGGGGGCCCGGGAGCTGTGGGGTCCACCTGAGGTGGCAGCTCAGGGCCAGGCCTGAAAGGCAGGGCCCATCCCACCGCCCCCGGCAGGGAGCAGCCTTGGGCACGGCGCCCTTCCCTGGGGATGGGGACAGCCCACGGCCAGGCTGAGACAGCAGGGCCTGGATGGGGGTCAGCATCAACAAAGTCTGCGAGCAGGCACAGGCATGGCTGTGGTGGAACTGCAGGCTCCCGAGACATTGGTCAGGCAGCGACTGACAGTCCAAGCCCAGACTGAAATGGATCCCCTGGGCGCACAGACAAGGAGTGGTGGGAGGCCCCAGGTGGGGCTGGTCAGGGCAGTTTAAATCTCTTAGTGCCCTCGGGAACTGAACGGTGCTAATGTAAATGTTCCCAGTTTTCTTGAATTCCACACAAAAACCTTACAGCAATTCATTCTGTTTTCTGTAAGTGATATACAAGGCAATTTTTGTACAATGTTTTGCAGTAACTCAATTTCCTAAACAGGCCTCTGGGCAGAACTTCAATTGTAGCTCTTGCTTGGCTTTTTTCTTTTTTTTCCTGCCTTTTTTTTTTTTTCTTCCCCCCAAAATCCACATAGGAGAACGATAAGAGAATAACAGCTTGACTGAAAAAGATCTGAAAGACGGACTTTTCCTAGCCTCTCTTCTTTGTGTATAGCTAGAGAAGGTATAAACTGTATTCGAAAGCTTATTGCTACAAAGTCACGCCTCTGGCTTAGTTCCTACTGTAGCAGACCTTGTGCAGGGTGAATTGAAAATAAATTAATAAATATTAATTGTCTGCTAGTTGCATGCTGGAGGTGTAGTGCCTCTACCAGTTACTGGAATGAGAATGTCCTCTATTTCATATCCTATGAATCTGCTCTTGTTATTCTAGCAATTAAAATGATACATTTTGCTTGATACAGCAGCAATATGCTGAGCTTTCTGTATTGCTAGTAGGCATCATACAGTGGCATATTTAAATGTGATTAGTTCTTTTTTTTCCATGTTAAGCACAGACAGCTTGTTAATAATCGTCAGTGAAGCTTTGGTAGAATTACCTATGTGGGCGAGGGGGGTTTTTTGGCTTCTACTCAGATCGTTATGGAAGATTTCCATGTGAAGTGTCTGTGACTTAAGTGAAATTCATGGAAGGATATTAAGACAGTTTCTGTCATAAACATAGATAGACATTTTCACAGAAAACTGAGTTCTAGCTGAATCAATCTAGACATAGAATTATACTTAGTTCTCAAAGACTAGTCTCTAACATAGTAACAGAGGACCAAGTGCTGGTAGCAAATTGTGATAGAAGGACAGAAAATCTGAAAGTAATTTTCCTCTAGTTTCCTTCTTTCCTATTTGTACCAGTCACACTTCTATTAATGGGGAAGATCAGGCTTCCTCCCAACAAGTTTGTGAGGTAAAGAAATTCTTCATAATGGAGGCAGCCACAGAGAAAGATGAAAAATAAAATTCCCCGAAGTACCAGAAATATGTTGGATACTTTAATCCAACATTCAGAAAAAGAATGACCAGGTTTTTAAGGAATGGAGTAATTCTTCTTTTCAGTACTGAAGCTTAGGTAACTGAAGATTCTAAATTACGTGCAAAGTTAATGGGAATTATATGGATAAGTTATAAGATTCAGATATTTGAAGATATACAGTATCTAAATATTTACAAATTTTATGATCTAGACTATTTAGCATGTTGCCAAAGTGCTCTAGTACCATAAACCTGTCAGTGGAATTTTAAAATGTTCTGATTTCCATTTGATATCACCAGAAATTACATGTCTAAATGTTTTTTAAATACTTTGAGATACTGAAATATTTTGAGAAGATTGAATATTTTAGAAAATCTATCCTTAATGCTCTTTGGAAGATAGCTTAATTCATGAAGTAGTTTATTTTCAAGTTGTTAACTATCCAGATTTGCTGAATGTGACAGAGGAATTGTGATGGTTTCACAACTGAATCTCTGCTTTACAAAACTCAGGCTATTGCCTAGAACCATTTTCCTTTTTTTTCTTTCTAATTTTATTTCCTCTGGTGTAAAGACCTAAGACACCACAAAAGTTCATGTTAAGGATATACTGTTACATAGAGTTAAACATTGTGATACTTTTTTTTTCTCTCCAACCATGGAGAAATCATGGAGAGCACATACTGGCCCTTCTTAGATTCATACATAGAAGGCTCCCTCCATCCAATTGGAGAGGGTAAATCCCTCTCTAAATGGAATATTAATATGATAATTCTGAGAATTTAATTTACATAAAGTAAGAATAAAGTAATAATAAAGTAATGCAAACGTTGGGCTGATTGAAAAGTGCCCATTTCCTTCCTCTGTAGGTCATTTTTCAGAATTTTTTTGTCTGTCTCAAACATCTTCAAAGGCAGATTATTATAGAATATATCAGCATAATAATACTTCAACAGTGAGTTGTTATTAATTCTATGGCAATTTTATAATGTTTATTTTAAACGTAACAACTAATCAAAAGAATCTGATTTGCTGTTTATCATTTTAGCTAGAACATGTGGTTCTAATTTACGTGGACCAAGTGGGATTATTACATCACCAAATTATCCAGTTCAGTATGAAGACAATGCACACTGCGTGTGGGTCATTACAACAACTGATCCAGAAAAGGTATGCTTTTTCTCTTTGTCTCAATTTAAACTGTAGAATTTTGGATCTGTCTTAAAATTATTTCATACATATTTGCACGAATGTATTAACACATGCGAGTGTGTATGTTCATTTAAACACAAAAATGACCAGAGGTGTTAAGAAAATATATCAGGCACTAGAAAAAAAAAAATAGTAATATCTGTGAAAACGTCTACTCAGAGTAATCAAAGTTTCCAAGTTATTTATAACTTTTCTAATGAAATACAGAAAATCATATTCAAAATCACATATTGTTAAATGAGTTAGTATTGGATTTTTCAAGTTGTATCTTGATACTTATTGTTGGAAGTATGACAACAGACATACATCTAAGTACTTTGTCTGATCTTGTTAGGTGTTTTACGACCTACGTTATTTCTCTTTTCAAGCCACTGTTTCCGTTAATGATTCTAAATACATAACTCTGAATAATTATGCATAAAATAGTAGTTATAATTTAAGTTTTGTTATTACACCGCAGTGTACTGAAATGGCTTTTTACTTGTTTTTCTGTAACATCATTTTACTTCCTCAAAAAAGGACAGAGACCCCCTACCTGTAGGAAAAAAAATGAACTAAAAAAATCTTTCACTGGTATTTTACTTTTCTGTAGCGAAATGCTGAATAAATGAGTTACAGTAAGTTGAAGAATGTGCAATCTGTATGTACTTCCATCATTACAAAACATCTATTTCCTATGCAGTTTTTTGCAAGACTGTATTCTTGACTTTTTTGATATACTTAAGGAAAAAATGTTTAACTTTATCTCACCATAAATTAATGCAAATGTTTAGCCGTAGAAAAGATCATCTTGCTGCATGCTTACATTGAATATTGTTTAGACGTAAACACTGTTTCTTTGCAAAATCTATTGAGTTCACTTTTTCTTAAAGCAGATTCCGTGCCTCAATAAAGGTATGTATTCAGGAAAAACAGGCCAAAGTACAAAACCATCACATTGCAGAACGTTTTACTGTAGTGTTCTCTGAAGAGAAAGGCCTCTTTTCAGTTCCAAACTGAATTGTTATATTTTATTTAGTATAGCAATCAGAAGTGACTATTTGTCGCTGAATGACCTTTGACTTTTAAAGTTATTAAATTGTATAGAATGTATTAAATCACATTGCATTTTTTAATATGGACAAGCATTTAAAATATGAAAAGTGTCTGACAAATGCTTCTACTCAAATTTATATTCAGTAATGTGTAGTCCCTTTGATTCTGAAAAATGTAGCATGGTTTTATAAGAGAAAATTTAAGTGCATCAAAAGAAAATAAGAAATTACTACTAATACAAGAGTCTTGCCATCATAATGATTTCTTTATTGAAAACTTTTCCATTAATGTTTAATTTTTATTTTTCTTCCCTTGACTTTTCAAGAATTTTAATTAAGCATTGTTTTTCATATTTATAATAAAATGAAGATAGTAACATCTTTGCTGGTAGCAAGAAAGTTTAACCATAATAATACAAAAAATGGTACTGACTGTGCAGTGCTATTTATTAAACTGTGCAGTGTATGTTTTCTATGGAGGCTCAGATGTGTGAAAAACAATAAACCTTAGTCTACTACAATAACACGCAACTTCTATTCATTCTATACAATATATCTTTCTCAATGGATTTAAGATTTTAGTAGGGTAGAGCTTAATGAGCTTGGTGAGGATTAACTTATTACTTTGTTCACTGGACTTGAAAAGACACTCATAAGTAGTATTCTGTGGACAGGTCATCAGTCACAAGAATACACTGAAGGAATTGCACGCTTAGACAGATCAATTCTTCTGTTATGTTCAAAATGAAGAGGTATGAGCACAATGCTTGGAGCTTTCACCCAGAAAAAAATCCACACTACTACATCCATCTGGGTGGAAAGTAAAGAGATAAGCTAACAGATTTATTGACATTCACAATGTAAGAAAAAGAGGTGGAGCTTTATGTCTTTTAGTTCCGGACAAGACGGGCAATAGGGAATTTTTATTAATCTTGGATTTGTCTAGCAGTGCAACAGAGGAAGATTATTTTCTTAACTTCATGTATCTTGGAAAGATGGGTATGTGCTTTAAGACCATGGTGATTGTGATTGTGAAGTCTTAAAGTCAAACATCTTTAAGGCTTACAGTATGCTCAAGTTGCTTTCACATAAAGTCTACGTTATCTTTATCAGCGTGTATCAACACACAACTGATATTGGGGCTTCTATCTGAATCTAGAGGTAACACATATCCTTTCAGATAGTAAAAGATATGGCAGAAAATGCTATTACTTTACAGACTATCTGACTGAAATGGAACCTTTTTCGTACTTCTTTCTAAAGAAAAATATCTTGCTAGCATTTTGAAACCTGTGAACTTTAAAAAATCAATTACAGAAATAATTTCCAGGTTTCTAAAATAATGAATTGATTTTAGGATGTGCTGAAAGTTGTGCAGATTTTCATCCCTGGCTTTTGTTGGAGTTATGAATGACAGAAATCTGGAAAATTGAACTGTGTATTGAAGGTCTGATTTTAAGATCAGATTGAGGAGTCTACTCTTTTACCCTTTAGATTTGAAAATATTTGTCAGAATGCTTAGGGTCTGTGTTTGATTTTCTTTTCAAGAACATAGACAGTTCATGACATGTTGTTAACTGTGTAGTTTAAATTACTTTTGACTTACTCTAGCAGTGAATTTGTGTCCTTTCATCAGGTTAGTTTACACGTAGAATTTTACAAGATAAGACAATGTTTCCTCTTAACCTAACATTCAGTACAGTTTAAAGATAGTCTAGTTAAAGAGGTGCCCTTGCACAAAAAATGGAACATCATATCCTGTAATATTTTAAAGAATAAATTAAAAAAAATTGGTACATAACATTTTCCAAATATTGCATTCTGATGCAGGTGGGGGCAGGTCTTTAACGCCAATTCAAAATGAAAACAAATTTCAACTTCCTGTGGGGACAGTAGCATAGTTTCAGTTTTTAACCAGC